>NC_138726.1:2121832-2499332 GCF_965113295.1 Leuciscus leuciscus
AGAACATGAGGGTGAGAAATTACTGACAGAACTTTCATTTTTGGGTGAACTAACCCTTTAAAGCGGATAAATGATGTAATATTTCCTTCAGCTGAGACACTTCAGATGCGCACTGTTCAACATGATGGTTTTGAATTGCTTGAAATATGATTGTGATGGTTTTGAATTGCTTGAAATATGATTGGAATCACTTCAAAAAAGGAAAATACAGTCCAACGTCTGCAAGTCTGTCAAATTGGCTTCATAAAATTATCATGAGAACATCATAATTGTGTGTTTGGGACATGGATTTAATGGTGAGATTTTTTGGGGGGGAATCAGGCTCTCAAAAATTATACTGAACACTTTATTTGACAGTGTCCTTGTTACATATTACATGTACTTACCATAGTAATAACAGTAAACTATGCATAATTACATGCATCCCAATCCTTATCCTACCCTAACCCTATAGTAAGTACATGTAGTTTCTCAATATTACTCAGTACTTAAATATATAATTACTTTGTCACAATGTACTTAAGTACTAAGTAATATTAAGCAACTACATGTACTTACTATAGGGTTAGGGTAGGATTATGATTTGGTTGAAGGTTAGTTGCATGTAATTATGCATCATTTACTGTTATTACTATGGTAAGTGCATGTAACATATGTAACAAGGACACTGTAAAATAAAGTGTTACCAAATTGTATTTATATTTATAGGCCAATATATAGCGGTTATTGGCTTTCAAATATAAAGAATTATCAGAATCAGACAAAATATTTATATCGGTGCATCCCTAGTTTTTTTTCTCTCTGCGTTTGAGGCTTTGGACCACATCTTAAGTGAATAAGTAAGTGAGTAAAGTAGATGAATTAGGATTGAATTATTATAACTAGCAATTTAATTACAGTCGTAGTTTTTGTTTCGTTTTGTTTTTTTGCAAAGAAGGACTATATAAAAATAGATTGAGGAACTGCTGTTGAAACTAGATGGTTGAAAAGAGGAATTTAAACACTTCACAGATTGTTCAGATGCAATTGTGGTCAGAATCTTTAAACATTTGATTTATGTGATTTTCTCCAAGACTAGACAGTTCTGAGGAAGTCAACACTTCTCCAGTGTCAGCATGGAGAAACATGCGAAAACAGAGGGAACAAACTGCACTGTTAGACATTTTATCGTATGTTTGCGGTAACTTACTGGCAGCACTATTACCAGTAAGTTACTGTAAGTTCCACTTTACAGTAGCTTACCTGTAAATGTGTTTTACGGTATGATGCCCTTACCGCAATTTAATTTTACAGTAAGATGCCCTTACTGCAATTTCATTTTACAGTATGATGCCCTTACCGCAATTTCATTTTACAGTATTATGCCCACTTTACACTATTTTATTATTTATATTTTACATGAATGCTATTGAATTGAATAAATTCCAAAAAACTGACTTGAGTCCATGTACATCAGCATATTCTTTATTCACTGTCACAATCAATTACATCCATTTTATTTATTTATTGTGATGCAACATTAGGCAAGGCAGTTTTATTTATATAGCACGTCATACACTTTGGCAATTAAAAGTGCTTTACACAGTAGGCAATTAAAATAATCACAAAATAAAAGCAAGGAAAATTAAAGTGCTCCTATTATGGATTTTTTTAAAAGACCTTTCATGTAGTGTGTAACAGCTCTAAGGCCTCGTTTACAAGTAAAATATAACCCAATTCAGATTTTTTGCTCATATGTGACACTGATCGGATGTGTTCTATGAATGTGTAAACAGGAAAAAAACGCATGCATTCGGATATTTCGAGATCGGTTTCAGGCCTCATTTATATGTGGAAATAAATCAGATATAAATCAGATATGTGCCAATGCGACTGTCATGGGCCTCGTTTACACTGCAGGTCTTGATGCCCATTTCTGATTTGTTGCCTATATCCGATTTTTTTTGACCGTCCGTTTACACGTTCTTTCAATTGTGACCCATATACGATTCATGTGTTTACACTTGCCATACTATCTGAAACATCGTGCATGCTTAAAGGATTAAATTATCTTGCACAGATGGACGAACGCAAAATATGATTGATGCTAGCTCTGCGATATATGCAAAGTTCGCCAAACATCACCATGATTATGAGGCGGAGGAGGACGAAAAGTGCCATCATTGCAGCCTGTGCATTTGCTTCAGTTATTGTGTGCGAGAGAGATCAGGACTGGTGGGAGCATATTGTGGCGGGCTTTAACAAGAAGCAGTAGGTCCGAAATTTTAGGATGAGCAAGCCAACCTTTGATATGTTGTGTCAACGTTTCTACACATTCCTCTCCTACGACGACACAACGTTTCGTCGGACCATCCTTCCCTTTGCAGAAGCATTTCTCTCGTCATTAAACCGCGGAGACGTTGCCTAATGCCTCAGAAAATCTGAATATATTATGAGAAAATTAATCCTTTTTTTTTTTTTCACTTTTGATGCACGTAAACCTGTTGTAGGTAAATGTTGTAGTAAATAGCATATTAGGGGCACTTTAAAACAGTTATAAAAACAATTAAAAAAGATGTACAGTACAGTTATAAAATGAATTAAAAGAGTAAAAAGATGATACATAGATAAACTTCTCATCTGGCAATTCACCGGTGTATCATATTTTTCACAACTCCCAGTTTTACTCTGAGATTTTCCCATGGTGATCACACTGTGTCTGTGGTGTTCTTGCGGCATGCCTAAGAAATCAACGTATCCAATAAACCCGATTTTTCCCTAAAATCGTACATGAGGAGCTCTAGGACTGACTCACGGGGTAACCTTGGGTTCACTGCCCCATCAGTTCACACCCCAAAGATTTGTCCAGAAGCTCTAGGAATGGAATCGATCCAGTCCGCACCCCACAGAACCTCGAGTTTAATTACACGTCAAACTCACTACTTCACCACAGAGGTCATCAGCATGGTTTCATCTCTCAATTTCCCCAAATAAGTCATTTATGTTTGTCTCTTACCCAATTCGCAGTGCCATTTGAATTCAGTTTAGAATCAAAAGGAGGATGCAAAAAGAGAACTGAATTCATAACAAATCAAAGCAGGGATCATGACAATACGCAAAAAAGCATGAAGAATGAAAAAGCATCCCAGTTGGTCTTGACTGGCCTCCATACCGGTAAACCACTGATGGCTGACCTGAAAAAAAAAAAATAAAGGAGAAAATGTGTGAGAAATGGTCATGAGTTTATTTAATCTAAATTTGTTCATGGACAGACGAGGTAACAACTTGTGCAACAGCAGTTATTACCAGTCGAATTAGTTTAAATAGTATAGCTTTATTGCACATCCCTTGTTAGGGAACTCCATTAGTTGCCTGAATGTACAATTACGTTGAAGGTACACTGAGTAACTTTATGGCCCTTCAAACTTAAATCTGAAATAGAAAGCTTTTGTAACATTACAAATGTTTTTACTGTCACTTTAGGTCAATTTAATGCATCCTTGCTGAACTAAAATATTAATTTCATTCAACAACCAAAAAAAAAAAAAAAAAAAAAAAAACACTGAACAGTAGTGCTTTCTATTTCAGATAAATGCTGTTGTTTTGAACTTTCTATTCAAAGAATCCTGAAAAAAAGTGTACAACTGAAAATAATCAGAAATGTTTCTTGATTCTCACAAGTGCTCCTAAAAAGAAATGTGTAGAGCCCTGCAAGTTATGCATTACAATATGTTAATCACATAATGCATCTGATAGTTAGTCAAAACATACTTACAAAGGGAAAAGAGAGAAATAGAAGAAACATTATTTTTCATCAATGATTATTGGCTAATGACTAGCCTATATGTTATGAACATAATAATTCACAGATCTAGGACGCCGCTCTGCACCTGTTTCAAGGCCCGCTCCCTTCCTCCCCGAGCTCCACGACGAGCTCTCCAAATCGTGGGGAGCCCCGTACTCGGCCAGGCTGAGGTCCTCTGTCTCTTCCACGCTCTCTGCGGTCGACAGCGCAAAAGACACGGGATATCTCTCTGTTCCTCCGGTAGAGGAAGCAGTAGCAGCCCACTTGTGTCCGCCCTCCGCTGGATGGCGTGCCAAGTCAACTCTGCCCGCCAAAGCCTGCCGGACCACATCAGCCTTGATCGGTCGCGCCTACACTGCCGCCGGTCAGGCCGCATCTGTACTGTTCTCCATGCCGGTTTTGCAGATTAACCAGGCCAACCTCCTCCGCTCTCTGGACGAGGCTGGACCAACTAAGGAGTGTGTGATGGATTTGAGGAGTGCGACGGACTTGGTACTCAGAGCTACCAAAGCCGCCGCCCAGGCCATCGGCCGCAACATGGCTTCTCTCACCGTCACAGAGCGTCACTTGTGGCTTACCCTGTCCGACATGTCAGAGACCGACCGTGCCACCTTCCCGGACACTCCTATTTCTCCGACTGGTCTCTTCGGTCCCTCAGTTAAAGGCTTCGCGGAGCGTTTTTTGGAGGTGCAGAAAACATTTCAGGCCATGAGACATTTTCTGCCGCGGCGTTCCAGTTCTGCAGCAGGCCATGCTAAGAAACAGCCGCCCGCTTGAAGAACGGGGCGTTCTCCGCCTCCCGCCCCGCAACAGCACCAGGCCCGGGATGCACGCCAGCGCTCGCGCTCGTCGAGCCGCCGCAGACTGCTGCCTGCCCAGGGACCCAGACCCAGGCTCGCGCCCAGCTTCGAGCCTTCCAAGTCTTCCTAGCCCCCCTAGGAAAGCGCCGATGGTTAAGTCCCGCTGCGGCCGGACCACCGTCGAAATCAGCACGAACCGCTCTCGCAGTTCCCTCAACAGAGGCGACTCAAAGAGTGTACTTAGCAGCCAACGAGCCAGTTCCAAAACTCGCTCGCCTGCACACAAACGCAGTTTTTACGGCGACCCACATAAATCTCAAAAAGAGCATTATGTCTGGTCATATTCCGGCTCAGGCCGAAGGTGTTTTGAATGTAGCAAAGGTGCCCGCTGCCCAGTGCCCACCCATGCACATAAACACTACCCTCTCTGTGTGTCACACTCATCCAGGATCGAATACAATACAGCTGGCTCAGGCCGCTCGACCACTAAGTGTAGGAAAAGTGCCCACTGCCCAGTGTTCACCCCTGCACACAAGCACTACCCATGCAGTGTCTCACACCACCACAGGGTCCATATCAGTCAAACCGGCTCACGCCGTTCATGTTTTAAATATAGGAAATGTGCCCGCTGTACAGCGCTCACCCCTGCCCGTCAAAACGACTGTATCTGCACTACGCACACACATATCGCCTCAGCGTATGAACCCAGCACGAGCTGGCAGTGTTTCAAGTGCAGATCACCTGTCTGCCTCTCAGCGCACACACTTTGTGAAAAACTCTCTGCACCTCGCGCCGCGAGCTCACACAGCTGTGTCTGTAATACAGCATCTCCCCATTCGTACAACCGGGGTGCTAGCTACAGAGCCACCACACAAAGTACTGTCTGCCCCATTAAAAAATGAACATGATGAACGAACCGTTTCCTCATGGTTTGGTCTCTGGGTCCCCGAATGTGAGCGACCGGAACCCAGACTTCATTCTACCCCTGTCAATTCACGCGAAAGCATGGGAATTAATACCAGGGGTTTCAGAATGGGTACAAAAGACAGTGAAACAGGGCTAATCGCTGCAATTCGCTCGCAGACCGCCGCGCTTCACAGCACGGGTCAAAACATCGGTGAATCAAGAAGTAGTACACCTACTTCGCGCCGAGATAGCGAATTTGCTGAAAAAAGGGGCAGTGGAACACATTCCCTTAGCCCAGAGCGAGTCGGGGTTTTACAGCCGTTATTTCTTAGTACCAAAGAAAGACGGTGGACTCCGCCCTATATTAGATCTCAGACGTTTGAACAAAGCGCTGATGATACGCTCGTTTAAAATGATCACAACCAGACAAATCCTCGCTCGAATTCGACCGGGGGACTGGTTTATATCAGTGGATCTGAAAGACGCTTATTTTCAGATCCAAATAGCAGCCCTTCACAGGCCATTCTTGAGATTCGCCTTCGAGGGCCAGGCTTATCAGTACACCGTCCTTCCCTTCGGCCTGTCTTTAGCACCTCGTAAATTTACGAAGTGCATGGACACGGCGCTCTCACCGCTCAGACAACGGGGCGTGAGAGTCCTGAATTTTCTGGACGACTGGCTAATTTTAGCCCAGTCAAAGGAGGAACTGGTGTTACACAAGACATTACTGCTGGCCCATCTGGATCAGCTGGGTCTCTGAGTCAACTGGGCCAAGAGCGTTCTATCCCCCAGCCAGGAAATATCCTGGTAACCCTAATACCCTAATAACGCGTGGCGGCAATCCAGCGTTTTGCAGCAACATTCGCCGTAGCGAAGAATCTTCCCCTCAGAATGTTTCAGAGGATGATGGGTCTCATGGCCTCAGCCTTGACGGTGCTGCGGCTGGGTCTGCTACACATGCGCCTTTTTCAGCTGTGGCTGAAACGGCGCATACCCGCTTCGTCTCACGGCAAATCAGACATGCGTTGCAGCTCTGAAACCGTGGATGAGAACCGGCTGGTACCAGACCGGTGTGAACTTAGGCGCCGCCTCACAAATCAAAGTGATCTCGACAGACGCCTCCAACACGGGTTGGGGCACCCTGTACGAAGGGAGACCTTCCATGGGCCTGTGGTCAGATGCAGAAAAGCGTCTACACATAAACTGTCTAGAGATGAAAGCGGTCGAAAACGCCCTTCAGTTCTTTCTCCCTGTGTTAAAGAATCACCACGTTCTGGTCAGAACAGACAACACCTCAGTGGTGTCTTATATAAATCGCCAGGGCGGCCTCAAGTCCCGGAGCCTTCTTGCAATAGCATGACGCCTTCTCATATGGGGCCAGTACAACCTGCGCTCGCTGAGAGCAGCGCATGTTGCGGGCGTCCTGAACGTGGGCCCAGATATGCTATCCAGGGCCAAGCTCTCTCCAGGGGAGTGGGCTCTGCATCCCATGACGGTGCAAAATATCTGGGACATTTTCGGCAGAGACCTGCCGAGGTAGACCTGTTCGCGTCACAGACCAACGCTAACTGCCCATTGTTCTTTTCAAAAGAAAGGGACGCCAAAACTGGCCCAAGCGCCCTCTCTATGCATTTCCCCCGGTCGCCTTGTTACCACAGGTAATCAAGCGAGTCAGGGAAACCAAATGCTCGATACTCCTGATAGCCCTGCTATGGGAGAATCAAGTATAGTTCCCAGAACTGATGGAGCTGGGGAACACAGCCCCATGGCCGATTCCGCTGAGGAAGGACCTGTTGTCCCTGGCCCAGGGTGCAGTTTGGCACCCATACCCCGAGCTGTGGGCCCTACATGTGTGGGCGATCAACCATCACTATTTCACCTCCTAGAGGGAGTACTGAACACGATCACATAGGCTAGAGCTCCGTCTACTAGACGGCTCTATGCGTCCAAATGGTCAGTGTTCGCTGAATGGTGTTCAGCTCATGACTTTAATCCGCTAAGTGATGAGGTAACGGTGGTGCTTCTTTTCTGCAAGAGCTGCTGGACAGCGGGAGAGCCCCATCCACGCTCAAGGTGTATGCTATAGCGGCTTTCGCGAAGCCCGCAAACGGCCAGTCACTGGGAAAGAACGACCTCATAATCCGTTTCCTCAGGGGTGCTAGGAGGCTGAACCCTCCTCGACCACCCTCGGTTCCAGCGTGGGACCTTTCCACGGTCCTTGAGGCCATGAAAGGTAGACCATTCGAACCATTACATGCGGTGGAACTAAAGTACCTGTCCTTCAAAACCGCTTTTCTGCTGGCACTAGCCTCAGTAAAGCGAGTGGGTGACCTGCACGCGCTTCAGTCGACTGAAATCATTGTGCAACCCGCACGTGGGCTGCATTTATAGGCTCAAGGCCACACCCATTTTGGCGGGTCATGACGTAGCGTGGGAAAGCTTCCCATTGGTGCTGGAGTCATGCCAAGACGCACTGATAGGTTGCAGCAGTTGCTGCAGAGCAGCCAATAGGCGCGCGAGCTGTGTTGCCTATGTCTGCCTGCTGCAGCAAATGTATTTTACATTCTGGAAAATTAAGGATAATTTTCTTGCTTCAGTATTCTCGAGAAAAGGAGTTTTCCCGTAGCGTAAGCTAAACTTACGCAACACTCGTTCCCTCTCTAGATTTTTCAACAATTGTTATAATAACAAGAACATGGTGTGCAATAACAGATTATAATCCATTTCATTACATATAATACATATAATACATATAGCCAGTACAATTGGACTAGTGGATAAAAGTATTACACTTGTTGAAAACATATTAACAGACTAATACGTGTCGGGCTTTTTACATTTCTCACCTTTATGAGTGACAATCTTTGGTACTCTATAAAAACCCTTTCCCTTTTCTCGATTAGAACGATTGGAGCAGCCGTAAACTACACAAAACATTGGCATTTTTTCAGACAGCAGATCCTCAGCTATTTCAGTTCCTGCCCTCCATCTGAATTTCGCGCTCTCGCGATGCAGCAGCGTGACGCCACGTGAAACCAACCTATTCGGCAATGAATATAAACTCCTGCGTTCTCCAGAGCGCGAAAACAAATAAGCACAAATATGCACTGGAGCATTTGGCAAACCTGTTTAGCCAATATATTATAACTAGGGGTGTAACGATTCGTTTTAACAACGATTCGATTCGATTCGATTCGCGATTCATGGTTGTCGATACGATTCAAGGACTATATTGGTTCATTTAGAACGATACGATCCGAAACGATTCAGTGACCTGAAATCGATTCAGTGACTTTTTAGCCAAAAATTCTTGTAAGGGAATCAGGTATAAATTAATTATGGATATAAATGTGGCAGTATAGGTGTTTGACTTCAGGCTACTATTGGTTGCTTCAGGTTTATTTATTTGAGCTTATCCCAGCTAAGGGCGGCGCATATATATCTGCTCTGTAGTGAACCACGTCACAGAGCTTCTTCCTTGCTTTCCGGTTCCGCATGCTGAGCTGCATGCGGGAAATTTGTCTGGTTGGTCCCCTGTATGGCACGTAGGAGATTGAGTGCTGTTTCCCACGGCTGACGTTCTGGTGTAGATTTTCCACAGCGTGCACATTGATTTCACCTGTCGGACTGCTGTGACTGGGATTCATTGCACCCCAAAAGGGCAGTGCATTCTGCCGAGTGGCGGGGAGGATTCGGTTGCTGGGGTAACTTGTCGTTCGCTCGTTAATCACGGAGCGCTGCTGTTTTGCTGTTGTTTCAACTGGATTTAAACCAACGGAGTTATGTCAACTTCATTCAACTCTGGCTATAGCCGAATCGAAACTGCTAGTGCTTAAAACCGTATGCAGGTTGGCAAGGAGAGGAATATCGCCTTCCTGTAGTTTTAGTGTGTGTGTGGGCGCGTGTGTAAGTGTGTGTGTGCGTGCGAGCGTGTGTGTGTAAGCGTGTGTGTGTGGGGCTACGTGTGAGTGTGTATGTTTACAAGGAGAGTGTTGTGTGTTTGCTAATTGTATTGTTTTCTTTCAAATGTTTACTGTTTAATTAACTTGTTATTTTGTATCCATTTATTGTGAACTGTATTTGATCAATCTATGTGATTCCTTTCTTTGATTTCATTTTGGGTTGAGTGTTCAAAAGCAAAGGGGTGGGGCTTGATTTGCTGATTACTTTTGTGCTGTGTATGAGCACCAGTGTGTGAAGGTGATATTAATTGTGTGTTTGGTTTTCTTTTGCATTTATTGTGCTATTTACTGAGTGTTTTGGTGCTCACTGAGTCCCCCCCTGCTGGTCACACTCGGTCCTATCATCTGAAAAAGTTGAGATTGTCTCTCTGTGTATTTATTGTGTATTGATGTTGTGAAGTCTCAGTGTTGAAGTATTATTTTGAACATTTTCCTTGTATCGTCTTTGTCTTGAATTAATTATTATTACTGTGACTAGAAAAATAAAACAATTATTTATTCATCCACGTCTTTTGTCTTATAAGAGGGAATTAAATCTGTGCAGCCTATTTATTAGGTTGGTATTCCTGGGTTAAGAACTCCCAGGTGGCGTAGTCATTACACTAGAAGATCTTTAAGAAAAATACTCTCAATGCCACATAAACAAACAAGTAAACAACAATTAATGTCAAATGCATTCACATTTTATTTTAATAAGTAGGACTGAACGATTATGACAAAAATGATAATTGTCGATTATTCCCTTGAATTTGTAATTGTGATTATTAATTACGATTATCACAACATTGAATGATGTTTTGAATAGTTTGGCCATGGGACCCACATTTCCCCATGGTCATCAAGCCGCGACCCACCTTTTTAGGAATTATATAAGCCTATTATAATACATTTGTTTACACAAAAATTTGTGAATTTTTTTTTTAATTGTAAGAATGTGACAAATACTGATAAACAGTAGGCACTTTTTTTTTTGTTAATACAATCTTGGTATGAGCCACCACAGTCATATACAAATATACAAAATAACCAGTAAGTGGCATTTTGTTATGGAAACAAACAACAATTAGGCTACCATGGTGATACACAATACTTCGAAGAACTGGTAAGAGCGAGAACACACGCTCTTGTGTTCCTTCCCCCACTCCCCACTGACACCTGCTGATTGTTGACTCTGTCTGGGACCTGATCAAGGTTGACTCCATGGCAACTGCTGTGTATCGCTATGACATCCTGCGGACTGAGGCATCTAGATTAGGATGTCAGGCGTAGCGACTCTCCAGGCCTACACATACACGAACTCTTACATATACACAGATATGCAATCACCCTCCCCATCCCCCCATCCCTCGCTTTGTACCCCCAGTCTGACAGGCGGGTCTGACCAGCGCCGTAATTTGGCTGCAGGACCGGATGGCTGCTTGCCAATGCTGGGTTACCTCCATTCCCCACTCCCCTCCCCTGTTGCAAGTCTTGTGTGTTCATGTTGTGTACTGATTATGTGCTAATGTTGCTGAGGTGTTTTTTACTGTTCCCAAACTGTACTCCTTACAGGAGCATAGTCTGGGGTTGCCTTTTTTCTCCTCACCTCTCCTAATGTTATGCTGTATTTTTCTCCTCAAACGAATTTCCCCATTGTGGGATTAATAAAGGTTAATAATAATAAAGTAAAGAAACATGAAACTGCTCCTGATAAATAGCAACACACATGACGTACCAATAACGTAATTTATTGGTATTTTACTTTTATTTCTTAACTTACTAATTTACGACGTTGCATGCTCGTATGTCTTTTGCACTTTAGTGAAGTGATACAGCGCGCTCCGCCACATTTGCGCGTGCAATTGAAGAGTGCACGCTCCTGCAGTATAGCAACTGACAGGACAGGAAAGTCTGTTTTTCTGAGGTGAGAGACTTTGCGCTTTTGAGTTTAGCTTGGAGTGAGATTTTTGTTGGGGGGGGGGCGGATATGTAAAAACAAATATTGCAGCACAATAAGTGTAATTGTGATTGTCAAAACATTTGGTAACTAAATATAATTTTATGCAGTTTAGTGACAACATGTTACAATGTTTACATTGTACAATGACTGGTAGGTGTAATAAGGATCCACTGGAGGCAAGTTGAGAGATGAGAACCCATGTGCAGTTTATTATAACTAAAACAAAACATGAACATGAACTTTGCACAACAGCAGACTACAGGAAACAATACTTGACAAAGACACATGGCAAACATGAGAGCTTAAATACACAGACTAATGACAAAACAAGGGACACCTGTGAACAATGATCAGACAATTAACCAATGACAAGACATGGCAGGATCACATGACAAACAGGGAATCACATGACAGACATGGAAACAAGACATGACACAGAAACATGACAAGAACAAACCCAAAACGTGACAGAATCCCCCCCCCAACATAAGACCAGGAGGGTGGTGGAGTGGAGGAGGTCATGGGGGAGGGATGGTGGGCCAGGCCCGTGCAGGGGGACAGGACATGGGACGTGGCATGGCGTGGACGGGCCTGGGTCGTGGCATGGCATGGCGTGGGCGGGCCTGGGCCGTGGCAAGGCGTGGGCGGACCTGGGTCGTGGCATGTCGTGGGCGGACCTGGACCGTGGCAAGGCGTGGGCGGACCTGGACCGTGGCAAGGCGTGGGCGGATCCGGCAGTGCAGGAAGCCAGGGCGGATCCGGCAGTGCAGGAAGCCAGGGCGGATCCGGCAGTGCAGGAGGCCAGGGCGGATCCGACAGCTCAGGTGGCCAGGGCGGACCAGACAGCTCAGGTGGCCAGGGCGGACCAGACAGCTCAGGTGGCCAGGGCGGACCAGACAGCTCAGGGGACCATGGCGGCGCGGCCTCCATGGTCCTTTCAAGGACCCTACTGCCCCCCCCCCCCAACATTTTCTTGGGGACAGCTATGGGGTTATGGGCTAGAACAGACAACGGCTCAAGAACAGAAATGACGTGAAAAGTCTCAGCAGTCGTGATGTGAACAGTCTCTGGCTCGGCAGACGTGACGTGAACAGTCTCTGGCTCGGCAGACGTGACGTGAACAGGCTCTGGCTCGGCAGACGTGACGTGAACAGGCTCTGGCTCGGCAGACGTGACGTGAACAGGCTCTGGCTCGGCAGACGTGACGTGAACTTCAAATGTGTGCACCGACCACACACACCATATGGCTGTGGCCATAATTGTTAGTGTAGCCATAACTGAGGGCTCAGGTTCAGGCGTGGCAGCGGCCATCTTGTCAGGAGACACAGGCTCGGTGGCGGCCATCTTGTCAGGAGACACAGGCTCGGCGGCGGCCATCTTGTCAGGAGACACCGGCTCGGCGGCCGACGTGGCGTGAACAGACTCGGACTTGGCAGGCGTGGCGTGAAGAGACCCAGACATGGCAGACATGACGTGAAGAGATTCAGGCTTGGCAGACATGACATGAAGAGATTCAGGCTTGGCAGACATGACGTGAAGAGATTCAGGCTTGGCAGACATGACGTGAAGAGATTCAGGCTTGGCAGACATGACGTGAAGAGATTCAGGCTTGGCAGACATGACGTGAAGAGATTCAGGCTTGGCAGACATGACATGAAGAGATTCAGGCTTGGCAGGCTTGGCAGACATGACGTGAAGTGGCTCAGGCTTGGCAGGCACGACGTGAAGTGGCTCAGGCTTGGCAGATACTGTGGGTTTGTGGGGCTTCTCCTCAAAACCCACAGTAAATGAGGAACCACTCAATAATAGGGCATAGTCAATATATTGGGCCAAGGACCAGTGGATTTTTCCCCCAGGAAGCTGGGAGCGAATGGGCTCATTCAGATTCACCCTAAATATGTCCTTGAGGGCCACGTCATTAAAATCCAACTGGCAACACAGCCCACAAAATTTCTCCACATACGTTTCCAGGGGAAGATTCCCCTAGCGTAGGTTTAGGAGGGCAACCGCTGGGTTCATTGTAGGAGGTCAAGTATTCTGTAATAAGGATCCACTGGAGGCAAGTTGAGAGATGAGAACCCATGTGCAGTTTATTATAACTAAAACAAAACATGAAACAAAAACATGGCGTGGCATGAAAACAAAAACCAAAGCATGAACTTTGCACAACAGCAGACTACAGGAAACAATACTTGACAAAGACACATGGCAAACATGAGGGCTTAAATACACAGACTAATGACAAAACAAGGGACACCTGTGAACAATGATCAGACAATTAACCAATGACAAGACATGGCAGGATCACATGACAAACAGGGAATCACATGACAGACATGGAAACAAGACAAGACATGACACAGAAACATGACAAGAACAAACCCAAAACGTGACAGTAGGATACAGTTTTTATTATTGCTTGACAAAAATGTCAAGATTTCAATTCCATTCTTGTGATTTGATTCCGATTTTGATTCAATATTGACTACTTTGGATACATGTTTATTTAAAATTGTATTAAAAAACATAATCTCACCTAATGCTGTAAACATAGAGGGCCTAATCTGCTGGTATTATTAAAGGTTAAAAATAACAAATGAAATTAAATATAATGCAGTTTTTGTTATAATAACAATTATTTAATGACATAAGTAAAAATATAATAAATATGTAATATAGTGCTCAGCAAAATCTCTTCTCTAGCTATTTTTTCTATTCAATTAACATGCTATGGTCATTAAATGGCTTTCCTGAGGTAAATGTAACGTTATGTGACATAATTGTTCTCCTGCTATTATATATTGACCTCTTTCCGTGGTTGAAAAACACTAATTGGTCGATATTATGTATACTTTCGGTAAGTTGTACTGCATCTTTAAATAAAAAAGTAACAGATGATCGGTTCACGTGCACTTGAACTGAGGCGCTCAGCGATCTGTCACGTCACATTTACAAGTGCCAAACGTATTTTTGTCTGAATTTTCGTAATAAAATTGACGGAATCTAAGAGCTGATAATTAGTTTAATATTAAAAGTAACTCTTTGCTCCGCAATTTTTCTGTGCGTGAGAAAATGGATGTGTGGCGTGAGAGCGTGTGAAAAGTGTCAATTGCGTGAGTCTCACGCTCAATGCGTGAGAGTTGGCAGCCCTGGCTTGACTGTTGTCGCGCTGCTGCTGGCGCGCCACGCATGGCGACGACGTCACAGACAGGCAGACTGAATCGAGTAACGTTTAACGCCTAAAAGTGCAAAGAAAAAACATGCATATAAAGTCTAACATGCTTAAATCCAATGCGCTATTTCCTAGTATCGATACAATCGATTCATTACCTTTTAAAACGATGTTAGATCGATATATGTCGTCCGGAAGGCCAATTTGCCGATCACAGATCGATGCAGTAGGATCGTTGGAATATAAATCGATACATCGATGTAGTTGATGAATCGTTACACCCCTAATTATAACAGTATCAATCGAGGCTGCTCTTGCTTGCGTTTGAGGGTGCATAGCACCCCTATAGAACCGTCCTGGGGCAGAGAGAGCACGAGAGAGTGCCTTTGAGAAAACGCGCTAGGCCTAACTAAAGTAAAGTTCCTTTAGACTGTCCTGTTAGCTGTTATTAAAAGCCTATTCGATTTTATTATTTACTTCATAAATGTAGCTATATTTAATTGATATTGGTAAAGGTTAATTTGTAAAAGTAACTTATAAAATAAATTTGTTCAGTAAAAAGTACTTACCTCAGAAACCCCCCCAGTTGGCGTCTAGCGATAGCGATCCACTCTCTCTCAGCAGGGACATCTGTTATGAGCGCGCACTCGACACGTGACGTCACACAAACCTCAGTTTACATTCTGCCAGGTTGTTGCACAGGCTTTGCACGCGAGCAACAATTTACATTTTGTGAGGTGTAAGCAAAGTTTATATATATATATATATATATATATATATACAGTATACACACACACACACACACACACATTTATATCACCACACTGTTTTACCTGGCAAAAAAAAAAAAAAAGATTGCCTGTATGGGAACCAGTTGTGTGTGTATATATATATATTTATTTATTTATTTATTTATTTATTTATTTATTTATTTTTGTTATTGGAGAAAATGCTAATATAAAAAATACTCTGGTCTCTCACTAAGAACTAATTTTAAATCCTTCCATCCACGTTTTTTTATTTTTTTATTTAATTAAACATCCAGTGTGTGCATAGCTTAAAAATTAGAATGTAGATTCATGATTTTCATCTGCAGAACAAGATGGGGGGAAAAAACTATAAAACATTATCATATGATATTTTAATATGCCTAAAACATATGCATATACACACTTCAAGAAATCTGTCTTCATTTACAGTAGTATTACTGCTTTTGCGTAAACAGTAAAGTACTGCAAATTCCCATATACAGTAAGTTACTGTAAATTTCATAAAAATACCCACAATGCAGTGCATATTACAGTAGTTAACTGTAGATAATATAAATGGTATTTTACTGGGCTTTTTTTGCGGTAAGTAACTGTAAAATTACGGCAAAGTCTAACAGTGTGTTTTAACCCTCTGGGGTCTGAGGGGTTTTTGGGGTCCTTGAGATGTTCTGACATGCCCTGACATTTGTGCTTTTTTCAGTTGCTTATAAACATATTAATGGCAAAGGTATAAATACACTCTATTTAGCACAAACAGGGCTACCATAATATGTGAGCAACATGCATGTACATGTTTGTATTTTTGAGAGAATAATGTTTATGCATGGTTATTGAAAAAACTAAAAACTAAAGTTTCTGAAATAAGGCCACAAAACACATACTAAATATGTGTCAATAAGACTTTTGACTAATGGATGTCGTTGCCTACAGTTTTTTCTTCAAAATGATGTGAAAATCATCCTACCTAATCATTCACATAACACAATACATTGATTTAAATCTTGTAAAACACTTTTTGTTTGTAAAGGCAATATGCGCAAGGGGCGTCAACGATTCAACACCATCATGCATATTTAGTGATTCACACCTGAGGAGACAATGGGGCCCGCATACTTAATGAGCCATTCATTCAGGTGTGTCACCTATAGCCACAAGAAAGAATATTAAAAAGGTTACAATTACAACAACAATTCAAGTGTAATCTTTCTTTGTAAAAACTAAAGTATACATATTTTATCATACATATTTCAAAGTTAAGGATTTGATTGACTATTTGATTACTTTATTTTTGACAAAACATACTATATTTAATATATGAGCAAAAATTGGCAAACAAAAGCTTATTTGAGGTGGCAGATATTTTACAGTAAAAATGTATAATCTATCCAAAACTAATCAACGAAATGTTGTCTTTCATATGTCTGTAACATAGGTCTTTTGTTTTTATTATAAGAAATATAAATGTTAATTTGCAGTTTAATACATTGCTTATACAAATAAATTTTATTTCAACATATTTCAGTCGATTTTTACTCAATACAGTTTGCTAAAAACGAAACATTCATTCACACACAGAAACGCCTGATTGTAACGTTGTTTTTATGAAATATTAGGGCATATAAATGTTAATTTGATTTTTATTCATCTCAGTATAGCAATACAGTTTGCTAAAACATCATAATTCATTCACACTCAGAAATGCGATTTAAATTTAAACTGTCTTTTTGTGAGTTGTGGTAAACAGCGCTCATCTCTGCCGTTCATTCATTCACAAACAGAAAAACAATTTTCTTGCGAATGAAAAAAAACTTACTACAGTATTCCATCCGTTGCTCTTCGAAATACCAGCACTTCTGAGGTACATTTTCCATTATTATTATTCCTCACAGCGCTGCGAGACGGTGTAAACAAGTACTATGATCTGAATAAACTTGATGTGTTTTCTCGAGCTGATACGTGGGCGTTCACAGGTTTGCGTGGATTGCCTCAGTAATTTGCGTTTGAATAGCGCGCGCTCTCCGTGGTCGGGGCAGATTAAAACGTAATGAGCTGAGATGAGAACGACTGACATCTCTCTCTTTTCTTACAGATTACATGAACTGAGAATATTTGTTTTTTATATAAATGACTTCATTTAAAAGAAGAGAATTCAAGCTTCATGCCTGTGTGTCTGTATGCCTGTTTGACTGAGTATTCGCTGAGTTATTGTTCATTTTCGGACGCGTTTCAGAATGGACTACACTGACAGAGAGAAGGCAGAACTCGCTTCTTGTTTATTTTTCTTTATTTGGCAAAAAGCAAAACACTTTGTTTTTATTGTGAGTATACACAAAAATAATACACATGTAACAGAATCGATTGATGTATGAAACTGGTTTGTAATATCAAAGTCAACAGAGCAAAATTAATCTCTTTTGAACTGATAAAAAAAAAAACGAGCTGGTATCGCCGGCGATACCGCCCGACCCCAGGGGGTTAACCCTGTAAGACTTCAAGTAAGGGTTACTTTAACACAATGGGAATTTCTTAAACTGGATTTTGAAATGAAATTTGGACCAGATTTTTACTTGCAATTGTACTTGCTCTGTAATGTTACCAAACCATCATCAGTGATGTTACTCAGTTTCTCAGCCTCAGTTATTGAGTATGGGTTCATAAGCAGTTGTTCTGTTGTTTAGAGAGAGAGAGATGCTTCACCACTGAGTTCCTGTGGCCTCTGGTGGTAGAAATACGAATTACACACACAGAAATACAGATTTTTAGGTATAGCACTTTACAATAAGTTCTCATTCATTAACATTAATGTATTAACTAAATGAGCAATACATTTGTAAAAGTATTTATCAATCTGTGTTAATGTTGTCATGTGTCATTCATTGTTTGTTCATGTTAGTTCACAGTAACTAATGTTAACAAATACAACTTTTGATTTTAATGATGTATTAGCAAATGTTGAAATTACCACGAAGTAAGACTAATGAATGCTGTAGAAGTGCAGTTCATTGTTAGTTCATGTTGACTAAAGTAGGTGACTTATAAAACCTTATTGTAACGTGTAACTGGATTTTATGCTTTAGATTAATGTAATGTCATCAGTAAGAAGACTGGATCAAATGAAAACCATGTTCAAATGTTTAGGACCTTTTAAATGTTTTTGAAAGCAGTCTCTTCTGCTCACCAAGTGTGAGAGACCGTGTGCGTCTGCGGCTGATTATGGATTGCTCGTCAACTGAGTCTTCCTCGGTCAGAAGGAATAGGCAAATCCAATGGTGCAGTTTTGAGAATTTATTGAGGAGGAGTCAGGTACATGGAGATGATGATGGTTTACAGGTAACAAAATAGGTGTGTTTATGGGTGTGTGTGTGTGTGTGTGTGTGTGTGTGTGTGTGGTTATCTGAAACAGAAAATACAATAAAATGTATATTAATAAACATATAGGCTATGGTTACATACAGATGCATAAAGAAATCACCCACAGTACAACCAAAATCTAACACTATAAATTAACTTGCATAAATGCCATACATCTCCAAATGGTGAAAAATGCCAAAAACAGGCGAACTATAAATGAAATATAATATTTACAGTTATTTGCAAGACAATAACTAAAGTATATACAGTAGATGGCTACTTTAGAAGCACATGTGGAGCGCCGTAGCGGGCCGCAGCAGTATAACAGTAGGGAATAACACGAGTATAAAAAACTTCGCCACCTGGGCTAATAACTCTGCAATAAACGCGCCATTCAAGCAAAAGCCGTACTTACATCTTAAGGACGCACACAGCACTCATACACACAAGATTAGCGCAGGATTAACAAAGGATGGCAATTTTCTGCACTGTTAATGATGCTCTCATGTCACTGGATCACACCAAAGTGAAAGCGCCTAGCGCAACCGCGATCGAGCAAAACTACAAATGAACACATGCATTATGGGTAACGTAGTCTATGTCAGGGCACAGACTTTTAACACCAAGGCTGCATTTATTTGATCAAATACAGTAAAACTGTAATATTGTGAAATATTATTTATAAAGTGTATCACGGTTTACATAAAACTATTAGGCAGCACAGTTTTTTTTTTATTATTATTATTTATAATAATCATAAATGTCAGAAACACAGGGTGACACCGTGTCCTAACTACACGCGACGCGATAAAATTCCAGCGACAGGCAGTTGCTACGTCCCAATTCGCCTACTTATACTACGCCCTAAAAGTATGTACTCTTTTTGTGAAGAAAAAGTATACTTTTTAGAGTGTAGCAAAAAAGTAGGCAAGCTTTGAGACATACCACTTCGTCATCTTTTTCTTTTTTTTTCTTTTTTTTTTTTGATATTCTAAACACGCCTGTGTCTGTGGCTCCTAGTTTATTTTATTTTTTTATTTTTTTATTATACATAAGGTGAACACAGAACACAACAACAGAACACAAAAACAACAAATAAAACAGCAGTAATAATAACAGCAATGGAAAAAAAAGCAGCAACGACAAATAATAATAGTAATAGTAGAAGTATTTGAATAGTAATAGCATGTATAATAATAATTATAATAATATTTTGTGGTGACGGTAACAGTAATATCAGTGATAACAATAACAGTAATAATACAATAATGATACTAAGGATGGTGATAAGTTGTGTTGACGACAATAGTAATATCAATAATAATATATAACATTGATAATAGTGATAATAACAATAACAGTATTGGTACTCATACTAACAAAAAAAAAGTGATGATATTGATATTGATAAAATAAATAATAACAATAATAATAACAACAACATTTATATCAATAATAATAGCAACAGTAATAACAGTAATAGTAGTAATACTAAATATGGCGATGATGATAATATTTTGTATTGACAGTACAATTGCAATGTCAATAATAATATAATAACAATAATAAATATAGCTGCAAGCAGCAATACGGGGCCAAGCCCTGCAAGGCACAGCAAGCAAAAGCCGCTGTAGCGCAATGCGGAGCCAGAAGAGCAAAACATCAGAAATTTAATGTACATCAAGCACAGCAAGTTCTGTAAGCACATCAATTACAGCAGCACAGCAAGCATTTAAGCACCAACAGCAGTGCGGAGCCAGAAGAACAAAAATAGCAGAAATTGAATATACATGTAAATGTACATCAAGCACAGCCACGCAGCAAGCATTTAAGCACCAACAGCAGTGCAGAGCCGCAAGAACAAAAACTGCAGAAATTAAATATAAATGTAAATGAAGCACAGCAGCGCAGCAAGCAGAGCCGCAAGAACAAAAACTGCAGAAATTAAATATAAATGTAAATGAAGCACAGCGAGCATTTAAGCACCAACAGCAGTGCAGAGCCGGAAGGAATTTAAATGACAACTTTAAAGTGGTCCCACATGAGACTCGAACCCACGACCAGAATGGTTCAGGATTCTAGATACACAGTTTAGCAGATTGCGCCACTCAGAGGACATACAATCACAAACTGCAGAGGAGAGGTTCAGTGTAAGAATGAGCACACAAAAGCAAGTTAACCAGATTAGCATGCTAAGATATCTTAATGCTGATGTAGCTTATGGCTTATGACGTGGTACATCCAATCCTGCCAAAATAGATATCCTCGGATTCGACATGACGCAAAGAATCGATAGACAACAATTTTATGATTTTGTGACAAACAGTTCACAAGTTACAGCCTCTGAACCAATTTTGGGTCGACCTTGTTAAATTTGATCTAATCTAATCCCAGTGTAAGAAACATTAGTACAGCTCTTAACCCAGATAATAAAGCAGCTCAAATGACAATTTATACACAATTTCAAAGTCGCCCCACACTGGTCTCGAACCCACGACCAGAATGGTTCGGGATTCATGACGCATGGTTGAACAGATTGCGCCACCCAGAGGACATGTTTTACAAAGCTGCAGAGGAGAGGTTTCAGTGTAAGAATGAGCACACAAAAGCAAGTTAACCAGATTAGCATGCTAAGCTAGCTTAATGCTAATGTAGCTTATGACGTGGTACATCCAATCCTGGCAAAAAAGATATCCTCGGATTCGACATGACGCAAGGAATCGATAGACACCAATTTTATGATTTTGTGACAAACTGTTCACAAGTTACAGCCTCTGAACCAATTATGGGTCGACCTCAGTAAGTTTGCAACATCATAACTTTTTTTTTTCCAGTATGGCAAAAAAATCGGGGACAGTACTTTTATGCGGCTCAGTCCGAAGATCATTTGAGTACATGTTTGGACAAAATTAGACCAATTTTGAAGGAGGAGTAGCGAAAAAACTGTTTTACATTCGCTCCAATATGGCGGCCAGTCACATTGTTGAAAAATAACATATGAGATATCGTTGAAATCGGCATAAGCCAAGGAATATATTGACATAAAGAAATCAAAATTTCAAGCAATGTTAGCAAAAGTTATAAGCGTTTTTTCAATAAACAATGATGTCTCTGGAACACTAGGTGGGACTGTGATCAAACTTCTCATGTACCTTCGGGCCATGCAAATGACGATCCATACCAAATCTGGTGAAGAAATTTCAAATAGTTTAAAAGATATTGCAAATTATGTCAAAATTCAAAATGGCGGACACGTGGTACATCCCATCATGGCAAAATTGATATCCACGGATTCATCATGACCCAAGGAATAGATAGACACCAAGTTTATAATTTTCTGACAAACCGTTCATAAGTTATTGGCCAAAATATGCATTTTCCATTTTCTCATGACCCATAGGTGGCGCTGTTCCCAACTTTGGCATGGAACCTCAGATCATGCTTCCGATGAAGTGTACCAATTTTCGTTTCGATTGATCAAAGTTTGGCCGAACTGTAGCTTCTGAACCAATTTTGGGTCGACCTCATTAAGTTTGCGACATCATAACTTTTTTTTTTCCAGTATAGCAAAAAAATCGGGGACAGTAATTTTATGCAGCTCAGTCCGAAGATCATTTGAGCACATGTTTGGACAAAATTAGACCAATTTTGAAGGAGGAGTAGCAAAAAAACTGCATACTGTACTTTTCAAAATGGCCACTACTGTAATGGGCGGAGTCTTAATGTAAGATATTGGTTCTGATCAGCATGATGAGAGGAATCAAGTGTACTAAGTTTCATTTTTCTAGATCAAAGGGTTCAAAAGTTATAACCATTTCAATGTTGATTTTTTGAACTGCTGGTGGCGCTATAGAGTTGGTGCTAGAGACTCAAAAATTGCTACTTTTACTATTCATGGCCATCACTACAAGTGTGCCAAATTTCATCATTTTCCTATGTACGGTTCATAGGGCTGCCATAGACTCCCATTTGCGGAATAATAATAATAAGAAAACTAACAGATACAATAGGTGCCTCAGCCCCTTCGGGGCTTGGCCCCTAATAATAATAATAATAATAATAACAACAATAGTCAAGTCAAGTTTATTTGTATAGCGCTTTTCACAATACAGATTGTATCAAAGCAGCTTCACAGTATTAAATTAAAATAATACAACAAAGTTTGTTTCAAGAGGAATTTATTGATTGATAAAATTAAATTAAATATCCCCAAAATATCCCCAACTGAGCAAGCCAAAGGCAACAGTGGCAAGGAACCGAAAAACTCCATCAAGTGACCTAATGGTGTCCTAAAACTCCATCAGGTGACCTAATGGAGAAAAAAAAAAACCTTGGGAGAACCCAGGCTCAGTCGGGGGCCAGTTCTCCTCTGGCATTTATGAGCTAGAGGCCGGATTGTAGTTTGAACTGTAGGATTATATGAATGCCTGGCTGAAGAGATGCGACTTTAATCTAGTTTTAAACTGGGAGAGCGAGTCTGAGCAACGAACAGTATCAGGAAGACTATTCCAGAGTTTTGGAGCCAAATGTGAAAATGCTCTCCCTCCTTTGGTGGTTCTGGATATCCTAGGTATGACCAAAAGCCTTGAATTTAGTGATCTTAAAGAGCGCGATGGATTATAGGGCGATAGAAGATCCGTTAAATAGACTGCAGCTAAGCCGTTTAGGGCTTTATAAGTCAGTAGCAATACCTTATAATTAATACGGAACTTTATAGGTAACCAATGCAGTGATGATAAAATCGGTGTTATATGATCATATTTTCTGGGAGGGGCTAGACAATAGACACGAGCACATGGCCCAAAATAACAAAACACCCATGTGCAGCACAAGACAGGACAGGCATGTGACATTTTGTAACATATGAAATATGATTTTCAAAAGACAGGTTGCAATCGAGTATAACACCCAGGTCTTTTACTGTAGAGGATAAAGTAACAGGACATCCTTTGATGTTAAAGTTGTATTGTGTGAGGTTTTGTGGGCGGTTTTTTGAACCAATAAGTATTATCTCTGTCTTGTCTGGATTTAATAAAAGAAAATTACGTGTCATCCAATCTTTTATATCTTTAACACACTCTGTCAATTTGGAAAATTTAGCGTTTTCATCCGGCCGTGATGAAATATATATTTGAGTGTCATCAGCATAACAATGGAAACTAATTCCATGTTTCCTTATAATATTTCCAAGTGGCATCATATATATTGAAAATAACAGAGGGCCTAACACAGATCCCTGCGGCACTCCATAGTTTACTGGAGTTATTGTCGATTTTTCTCCATTTAAATAGACAAAATGGTAGCGGTCAGATAGGTATGATTTGAACCAGCTTAGTGCTTGTCCTTGAACACCAGTATAATTTTGTAGTCGATCTAAGAGTAATGTATGATCTATAGTATCGAACGCAGCACTAAGATCAAGTAAAACTAGTATTGAGATACAGCCTTGGTCAGAAGCTAAAAGTAAATCATTTGTGATTTTAACGAGTTTCAGTGCTATGATGCGGTCTGAATCCAGACTGAAACTTTTCATAGATATCATTTTGTTGCAAGAAAGAGCCCAGTTGAGCGGACACCACTTTTTCTAATATTTTAGACATAAATGGAAGATTTGAAATGGGTCTATAATTTGCTAGATTATTATGATCTAATTGTGGTTTCTTTATGAGAGGTTTTATAACTGCCAGTTTAAATGTTCTTGGAACATGACCTAAAGATAAAGACAAGTTAATAATATTGAGGAGAGGCTCTTCCACTACAGGTAACACTTCTTTCAGTAGTTTAGTTGGTATAGGATCTAATAAACATGTTGTTGTTTTAGATGAAGTTTATTTAACTCTTTTTGTTCTATAGTTGTAAAGCACTGTAATTGTTCTTGCGGGGTGATAATTTAAGCTGAATTATAAGGCGCAATTGAAGATTGAACGTTTACAATTGTGGTTCTGATGCTTTCTATTTTCTCAGTGAAGAAGTTCATGAAATCATTACTACTGAACTGTAACGGGATATTTTGTTCGGGTGACGTCTGTTTATTTGTTAGTCTAGCCACGGTGTTAAATAAAAACCTTGGATTGTTTTGGTTGTTTTCTATTAGTTTGCGGAGGTGCTCAGCCCTGGCCGCTTTTAGGGCCTTTTTATAACGTGACATACTGTCTTTCCACACGGAAAGACAGTATACGGAAAGACAGACGCAGTATACGGAAAGACAGACGCAGAAATAGTAATAAAAAAATAGTAATGCTAAAGATGGCGATGATGATAACATTTTGCGATGACGGCGACAGTGATATCAATAATAATTACAGTAGTAGAAGTAATAATAATAATAATAATAATAACAATAATAACAATACACACACGTGTGACACACACCTAACACATACCACACCTCTCCTAGTTTCTGTGTCAGTGTGCATGTTTTTTCCCCCTCTCTTCGTCATCTTTAACGGACAGATCTGTCGCGTGCATCCTGTCGCCGCAAACTGCCCTGTCAATCATCTTGTCAGAGTTAAAATCCTCCATTCAATCTAATTTAATTTCCTACCGTTTCGGAGAGAAATGTAGTAGTGCGTTGATCTGCCAGTCATGGGTCCTTCATGCGGAGACTCTCCTCATGTGTTTGCAATTTGAATATAATGATGCATTTAAAAGTTAATGGCTAAACGTATCTTTACAAAAGTTACACAATGCTGCTGCAGATGCAATATAATGTAGACAACACTGAATAAATACATTTTCGTCAGGTTAGATACCAGTGTTTCCCCTACCATTATATAAGGCCCCCCCCCCTCCTCCCTAATGGCTCGCCCCCCACCCCTGAAGGTCAAGTAAATTTGATTTGATTTTCTTTATAGCGCCAGATTACAATTTGTTATTTTATTAAACAAACTAAATAGTCCTTAAGTAATATGTTATTTATCTTATTTCCATGATGGCATGTCTTTTCTGTCTGTGTTTGTGCATTTACAATTATCCCAATGAGTGCGCACGCAGTCACACGCACCCCCCAGTGTTAGTTTTTTTAACACTTTTCACTCGTGTTTGTAGTTCTAACCGAATCCTCGTCCAACGCGCGATGGGTTGTGGGCAATATTAGCCATTAGAGTGCGCATCGATCTGCACTTTCGGATTATGACCGGAAATAGTAGACCATCTGGGTTTCTTTGGAACACTCATTTCAACATATACTTCGATTTGGGACGTACTAATTCTGTTTTCGAATACTATTTAGGACGGATAGTATGCAAATTGGGACGCACTAAGTGTGTCTGTCCACACTAGACGACACGACTGTGAGACGCCACAACGTCAATCAAAAATCACAGCCAATCAGAACAGCGCGAGGGCAGAGTCTCGCAGCAACTGCACATAAAGAGAGTAATCTTGACGGCACTTGTAAGAAAATGGATAAGTAGCTACATAATCAAATTCACAAATATTACACCATTTAAAAAATACATAGGCTGAGTTACTAAAACAATCTTTGTCAAATAATACACTTGTTTGTTCACAGTTCTAACGTTCTTGTTTCCATTTGTTTAATTTCAAGATCTGAGGTGAATTGTTGCTTTTACAGCTACAAAGCTGGAGCACTAAATGATATTCAAAGTCACATTACACGCTTTAAAGGGATAGTTCAACCAAAAATGAAAATTCTGTCATCATTTACTCACCCTCAAGTTGTTCCAAACCTGTATGACTTTCTTTCTTCTCCTGAACACAAAAGAAGATATTTTAAAGAAGGTTGGTAATTAAACAGTTGCTGGTCCCCATTGACTTCCATAGCATTTTTTTTTTCCTACTATGTTAGTCAATGGGGTCCATTAGTCGTTTGGTTACCGACTTTCTTCAAAATATCTTCTTTTGTGTTCAGCAGAAGAAAGAAAGTCATACAGGTTTGGAACAACTTGAGGGAGAGTAAATGATGACAGAATTTTCATTTTTGGGTGAACTATCCCTTTAAACATTAAAGGAGCTGTATGTAAGAAATGTATTTTCACTGTAGAGCGGGACACCGCTCTACAGTAATTTGAAAGTGATTGCAGTACCAGTTTTGGCCACAATCTTACATATGGCTCCTTTAAATAAAGCACATAAACAGCACCTGAGATTATCATTGCCACACTTTGGCTGCGTCCGAAATCGGATACTTCCCTACTATATAGTATGCGAAAAACAGTACGCGAGCAGAGTAGTATGTCCGAAATCATAGTATTCGAAAAACAGTAGGCGAAAAGTACCCGGATGACCTACTACTTCCGGCGAGATTCCGAAGTGCAAATACGATGGACACTTTATTATCCCATGATGCCACAGGGGAGGAGTTGTCGTCGTTATATTTGAAAATGGCGGAAATGGCGGAAAGCGGAGACGCGGCTGTATTCAAGTGTAAGTACTTTATAAAACAATTTTTGTTTCTTTGTGGTTAAATTGTTTGTTTGTTTTTTACATCATATAAGTAAACGATTGACTTGTTAAAAGTTTAAATAATGTAAATTGAGGGTGTCCTTTTCCAGCCAATTCAGAAAAAATATAGTTTTATCATTATTATTACGGAATAGTCCGAGCTAATGTAAATCAGCTAGCTAACACTGTTTTCTTTAAACAAAGACGTTAGTTGTTTAGCAGTTTAATGAGATGGTTACAAAACTACAGTAAATTAAAACGATTTTATTTCTCCTTTACGCGTTGTTGTTTTTGGAGCTCTATCGATTTGATTTATAATTCTTGATTTTTCTCTTTAAACTCACTTACAACGAACATTTTCTACTTTTCCTCACTGAGAAGCACTACTGCTCAAACCTCATAGTTACAACGCGGACTGTTGAGCAGACGCGTCTCAAGCCTTTAGTGATCCAACTCCGGATACTCTTATAGGTTACTCTAGTGGATCACGGCTGAACGCGTCTTTTCCACACTCATTTACAAACAAAAAATGTTCCGCCTACCGTGCGTCTACTCTACACCCTTACCACTAAAAAGACGGATTATATCCAAGACTTCAGTCATAAATTAGTATTAATATTGATAGCATCACTGGTAGCTTCGTTGCTAACTCACTGTCCATCTGTTCAAATGGCGAATATATCAGATGTAAGTAGTCTACCTTTTGGTGCAGGTGAGGACACATTTGAGCTGCACGCACTGCAGTCTGAGCTGGAAGCTGTTGAGAAACAGATCCACGACCTTTTATTGAGACAGGCCGAGCTGAGAGACCGGTGTTTAGCGAAACATCACGCGCCGATGCACACAAATCAGTGTTTAACGTTACTAACCCGCTGACTCCGACCGCGTCTACTCCGTGCGTTCCTCAGCATCGGTCGCGATCAGCCATGGTCTCGTTCACTCCGGCTCCAACATGCCACCACGAAGCCTGGGTGGTTCCGCAGCGGAAGACGCGAGTCAGGTTTAGACCAAGACTCTCTCCGACCCTCCCGGTTTTCGAGTTATCCACACAAAACCGCTTCTCCCCTCTTCGCGAAACAGAACGCGATGCTGTGATCATCGGCGATTCCATCGTTCGGCACGTACACGCTATGTTAGGTAAAAGTAAGGTGCACAGTCACTGCTTTCCTGGTGCTCGTGTTTCTGAAATCGCTGCTCGCGTTCCCGAGATCCTGAACGGTGACGAGCGCGTCGGAACTGTGGTCCTGCACGCGGGAGTGAACGACATCAGGCTGCGCCAGACGGAGATTCTGAAGAAAGACTTCAGGAATCTGATCGATACGGTACGCAGCACATCGCCTGAAACAACGATCATTGTGTCAGGACCGCTTCCCACGTACCGACTAGGGCATGAAAAGTTCAGCAGATTATTTGTGCTAAATGAATGGTTAATGTCATGGTGCAATGAGCAGAAACTGCTCTTTGTAAATAATTGGAATCTGTTTTGGGAGCGTCCTAGGCTTTTCCGTGCTGATGGCTTACACCCAAGCAGATTCGGAGCGGATCTTCTGTCAGATAACATCTCCAAAATGTTAAATACCCTTTGACTAGTAACCAAAAGTCCAAATCATAGTCTCTGCTGCACCAATTCAACTGATATAAATACTAGTGTAGAACATTGCATAGAAACCGTGTCTATTCCTCGTTTAGTGAGATCAAATAATAAATCTACTGCAGGATCTAGGAAAAATCGAATTGTTATTAAAACTATTAATTATTGCTATTAGTAAACAAAAACAATTTCTAAAGCTAGGTCTTCTAAACATTAGATCACTCACACCTAAGGCAGTTATTGTAAATGAAATACTCACAGATAATAGCTTCGATGTACTTTGCCTTACTGAAACCTGGCTTAAACCAAATGATTATTTCGGTCTAAATGAGTCTACTCCATCTGGATACTGTTATAAGCATGAGCCCCGTCTGATTGGCCGTGGCGGCGGTGTTGCAACAATCTATAGAGATATTCTCAATGTTACTCAGAAAACGGGTTATAAGTTTATTTCATTTGAAGTACTTGTACTAAATGTTACGCTCTTAGATGTTAGAAAAACATCCCTATTATCTCTAGCCTTGGCTACCGTATATAGACCGCCAGGGCCTTACGCTGATTTCCTAAAAGAGTTTGCAGATTTTCTCTCAGACCTATTAGTCAATGTCGATAAAGCATTAATTGTTGGAGATTTTAACATACACGTAGATAATCCAAATGATGCGTTAGGAGCTGCGTTTACAGATTTATTAAATTAATTTGGGGTCAAGCAAAACGTCACCGGACCAACTCATCGTCTTAATCATACACTCGATTTAATTATATCACATGGAACCGATCCAACCGATATAGATATCATTCCACAAAGTGATGATGTCACTGATCACTACATGGTAACTTGCATATTACGTACTGCTGTAATATGTCATGCGGCGCCGCGTTATCAACCAGGCAGAACAATCCTCCCATCCACCATAGATAATTTCTCAAATTGCTTATCTAATCTGTCTCAGCTGTTGCCTGAACCCAAACAAACAGATGAACTAGAAGAACTAACTAGCACTATGAGCACCATTCTCTCTAGAAAACGCTAAATTTTCCAAATTGACAGAGTGTGTTACATTACATTTACATTTACATTTAGTCATTTAGCAGACGCTTTTATCCAAAGCGACTTACAAATTAGGACAAAAATTCAGCGAGTCATCATAAAGAGGCAAAAGCAACAACAACACAAGAAGTGCTCAAAATACGAAGTTCAGGTATTATTCAGAGTAGCATAAGCCTGATAAGTGATGTTTCAAGGGGAAAGGATTTTTTTTTTTTTTTTTTTTTTTTTTTTTTTTTATTAGGTTAAGTGCTCACGGAAGAGATGGGTTTTCAGCTGTCTTTTGAATGTTGTCAGGGATTCTGCATTCCGGATGGGGGTGTTAAAGATATAAAAGAATGGATGACGTGTAATTTTCTTTTATTAAATCCAGACAAGACAGAGGTAATACTTATCGGTTCAAAAAACCACCCACAAAACCTCGCACAATACAACTTTAACATCATAGGATGTCCTGTTACTTTATCCTCTACAGTAAAAGACCTGGGTGTTATACTCGATTGCAACCTGTCTTTTGAAAATCATATTTCATATGTTACAAAAACAGCCTTTTTCCACCTTAGAAACATTGCTAAGCTACGTAATATGCTATCAGTTTCTGATGCAGAAAAGTTAGTTCATGCATTTATGACCTCGAGACTAGATTACTGTAATGCTTTATTAGCTGGTTGTCCTGCATCCTCAATAAACAAGCTACAGTTAGTCCAAAATGCCGCCGCTAGAGTTCTTACTAGATCAAGAAAATATGATCATATAACACAGATTTTATCATCACTGCATTGGTTACCTATAAAGTTCCGTATTAATTACCTAGGATATCCAGAACCACCAAAGGAGGGAGAGCATTTTCACATTTGGCTCCAAAACTCTGGAATAGTCTTCCTGATACTGTTCGTTGCTCAGACTCGCTCTCCCAGTTTAAAACTAGATTAAAGTCGCATCTCTTCATATAATATTTTTAATCTTACAGTTCAAACTACAATCCGGCCTCTAGCTCATAAATGCCAGAGGAGAACTGGCCCCCGACTGAGCCTGGGTTCTCCCAAGGTTTTTTTTTTTCTCCATTAGGTCACCTGATGGAGTTTTAGGACACCATTAGGTCACTTGATGGAGTTTTTCGGTTCCTTGCCACTGTTGCCTTTGGCTTGCTCAGTTGGGGATATTTTGGGGATATTTAATTTTATTTTATCAATCAATAAATTCCACTTGAAAAAAACCTTGTTGTATTATTTTAATTTAATACTGTGAAGCTGCCTTTGATACAATCTGTATTGTGAAAAGCGCTATACAAATATACTTGACTTGACTTAACTTGACTTGACAAGTTGAATTCGGCTTTGTCCGACGGATGACATCATCTGGATGACGACGCTCTTCGTGGCTTCCCGTAACACCTATGACAATCAGTTCGGCATACACATTTTCTCTTTTCTTCTTCAGTCGTCCCCAATAATGTTTAAACTAATATAAATAAATGTGTTTAACTTCACAGATACAATGGTGGAGAGAATAAAAAAAATCTGATTTATGTGGTTTTCTCAGTGTTTTAATTCTAGATAAGACCAAGTGGCATGCCTTGACAAACGGGAGCGAATAGGAAGAAGAAGTGGTTGAGGCTGAAAAGGAAGAAAAGAGGAAGTCGACACTTTTTCATGGAGAAATACTGATTTAATGCAAAACTCATTTAAAACAAATGGTTACTTTAACATAATGGGAATTTCCTAAACTGGATTTTGAAATTAAACGCTAACCAGATTAGCAAGCTTCAATTTTATTTGCTCTGTAAGGTTACCAAACCGTACAGTTAGTTCACATCATCAGTGGTGTGACTCAGTTTCTCAGCCTCAGTTATTGAGTTTAGGCTCATAAGCAGTTGCTCTGTTGTTTAGAGAGAGAGATGCTTCACCACTGAGTTCCTGTGGCCTCTGGTGGTAGAAATTAGAATTACACACAAGGAAACGCATTTTATGATTTAAATCAGGGGTATTCAACCACAGTTTCAAGAGGACCGGTCTCTATATTTCCAGGTCCATACAAAACTTTTTAGGAACAGTTTTACATTTCCATCGAGCCAGCCGTAGTACTTGTAAAAGACATATTTGGCTGATAACAGAATATATCCAAAATTGTAACATTAAAACAAGCATTTTCTGTAAAGCTGCTTTGAAACATGTATTGTGAAAAGTGCAAAAAAAATTAACTTGAATTTATATTTTAAATATGTTGCTCTTGGTTCCCTTTCAAGGGAACTCCCGTTGCGTCGAAAAGCTGACGCTATGGGAACGCTTTGCGTGATGACGTCTTGAAGCACATGTAAAATCAGTCCAATGGTGTGGCGGAACGTCAGAGGCGGGTGACGTCACGTACCAGGAAGCTATAAAAGCCGGCCCGAAACAGAAAACGAAAGCTTTCTGAGTCTTCAGTTGCGCTCTGTGTTGAATCTGTCCTTGTTATTTGGTGTTGTCTGTCTATATTATATATATATATTCAGTATGGCGAGCAAGCAGCAGTTTAGAGTGTGTGTCCATCCCTGCCCGCGTTATTTAACGGGAGGTGATACTCACACTCTTTGTGTTGTTTGTTTGGGTGAGGAGCATGCCCAGTCAGCACTCGAGGGTGGTGACTGTGTGCATTGCGACGCGCTTCCATTGCGCACGCTCCGATCCCGCTTGGCTCGGTTCAATCCCGATCGCGTTCCCCAGGGCTCGGGTCCCGCCGCGGCTGAGGCTCGGCGGCGATCTCAGACCTGGGGTTCGCAAATGGATCTGTCAGTGGATGTTGAGACGGGCTCTGCCTTATCTCAGCATCAATCTGACAGATCCAGTGCCTCTCATCAGGGTGTGGAAGCACGCATTGCGGTTTCTTCCCCCCCGATAGAGGCACCAATACTGCAACTGTCCAGCTCTGAGGAGTTGGATGTTGTGAGTATTGAAGCTGAGTCTGAGGATTCGCCACCTCAGTCTCATGCGTTTGAGGAACTGCTCGATGTTATTACTAGAGCAGTTGACAGACTATCTATTGAGTGGCCAGAGGATAGGCAGGACGTTCGTTCGAAAAGTAAGCTCGACGAACGCTTCCTGCCATCTCGTACACAGCCTCAGCGAAGAAGCCTTCCGTTTTTCCCCGATCTCCACACCGAGGTGTCGAAATCGTGGGGAAAACCGGTTTCATACAGAGTGTATGCACCACAAACATCCCACTATTCTTCCATTCACAAATATAAAGAATATGGTTATGGGGAGATGCCGAAGGTGGAGGAGACGCTTGCGAGCTATCTCTCTCCAGCAACGGCATCTTCCCTGAAAGCTCCTTCACTTCCCTCTAAGCCAGTAAAATTCACATCATCTCTGGTTCATAAATCGTATGCAGCCGCTGGTCAAGCTGCAGCGTGTCTGCATACGATGTCTATTATGCAGGCCTATCAGGCAGAATTATTGGGGGATTTAGAGGAGGGCGGGGGAATTGGTCCTGACACAGTGGCTGAACTACGCAGAGCCACAGATCTGTCTCTCAGGGCCACCAAGGAGACCGCTAAATCAATCGGGCGGTCTATGGCAGCCCTGGTGGCCACTGAGAGGCATCTGTGGCTCAATTTGAGCGATATAAAAGAGAAAGAAAAGCACGTTCTCTTAGATGCTCCGGTTTCCACTGTTGGTTTATTTGGTGATGCAGTAAACAGTGCGGTAGCTAAATCTCAGGAAGCTGCTAAACAGGCAGCTGCATTACAAAAACTTCTCCCCCGCCGTTCTTTCATTGAGGCTGCTGAGCGGGAGCAGCCTCACTCCTCTAAAAAGAGCGCTGAACATCGTGCCACTCAAAAACAGAGTGTGTCCTCTCGTGCTCCCCCACAAAAATCTCGGGGACACGGAGGGCGCTCTCAAACCCAGCAGTCTTCGAGGGGTAAAACGGATCTGCGGACCGTTATTACCGCCAAGAAGGCTGCTGGGAAAAAGTCCTGATGTCTGAGGGCTCAGGACAAATGAGGGTAGTCCCCCCGAAGCAGAGTGGTTAACACCTCTTTTCACGGTGCCCGTCTCTCTTCGGTGCCCTCAGGGGACCGTTCTGCCAACCCTGCCACCTCTGGTGTTACAGGGCGCAGCGGTCTCCGGCGAGCACATATCTCAAGGTCCACCCGGAAACGTAGTGGCCTCGGGATGCCCGCCCCCTCTGAGGAGGGTGCTAGAGCAGTCTGTTTGGTCGTTCCCTGCCGGTGCGCCGTTACAGGGCGACGAACCGACTACTCAACAGCAGGAGAAAAATACGGTGCCGTCTCTCTTCGGTGCCCTCAGGGGACCGTTCTGCCAACCCTGCCGCCTCCGGTGTTACAGGGCGCAGCGGTCTCCGGCGAGCACATATCTCAAGGTCCACCCGGAAACGTAGTGGCCTCGGGATGCCCGTCCCCTCTGAGGAGGGTGCTGGAGCAGTCTGTTTGGTCGTTCCCTGCCGGTGCGCCGTTACAGGGCGACGAACCGACTACTCAACAGCAACAAAATCCAGAAACCAGTCTCGAGAGACTGGTACCTCTAGTAGAATCTTTGACAGCGTGGAAGCTACTGTCAAATGTTTCTCGTTGGGTCCTGCAGACCGTGGAAAAAGGGTATTAGATACAATTCTATTAACGCCCACCGCGGTTTATGGGGGTCCTGCCCACAGTGGTGGGCCCCGAGCAGGTTCTGGTTATGGAACAGGAAGTAAACACTCTGTTAGAGAAAGGGGCCATAGAATATGTACCCCCCTCCAACAGGGAAACCGGGTTTTACAACCGGTACTTCATAGTTCCAAAAAAGGACGGGGGATTGCGTCCCATTTTAGATCTTCGAGTTCTGTACGAGTACATGCAGCTCAAGTTCAAAATGTTAACCTTGAGACAAATCGTGCCACAGATCAGGTCCGAGGACTGGTTTGTCACGATAGACCTCAAGGACGCATATTTCCATCCGTCCGTGTCATTGGAAGGTCCTGAGGTTTGCTTTCGGGGGCAAAGCATACCAATATCGAGTTCTTCCATTCGGCCTGGCTTTATCACCCCGCACTTTCACCAAATGCGTGGATGCAGCTCTGGCGCCTCTGCGCCTCCGGGGTATTTGCATCACGAACTACATCGACGATTGGTTGATTTTAGCTCAGTCGCATTAGATGGCGGTTCAACATCGAGATGTTGTTCTCGCCCATATGAAAGAGTTGGGGTTACGGCTGAACGCCAAGAAGAGTGTGCTTTCTCCATTTTAGAGGACCACTTTTTTAGGCGTGGTTTGGGATTCAGTGTCGATGCAGGCGCGCCTGTCATCGCCACGCTTCGATTCCATCCTGGCAGCTGTGAGAAGTGTAAAGCTAGGCCAGCTACTCACTGTCAAACAGTTCCAGAGACTGTTGGGTCTCATGGCAGCAGCTTCCAACGGGATACCTTTTGGACTGCTGCACATGAGGCCCCTGCAGTGGTGGCTCAGGACCAGAGGGTTTTTCCCCGAGGGGCAACCCATTTCGCACAATCAAGGTCACGCGGTGATGCCTACGTGCCTTGGTTATGTGGAAGAAACCTTGGTTCCTGTCCCAGGGCCCAGTGCTGGGAGCTTCTTGTCGTCGCAAACTGCTAACGACGGATGCTTCCCTCACGGGTTGGGGAGCGATCCTGAGGGTCGCTCATCTCAAGGTCTGTGGGAAGACCATCATCGTTCCTGGCATTCTATAGCCTAGAGATGTTAGCTGTCTTCCGGGCTCTGAGGAGCTTTATCACAGGTCTCAGGGGACACCATGTGTAGTACATACGGACAACACGTCGGTAGTCGCCTATATCAAGGGGGTTTGCGCTGGCATGCCATATCCTCTTGTGGTCCCAGGGGAAGTTGCTGTCACTCAAGGCAGCCTACATCCCCGGGGTCCAGAATATAGGAGCAGACACTCTGTCGAGACAGGGGCCGAGGCCCGGGGAATGGTGGCTCCACCCCCGAGGTGGTGGAGCTGATATGGAAATTATAAGTGGATCTGTTTGCGTCTCGAGAGACGTCTCACTGTCCACTTTGGTTCTCCTTCACGCATCCAGCTCCTCTGGGACTGGATGCTATGGTACAGACGTGGCCGAGGCTACGTCTGTACGCCTTTCCCCCAGTTGCTCTGCTCCCGGGAGTTCTGGAAAGAGTTCGCAGGGACCGGGTTTGCCTGCTTTTTATAGCCCCGCGCTGGCCGGGCAGAGTATGGTTTCCCGATCTTGTGTCCCTCCTCGACGGGCATCCTCTGGAGCTACCCCTCAGGAGGGACCTTCTGTCCCAGGCAGAGGGCTCGATATTTCACCCTCGGCCAGAACTGTGGAACCTGTGGGCTTGGCCTCTGAGGGGGCCCAGCTCATAGAGTCAGGTCTCTCAACCGAGGTTGTTGAGACCATTCTACAGTCCAGAGCTCCCTCCACGAGGAAACTTTATGCCCTGAAGTGGAGAGTATTCACTTCTTGGTGTAGTGACCGTCGGTTGGACCCAGTCCACTGCCCAATTGGTACAGTGCTGGAGTTCCTGCAGGAACGGTTCACTGCAGGTCTGACCCCGTCCACTTTAAAGGTCTATGTGGCGGCCATAGGTGCTTACCACAGTCCTTTGGGTGGAATGTCTGTGGGGAAAGACCCCTTGGTATCTCGTTTCCTTCGTGGCACTTGGAGGTCCTCCTCCCTTTCGAAATCGGACCAGGAGGCGAATAATTTGCTTTGCCCTGTTCGGGCGTTAGACGCGTATGTCCACAGTGCTGCCCTGTGGCGTAAAAGTGACTTTTGCTCCCTAACAAGGGAGGTCCAGTGTCTAAGCAAAGGATGAGCAAGTGGGTGGTTGAGACTATCTCACTGGCTTATGAGGCGGCTGGACAGCCTTCTCCTTTGGCTGTCCGGTCGCTCTCTACTAGGAGTATGGCGGCCTCTAAGGCCCTTATATCAGGAGTATCGTTACAGGACGTCTGTGATGCGGCAGGCTGGTCCTCACCGCACACCTTCGTCAGGTTCTACTCTCTGGATTTAGACTCTACTCTAGGGTCTCATGTTTTGTCTTCTTAGTGCTGCTCACATGATTACACACAGGACAGACATTTGTAGCTATGGAGGCGTTGGTATAGACGTTCCCATAGCGTCAGCTTTTCGACGCAACGGGAGTTCCCTTGAAAGGGAACGCCTCGGTTACGACTGTAACCTCGGTTCCCTGAAGAGGGAACGAGCGTTGCGTCGCCTTGCCATATCTCCTTCATGCCTGTCAGCGCGACTTCAGACTTTACGAAGCTTTCGTTTTCTGTTTCGGGCCGGCTTTTATAGCTTCCTGGTACGTGACGTCACCCGCCTCTGACGTTCCGCCACACCATTGGACTGATTTTACATGTGCTTCAAGACGTCATCACGCAAAGCGTTCCCATAGCGTCAGCTTTTCGACGCAACGCTCGTTCCCTCTTCAGGGAACCGAGGTTACAGTCGTAACCGAGGCGTTTTGTTGTGTTTGGTGTTTTGCTATCTGTGCTTTTAAACCTCTGCTTGCATTTGCAGTGTTTTTTTTTTTTGTGTTTTTTTGCAGATGTTTAACACGTTTAGCCACATGTGTGCTGGCAGGCCCAACTGGGTTTACTGTTAGTTTAACTGCATCTATTGTTCTCATTTGTAAGTCACTTTGGATAAAAGCGTCTTCTAAATGAATACATGTAAATGTAAAAGAAAAAAATCCTAAACACTCAAAAAAGTAATCAAAGATGAGAATCTAGGCCCCCGAGAGCCAAAGAAGTGATGTCTAAGAAATTATCCCAAAAATAGGTAATTGCCTCTCCCAACTGGGGATGAATATAAATTCACAATTCACACACACACACACACACACACACACTTTGAATATTGGTGTTATCATCTGTAATGAATTGCTTATACTCTATACAAATATATATTTTTAGTATTAAACAAATCACTGATTAAACATTAAGATCTTGACTATTAATTGATAGCCAAATGTATTCAAATGAACAACAACAGATGCAAAATAGAAAGTTTAATGTTCATAACATTATGAAAGGCAATTACTTTATAAGAAAAGTAAATAAAGATTAAACATTAAAAGAGTGAAAAAGTTAAGTTGTGATTTTGAATCTTGTAATAAATCAACAGAACAGATTCTGAAATGTTTGAAAAACAGTACATTTATGATGATCTTTTTTGAGATTAGTATTAAAAAGTTTTTAAAATAGGAAAATCAATTACTTGTGAATTTAAAATGTAATAAACCATCTGGCTGTACATTATCATTTATATGGCAATGATTACAGCAATGTTAAGATGACGTTGATGTAATCAATGTAAAATTTTAATGTTCAGCAAATGTGAAACAAATATATAAATGATTAATGAACTATTGAGATGTAAGGCCCTGTTCACACATTTAGCCTTGTTTACTTCTTCACATCAGGACTGGGCGAAGGGTCGACAGATGAATCTTTGCAGACAGAATGAATACCCAAATCCTCCAAGTCAATGACCAGGGTTCCTGTGCCAGTTGCTGGAGGATTACCTGCACACAAGCAGACATTAAAAAAGGGCTATGCCAGCAAGAATTATTCTCTTAAAAAAGAAACAACACTTACCATCATCCACGGTCAAAATGATAGCTGTGTATTTTCCATCTTTGACAAAGGGAGATTCTCTATCCGTAGGCCTCTTGACTTTAATCATTACAGTGTCTTGATCTACACTCAGCCAGCCGGCAGGATCACTGCCAACTTTATACCTGGAAGGAACCAAACATACAGGTTAAAACTAGAAATGTTCAGCAAGAACAACTTAATGTTAGTTTGACAAAGTCTTATCTGGTAGTTTAAAATCATTTGATGTTCAAAGGATATACAGGCATGCCGTAATTTGAATTCTGGGTAGAAGAGATTTGGCATTGGAAGGTGTTACGTATTCCCTGGCTTTGTGGTTCGTGTGTTATGTTAATTGGACTTTTAGTTTGCATTTCACCCTTTTCTGTTCCTGTTTCCGGTGTGCCATTTTTGTAGTCCTTTGTAGTTTTTCAACTTGATTAGTTCTGTGATCATTCACAGGAGTGTCTTGTTTGCCTATTACCCCTCTAGTATTTAAACCCCAGTGTTTCTTATTGTGGCAAGCAGGGTGAGGCCAAGAGCTGTGGGAACGGAGCTAATGAGCTAATGAGCGTGAACGTGAACGTGAACGTGAACGTGAACGTGAACGTGAACGTGAACGTGAACGTGAACGTGAACGTGAACGTGAACGGAGCGGAGCTTGTGCTAATGAGCGTGTGCTAATGAGCGTGAACGGAGCGGAGTGTAGCGGAGCGTGTGCTAATGAGCGTGAACGGAGCGGAGTGTAGCGGAGCGTGTGCTAATGAGTGTCGACCTGCACGCCAAACTGGTCTCGACTCTCATGGAGGAGCTCCGGGAGGATAAAAGGATGGGTGATGACAGTGCAAGATGAGAGAGGACCAGGCCTGGACTTTACGTTATGTTCTTGTTTATGTTTATGTTTATGTTTATGTTTATATGTGGCAGTCGTCTGTGAGGAGATGCTGCTTTACTTTCGTTTTGTTGGGGTTTTTAGGATTAAAGTTTTATGTTAAACGTTCGCTCGTTCCCGCCACCTTATTCCCTGAACTCAAACCTTGCTACACATATGTTCCTTGTCGAGGCTTGTCCTATATGTATGTATGTTTGAGCCGGCTCTTAGATCCGGCTCATTCTCGAACGACCCATCATGTGCGCGCGTTCTGGCTTAGTCTGCACAAGCGCCGGAATCAGATCACTTGGACGTGGTTGTGTACAAGAGGTAAAAACTATATAAATACTGTTCGTTTTCTCACACAAACCACTCGTTTCGTGTCTTAGGCCATCGGTTCCCAACAGGGGGGTCGCGGCCCACAAGGCCCACAAGTCGCGGCCTCAGCGAGCTCTGTGGGGGGTCGCGTCATTTTTTGAAAAGTTTTGAGCAATTTGCATTAAATAAAAGTCCTTCACTTTTTCTGTTCAAAATGTATATAATGAGCGAGTTCATCATGAATCCATTTTCCAAACCGTGTTTTTGTCTTATCCTGACTCACTATGGTACACCTATAATAAGTGATTACATTGGGACTATTTCACCCTGGTTCGGATCGCTGCCGCTGCGGAGTAGCCCAGTACCTGCGTGACTCGTCATAGACGCACACAAAGAGAGAAGTAGTTCCGGCTACAATATTCTTCCGAAAGACGCATTATTCTGTTAATAAACGCAAGTTTATTATCGCTCGCTATAGCGCCAAAAGCCTAAAAAATAAAGCCTCACATTGATAAAGCCTCACAAATAACATGCAAGTATTGAGGCCCCAGACAGAAGTCATTTAGTAATAGCCTATATTCATTCTTTTTTTACCTACACACAAGTGTGAATACTGATATTTTTGTAATTGCATTTAAAATAGGGCAAATTTATAGGCTACTCCTAGGCTTACATTTTTAAATTACAAAGTTATTTAAATTTTTGTTATTGTATTTTCAATATTATAGGCTATTATTTGTGCATAAACATATCTGTTTATAGTAAACATACCGTTTGTTTGAAAACAACATATTTTGTCATCCTTGCTGCAAGCTTACAAGAGCGAAAATATCATTAAATGTGAAGGGGGGCCCTAAAATATTTTCTTGGGAAAAAGGGGGGCTCAGACAAAAAAAGGTTGGGAACCACTGTCTTAGGCCATCAATGTGTACTTACGATGGGGAATTGTTTAATTTGGACTTCTCTGTGCATACTCTTTGAGGTGGTGACCATAGACCTGCATTATATGACTGACAGACAAGAACGTTTTGACCTAAAAATATCAAAATTGAAACTACTGCGGAAAAAAAGACACCTACATCTTGGATGCCCTTGAGGTAAGCTAAAACATACCAAAATTTAATTTCAAAGTGAACTATCCCTTTAACTTTTTACATTCGCCTAAGACATAACCGACTATGGACACTCGCAGAGACTGGCATTTTTTGACATAATGTTGAGGGAATTTGTCATTTCAAGCGCAAGACATGAAAGACAGCTCAAATTAGTATTTGAAAAGTTCATCAATGCAAATCTATAGGATTTTACTGTTCGCTTTAAGATCTGGAAATCTCTAAATAAAGTAGTCAGAATTTTCAAATGGGATAATGACATTTTCTAATATTTCTTACATTATCTTCTCTGATTTTCCAGTCACAGTAATAACAGCTGTGCCAGTGGATGAAAAACCTTCTCCAGCCCTGTCAGTAGCCGTAATTAACAAAGTGTATGTGGGCCATTTCTGAAAAGAAAAGTTCAGGTGAGTTTGTTTGCATGAAATTATTCTTCACCAATGTGAGATCCATTCATCATTTCTCACCTCTTTGTCCAAGCCTGAAGCATTCACACGAATTCCTCCAGTAACAGGGTTGATTGTAAACAGGTTTGGTTTTGGCAATTCTGGATCTTGCTTGACGATTGAGTAACTGATAACACCATTGTCAGTCTCTGGATCATCTGCATCAGTGGCTGTGACTGTCATAAACTCATGACCTTCAGTGAGAGAAGAAGAAAGACTGATTCTGTGAAACTGAAGAGGCATTTGGGGGAAAAAAAAATGCTAAAAAAAACCATTGAATTGAGAAACTGCATCATACACCTACCTATATCAGCAGCTTCAGGAACACTTCCATTGAATTGATTTTGTGTAAAAACAGGCTTATTATCATTTTGGTCCAGCACATTTACAATAATTTCCATTGGCGCTTCTACAAAATTCCCATCAACTCCAGTCGCATGAGCTATAAGCTAAAGACAGGAGAAGAGATACAGGCATGTTAAGAGACAAATATCTGAGGTTGTTTTGAAAAAACACAATTAAATAAATTAAGAGTGTTATCTTTTAGTACATGTCTGTTAGCTTTAACACATCAATATGCAAGTGTATTTGAAGTAAACTGACTTAATTTTGACTAGATATACACATTTCAAAGAATCCATCCTCTCTGTAAACACATGAAAAGAAAAGCCGTTTTCCGGGGACTTTTTATCTGATTAACTTTGAACTTTGACAGCTTTGAAAGAATTAAGAATGAGCAGAAAATCCAACACTGGAATACACTTAGAAGTATCTGCTGATTTTAAAAGTTAGAGACTAAAAATCAACTTACTCTGTATGAAGCTTTTTTTTCTCTGTCGAGTGGCAGAGTCACAAACAGATTCCCTGATAATCTTTCTATAGTAAAAGTCCCCTTAGGCTCCAGATCCGCTCCTTCACCTGTGATCCTGTATTCTATCTGAGCCTCCTTATCAAAGTCCGACTTTATCTAAATACAGAAAGCAATAAGAGAACAAAGTCAATAACAGACAAACCTCTTTCTTGTTTTGAACATTCCCTTCATGACTTTCTCTCACCTGGACCAGTTTCTGTGGGAAAGGACCTTTGCCATCCTCAAGTACATTGAATGGAGGAATAACCAAACCTCTCTTTGTTCTCTTCAGACCCGTTGAAGACTTTGGAAACATCAGAACCAGATCATCAGCGGGAGATTCAATCTGAAAATGTAAGTAAAAGACAATGAGCAACGAAATATTTTTGTTTACAATTAAACACAGCACACAATCCATCAAATATCTGGATAATTTTTGCATCTCAAAATGTTTACTACAGCTATTGACTATAAAAATCTGTTTGGGGAAAACAGTATTAATATATGGGGAGGGTCAATTTGTTGGGGTCCCTATTCAATAAACTAGTTTATGTCGATTCGAGACCTCTGTACATTTTCCCTTTTATTAAATGGAGTAGGCAAGCAGGACGAGGCTGAGGGCCGTGAGAATGGCGCGTATCTCACGAAAGAGCTTCGGAAGCAGAAAAGGAGGAGCGACGACAGTGAAGGATGAGAGAGGACCAGGCCTGGACTATTTTACATTATGTTTTATTTATGTGTAGGCGGTAGTCGTCCGTGAGGGGCTCTTACTTTCGTTTTTTGTCCATTTATTTCGTGATTATTAAAGTTTTGTGAAACGCTCACCCGTTCCCACCTACTTCTTCCCATAACAACATACCCGGCCACATGGAGTTTAATATAAAAGAGTGTAAAAGTTTAGGTAATCTTAGGTTTAGTCTTTAGCATTGCATAAATGAAACATATCAGCAGACTCATTGTGTGTTTGAGACCAATCAGAGAGAGCAGTAACAAATTATATTCATCAGTAGGGACTGGAAATTTCATTTAACACAGGCCTCCAATAATTAGTCCTAAACATGTACAGAAATTGAATTGTGTATTTACAGAACCATAAACCACACATAAAAACTGAAGTGTCCAATAGAGATCAGGCTTGTACTGACAGCAGTTTCTGGAAGGAACTTGTTTGTACCTGTGGAGAGGAGATGTTCATGACCGTGTCCATGTGATGGTCCTCATGATGATGATGGACACGCTCAACTCTGACAGATACCGTGTGCTTCTTTCCACTGGAGTCCCAAGCGTCCACAGAAAACACCTTGTGGCCTTCATGAAGAGTCACTCGTCTCTTCAGTGTTACAGTCCCATCCGTGTCCACATCAAAACCCTTGTCAGAGGACTGGAAGAGCGTTCTTGTTTTTCCATCGCATGCATTAAAAATGACTGTCAAAAAAGAGATTCAATTGGCACAATAAAGCATCTTGTCACGGATGTGAACCTGGAGTGGGGAACAAGACACTGTGTCAGTAGCAGATGCTATGGGAACACCCTCCAGGTGTGATGATGATCTGAAATAGTGTTGTCAAAAGGACCAGTAGGTCAACGTTGTGATTTAGTTCATTTAGATATCTGATTGCATTGGGTAAGGCATTCATTTGCCAAATACTAAAAATATATAAACAAAAACTCCAAAAGTTCAGTTGCCTCAGTGTTTTATTTAAGGAGAACACAGCTTACCTCTTCCTAGTCTTTTTCCTTGGTGAAGGTCATCTCTGTGCACTTTAAAAACCAGCGACTCCGACTCAAAGCCTGGAGTACATGAAAACTCCTCCGCAAATCCACATACAAACACCTAATTTGAAACATATTAAATCCCTTTATGTAATATAAACACTTGATATTTCCCATTTTTCAATTGCTAGCAAGCATCAGTCAATACTGACACCACTTTTTAAAAGTAAATCTTTTTTATTTTATTTTTTTGTTCTGTTTAAAGCCACAGTCTGCTTTACCAACAGGAATCTTGGCCGATCGGTTAATCTCAAGTCTCCAAATTTTCTGAAACCACTGCACAGATTTCTTAAAAAATATGAATAACACCTTTTCACTTTATTGACCTTACTACCTTTGCTAGTGTTTTGAAAGAATGAGTTGATTTGAGACATTTATGACATATTTTGGTAGTTCACATGAACACTCTTCCGCAAATCCACATAAAAATACCTAATTTGAAACATATTAAATCCCTTTATGCAATGTACCTGATATTTCCAGGCTTAGGCCCAGAAAATGTGTAGTTGGCATATTCTAGTTATGGAGGCGATATGATTCTTCCCTATAGCATCCCTGTGGCATTAGCTGTTGTGCCAATTGGTAAGGTGTTGAAAAAGTGAACTAACTATTGAGAAATGTGTCCTAGCAACTGCTGAATTATTATTATTTTTAAATGAAAAAGCTGGTCCGCAAATACTTCGGTTTCGCTGACTGTGTGAAAAGTTTTGACAGTGTCACTTCACTTTTTACCAATGCATTATTAGCAATCCAAAAAAAAACAAAAAATTAAAAAAAAACACTGTATTACATGCTGCAGATAAATTCAAATAAGAAACCTAAAATAAATCAATAACATTAAATTTTAAAATTGTGTTTCTTTTCACATATGGGTACTCTTGTCCCAGTGGAACCTAATTTGCAGGCCAAGTGTGAATAACTACTAGCATATCACCCTGTTTGCACTCAGTTTGCAATTGTAAAGCAAACTTTTTTTTACAAAACACTTAATAAACACAATCAGACATAATTCAAAATGCCCCACTCTACTGTGTATATAATAAATCTTTTTTTAATTAGATTCTCATGGTTTTAGATTGAAAGCACAAGGGGAAATCGGGCATTATTAGGCATTTGAAAAGACTTGTAAAAAATGTTCAGTTTAAATATTAAACTGTATTAATGACTTCTATATAATAAATGGAAAAAAAAAAAATGGGGGGGGGGGGGGGGGGGGGGGATCAACCCCTGAAACATATGAGTGACTGAAATTTTACTTTCCCAAACTCTAATTACTGATAATATAAAAACTACACAGAGCCAACAGCAACACATTTGATATTCAATTTTAGTTGTAGATGTAAAAATGTTTAGCGTTTTATTTCTCACTCTCACTCCTGATATATAAATCCTATATAAAGGTATCCTATATAATCCAGTATATAAAAGCCTACCTTGCAAAGGAAAACAACAACTGCCAATCGCACAGTTTTCATTGTCTCTCAAAAGTCCTTCAGGGATTCCTTTCTTGTTGGTTTTTAAGATTGTGGAGCTATTTCATCGCTTGCGTTCCCCAACATGCATACAGACGGGGCGTTTGTTAACTTTATAGGGGAGTTTTCCTAAGGGTGTGGCATACGGAGTGATGCAGTGTGGCAAGAAAAATAATATAACTTGACTGGAACCAATGAGGTGTAAGACTTGATTTTCCTGCTGAGACAAAAGCTGAGATAAAACGCACCCCGCAATAAAAGGCACGCAGGAGAGAAGACCTCCAAGAAAGATCACAGGACATTGTCTTGCCCAAACTCTTCTCCTTCTGTATCTCTGCATCCCCCTTTCCCTGATTTAAGTCACTAAAACTTCACTTAGAAGGTCTATATACCACATATTATGTATCTTTTGAATCGATTGTTTTTTAATTTTTATGTTTGGTATCATTTTAAATGTCTCAGTGCGATTGGTAAAATGGTCATTTCATTGCAGTCATTGGTATTATGAGAAAGATTGATTTTTTTTTTTTTTTGGGTGGAGTCTCTTCAAGATATCTGATCATTCTCCCCTCTTCCCCGAAACCAACATGAATAGACCCAAAACAACTCACAATGTATTTATATAACAATATAATATAATACAATATTATATACACAATATATTTGTACAAATCTTTTGTTCTGGTCTGTGTATATAAGGGTGATTGGCAGAGCAATCTTGGGAACCTGTAACCAGAAAACCCCCACGCAGTGCCGAGTCCGTGTCTTACACTCGAAACACACTCACACACCACTGTGTGTCTCTGTCAGGTACATTTCTTATACTCTTAAGGTCATCTTTGAGCAATTTATGTTATGTAGCCTATTTATTATTTCTGAACTGGATTTTAATTCTGTAATTGGCATGATCCATTTCTACCTGACAAATAAAATGTTATACTTTATTTATTCTGTATGATTCTGAAAATATTTTTTCTAGTATTGATTAATGTGGAGTCTGATGTTACCTCAAATCTCTGTCCAGGATAGATCAAACTGAAGGCACTAATGAATGAAGCATGAGGCACATCATTAAGGAGACCTTCTGATTTCTGACGGTACGGATCCACTTGTCCGTGCGACACTTCTGTCACGCCGCACTTTATTCCTATGGGTGACGTCAAGCAACTTTAACGCGCCCACAAAGCATCCCGGGAAGGCAGGCCGATGCCCATCTTTATGCAAATTAATCCGTTGAACGCGACGCAACTATCCAATAGAAGCAGAGCACATGGAGACTGGGCGAATCATGAGCCGCTGGCTCAAAACCACGCCCCATAGCGGTAAACTTGAGGAATGCCCATCAACGTACAAATGAGGGGAGGCGTCGCGACACCACGCTTCAGTCGTGTCGCAAAAGTGGATCCGCGCCGTGACTATCACTGAGAGTTGCAGCTTGCGATTATTAAAAAAATTACACCGTTTGTTATGAGTAAAAAGAGAGCCGCCACTTATGGGAAAAATAGTTCAACACGTTCACACTAAATGCGTCTCTATAGCACGCATTGTGTTTATCGTGCAATTTATACGTGAAAATTAGTTTTTACGTGCATATGATATGCATGGGTAGTGTTACGATGAGGCAGGAATGAAGCAGAGAGAGAATCCATATGCAAGCATTACATTTAATAACACAAACAGGTAATCCAGGCAGACAACTGAACACGGAACTCAGGACATGAACAGGGAAACAGCTACAATGACCGACAAACAACCACTGAAGCACAGACGTTTATATACACAGGCAAACAAGCTAAACAAGATAACAAGGGGGTGTGGTTAATCAGAAACACCTGGGGAGACTAATAAACAAGAAAAACTACAAAGGACTACAAAACATGGCACAGGACAGGAAATAACAAAAGTCCATAATAGACAAGGGAAACAGTACAGGAATCATGACATAGCCCCCCACTTAAGGAGCGGATTCCAGACGCTCCTCAGGAAATAGTTCAGGAGGGTGGTGGAGCGGAGGCGGACCCGGGGAGCGGGATGGAGGGCCAGGCTCGTGGAGCGGAAGAGGGCCTGGAGACTGCAGTAGAACGGGAGGCCAGGGCGGAGCAGGCAGTGCAGGCGACCAGGGCCGAGAAGACTCTTCAGGTGGAGACGACCCTTCAGGCGGCCAGGGCGGAGACGACCCTTCAGGCGGCCAGGGCGGAGACGACCCCTCAGGCGGCGACGACCCCCAGGGCGGAGTCGACCATTCAGGCGGCCAGGGCGGAGACGACCATTCAGGCGGCCAGGGCGGAGACGACCCGCAAATCACTCACATATTTACTCGTATATTTACGAATGTTTCATAAATGAGACCCATTGCATTTTCATGAGCATTGCATCCTCTAGTTTGTGTCCGTGAGCGCACATTCGGGACTTGCAGTCTCAAAGATACCGGGTCCCTTAATGAATGAATAATTGAAAGTATGGGATACCCAAAATATACAAACATCTATTTAACTATTTTAAACTATTTTAAACATTGTCTTTACTAACTTTCTGGGCCGGCAAGTTTCAATTACATAGAAGCCTATATGGAGGAGTGAGACAGCTCTCAGATTTCCGAAGATGAACGAAAGTCTTACGGGGTTGGAACAACATGAGGGTGAGAAATTACTGACAGAACTCTCATTTTTGGGTGAACTAACCCTTTAAACACGATAAATGATGTATTATTTCCTTCATCTGAGACACTTCAGATGCGGCACTGTTCAACAAGATGGTTTTGAATTGCTTGAAATATGATTGGAATCACTTCAAAAAAGGAAAATACAGTCCAACGTCTGCAAGTCTGTCATATCGGCTACATAAAATTATAATGAGAACATCATAATTGTGTGTTTGGGACATGTATTTAACGGTGAGATTTTTTTGGGAAATCAGGCTCTCAAAAATTATATAACATTTTTGGTAAGACTTTATTTTACAGTGTCCTTGTTACATGTTACATGTACTTACCATAGTGATAACAGTAAATTATGCATAATTACATCCTTATCCTACCCTAACCCTATAGTAAGTACATGTAGTTTCTCAATACTACTCAGTACTTAAATATATAATTACTTTGTCACAATGACACCTTAAAATAAAGTGTAACCTAATTTTATTTATATTTATAGGCCAATATATAGCAGTTATTGGCTTTCACATATAAAGAATTATCAGAATCGGACAAAATATTTATATCGGTGCATCCCTAGTTTTTTTCTCTCTGCGTTTTGGACCACATCTTAAGTGAATAAGTAAGTGAATAAAGTAGATGAATTAGGATTGAATTATTATAACAAGCAATTTAATTACAGCCGTAGTTTTGTTTTTGTTTTGTTTTTTGCAAAGAAGGACTATATTAAAATAGATTGAGGAACTGCTGTTGAAACTAGATGGTTGAAAAGAGGAATTTAAACACTAAACAGATTGTTCAGATGCAACTGTGGTCAGAATTTTTTAACATTTGATTTATGTGGTTTTCTCCAAGACCAGATGGTTCTGAGGAAGTCAACACTTCTCCAGTGTCAGCATGGAGAAACATGCGAAAACAGGGGGAACAAACTGTTTTAACCCTGTAAGACTTCAAATAAGGGTTACTTTAACACAATGGGAATTTCTTAAACTGGATTTTGAAATTAAATTTGGACCAGATTTTTACTTGCAATTGTACTTGGTCTGTAATGATACCAAACCATCATCAGTGGTGTTACTCAGTTTCTCAGCCTCAGTTATTGAGTATGGGCTCATAAGCTCATAATTCTTCTGTTGTTAAGAGAGAGAGATGCTTCACCACTGAGTTCCTGTGGCCTCTGGTGGTAGAAATAAGAATTACACACACAGAAATACAGATTTTTAGGTATAGCACTTATAAGTTCTCATTCATTAACATTAATGTATTAACTAACATGAACTACCACTGAGCAATACATTTGTAACAGTATTTATCAATCTGTGTTAATGTTGGCATGTGTCATTCGTTGTTTGTTCATGTTAGTTCACAGTAACTAATGTTAACAAATACAACTTTTGATTTTAATGATGTATTAGCAAATGTTGAAATTACCATGAAGTAAGACTAATGAATGCTGTAGAAGTGCAGTTCATTGTTAGTTCATGTTGACTAAAGTAGGTAACTAATAAAACCTTATTGTAATTGTGTTAGTGTATTTTATGCTTTAGATTAATGTAGTGTCATCAGTAAGAAGGCTGGATCAAATGTAAACTATGTTCAAAGGTTTAGGACCTTTTAAATGTTTTTGAAAGCAGTCTCTTCTGCTCACCAAGGCTGCATTAATTTGATCAAATACAGTAAAACTGTAATATTGTGAAATATTATCGCAATTTAAAATAACTGCTAAATTCTATTTAAAAATTGAATTTATAAAGTGTATCACGGTTTACATAAAACTATTACACTGTAAAAAAAAAATATGATCAATAAGTTATGACAAGATATGTTTTTTCATTACTTTAACTCATCAAAATAAGTTTTTCATATAAAGCAATTTTCAACTTTTTTTTATTTATTTATACAAGATTCAACTATTTTTTCAGTTTGATGAATTCAAGTTGTAATGAATTAAACATCCAAGTTGATTGAACTTTAAAAAATTAAGGACACAACTTTAAAAAAAAATTGTTTTACAGTGTAGGCAGCACAGCTGTTTTTATAAATTTATAATAATCATAAATGTCAGAAACACAGGGTTAGGACTAGTGTGAAAACTTGAACACAGTCAAAAAACTGAAACCAAATGCAGAAAACCAGATGACAGTTCTGGGAAATATCTTCAAATCTTTTATTTGATGAAAAGGAAAGTCCAAACTTTCCTGGGATATATTCAAAAAAATGAACTCCAAAAAATGTACACAAATAGTAAGACAACAGTTCCAAAAAGTAAATCCAAAAAGTCCACAAAGTAAATCCAGAAGGAATTTTAAAAAAAGTTCACAAATAGATCTGTGAGTGAGTACTCCAAAAAATTTCAAAGAGCAAAAGTCAATAAAACAAAACAAAGGAACCATACCAGGTACTAGTATGTACAAGGTATTGCTACTGACTTATAAAGCCCTAAACGGCTTAGCTCCAGTCTATTTAACGGATCTTCTATCGCCCTATAATCCATCACGCTCTTTAAGATCACTAAATTCAAGGCTTTTGGTCATACCTAGGATATCCAGAACCACCAAAGGAGGGAGAGCATTTTCACATTTAGCTCCAAAACTCTGGAATAGTCTTCCTGATACTGTTCGTTGCTCAGACTCGCTCTCCCAGTTTAAAACTAGATTAAAGTCGCATCTCTTCAGCCAGGCATTCATATAATATTTTTAACCTTACAGTTCAAACTACAATCCGGCCTCTAGTTCATAAATGCCAGAGGAGAACTGGCCCCCGACTGAGCCTGGGTTCTCCCAAGGTTTTTTTTTTTCTCCATTAGGTCACCTGATGGAGCTTTAGGACACCATTAGGTCACTTGATGGAGTTTTTCGGTTCCTTGCCACTGTTTCCTTTGGCTTGCTCAGTTGGGGATATTTTTGGGGATATTTAATTTAATTTTATCAATCAATAAATTCCACTAGAAACAAATCTTGTTGTATTATTTTAATTTAATACTGTGAAGCTGATTTGATACAATCTGTATTGTGAAAAGCGCTATACAAATATACTTGACTTGACTTGACTAGTGATGTTACATGTGACACTGAAGCTTCAAAGCGCCTATCGAGTATGCAGCGCAATTTCTCATGAAGCTCCGTGCCGGAACGCGTATTGTCAGAGAATGTCTAATAAGGGGAGAACTTCCACTCTCAGTAAACTTCCGGCTTCTGAACTGGTTGCAGTTCCACTCTGTCTCCACATGAGGGCGCTCACAGGACGAGTGCAGAATGAATGGAGGTCTATGGCGCTATACCTCTCAAAATCCACTTTTCTCAGGATATAATTTTTTGTCTAGTAATTTGAATGTTGTATTCGAAAGCAGATGCAAAGAAATTACACATTGCTGGAGATTTTTTAGAGTCACTTATTTGCTTTAAAAAGTCTTTTAAAATATCAATGACGTCATACACATCGTACGACCAGAGATACTGCTTTACGGCAATCCTTCAGTCACTTTGGCACTTTCTTTTCTCTCGAGGCATCGACAACACAGCTGACACAGGTAACTACACAACACAGCCGACACAGGTAAACACACAACACAGCTGACACAGGTAAACACACAACACAGCTGACACAGGTAAACACACAACACAGCTGACACAGGTAAATACACAACACAGCTGACACAGGTAAACACACAACACAGCAGACACAGGTAAACACACAACACAGCCGACACAGGTAAACACACAACACAGCCGACACAGGTAAACACACAACACAGCTGACACAGGTAAACACACAACACAGCTGACACAGGTAAACACACAACACAGCTGACACAGGTAACTACACAACACAGCTGACACAGGTAAACACACAACACAGCTGACACAGGGAAACACACAACACAGCCGACACAGGGAAACACACAACACAGCTGACACAGGTAAACACACAACACAGCTGACACAGGTAAACACACAACACAGCTGACACAGGGAAACACACAACACAGCTGACACAGGTAAACACACAACACAGCTGACACGGGTAAACACACAACACAGCTGACACAGGTAAACACTAGGGGTGGCTCGATACCACTTTTTCATGTCCGATACCGATACCGATACCGATACCACACACTTGAGTATCTGTCGATACCGATACAATACCCTATTTTTTTTTCTTAATTAAGCTGTTAATAACACATTTGTCAGGAGGATGCACTGTGCTTAACCTAGCCATCTAAAAAGCATCATGCTCAAACAGTGCAATAAATGTTCTACTTTCCTAAAGGAAGAAATAAGTAGCCCACAACATGACTCAGTTGTGCAATACTGCTGCTTAAGAACTTGTAGCAGCATTTTTAATTATTCAGCACCATTCAATTCATGAAATTTAAAGTGCAACTGTGCAAATAAAACAAAAATTATAATTCCAGTGCCAAAAACTGGATGTAACACAAAACTCTTATGTAGTCATAATAACAACATAAAAATAAAGGTATCTCCATTATAAAATGTGCAATAGAACGCAGTCCAATAAGGCACTCACATATTAGACTCTAAGCCATTACACCTAAAAAAGGGGGGGGGAAATCTAGGGTAGACAGAGCAAGCTGTAAAGTTTTTTCACATGTAACATCTGAGGTTGAACTGTAAAACACCTGTATAAAACTAATCATTAGAATGAATACAACTCCATGTATGAAAAGATACTTGCAATGTTAACAAAAATATTTGGTTCAAGTTTTCCAATAAGACTAAAAGAAACCGCAGTAACTGCCTGACCTTTAAAACGGTCACAAAAACCACTGACTCATGTTTTTACAGTCCATCTTTGACTTCCAATAAGTGTGTTCACTTTAACATGAGAGGCAAATTCTTCTTTAGAAAAATTAGCATTTCAGCCTTCTCAGCTGTCAGGCTGCTCCTCCTTTCATCAATAATAATAGAGGCTGTGCTGAAGAGTCTCTCGCTCTCCACACTTGTGGAAGGTGCAGAGAGAAATTTAGTTGCCACGGCTGTCAGGGAGGGCAGCCTCGGTTGGTTGACTTACCAGTACAGCAGTGGATTGTCCGAACGTGGAATAGTTGGCTCGAGGAGGTAGGTTTGAATTTCAGCTCGTGCATTTGTGGTGGTTGACTGAGGATCAGATTCTACTGTGCTTTCTTCCAGGATTTCATCAAAAATGCTCCCAAGTCTGTTCTTGCTTGCAGCTTCCACCCGTGGAGTCTTCTTTGCTGGCTCTGAGGCTGCTGATTCAGATGAGGTCCCCTCTGCTGGCTCTGAGGCTTCTGATATGGTCCTCCTCAGCATTTCTTCCATCTTTCTTGCCTCTGCCATTAATGCATCCTTTACATGGCTTGAGGTTTCTGCATTTGCAAAGTACCTGTATAAATAAAAATACACATATGTAACATTTAAAATTATGCTTATGCTTGAGATTAAATACTTATGTGCAATATTATGTAATCATTAGATGTGCAAAAGTAAAACCTTCACAGACACATTAGTGTCAATCTCTCTCTCACACACACCCCTAATCATTAGATGTGCAAAAGTAAAACCTTCACAGACACATTTGTGTGTCAATCTCTCTCACTCACACACACACACACACACACACACACACACACACACACACACACACACACACACACACACACACACACACCTAATCATTACATGTGCAAAAGTAAAACCTTCACAGACACATTTGTGTGTCAATCTCTCTCACTCACACACACAGATATGCAAGCGCACACACACACACACACCCACACACACACACACACACACACACACACACACACACAATATTAAAAAAAGTTAACAGAGACCCCATACCTGTCTTTATATCTAGGATCCAGTAACGTTGCAACTGAATATAATGGCTCAGATTCCACGTCTATGAAACGTCTGTTCACAGCTTGAAGGAGGGTGCCTTTCATGGTTTTAATTCCCTCGTCGGCCTCGTTTTCTGGTGCGAGAACCCGTTTAAGGACACTGACAATGGGGATGACATCAGATGCAGAGGCAGATGAAGAGCTTACCTCTCTTGTCAGCTCCTCAAAAGGGGCTAGAACTGCGATGGTCTTTTCCAGTAGCCCCCATTGGTTTGCAGTCAATGTGGTGGGCAGGTCGTATTCCGCTGTGTATGCACCCAGAGCCCGTTTCTGTGCAATGAGGCTCTCGACTATATAATAGGTGCTGTTCCACCTCGTTCGTACATCTTGTTGAAGGCGCTTGGGCGGCATATTCAGCTCCAATTGAATGTCCTCTAAGCGTGAATAGGCAAGTGGAGAGTGATTGAAGTGACCCACGATTTTTCTGCCGATGCCAGTGCATCACTAACACTGCGCTGTGCTAGCAGTCCCTCATTCACAATAAGTTGCAGAGTATGCGCGAAGCATCCCAAACTGGGAACTCCAAGGCGACCCATTGCTTTTATTATGTTACTAGCATTGTCTTTTAAAATGACATGGACTTTACTCTTCTCAATTTTCCATGTATTTAACATCTCCTCCGTTGCTACAGCGATGGACTCTCCTGTGTGTGAGCCACGAAAGTGTTTAGCCTGCAGCACTGCTTTTTGCAAAATAAAGCTCGAGTCTATCCACTGTGCAGTCAGGCTTAGTAATGACATAGGACACACGTCTGAGCTCCAAATGTCAGTTGTGAAGCTAATCATGGCAACATTTTCCAAACATTTAGAAATGAATTCACACACTTGTTTGTACTTATTTGGGACAGCCGTGTCGGAGATGAAATGCCGGTTTGGCATCATGTAGCGAGGCTCCAAATACTCGAAAACCCATATTCTCAACAACAGAAAGGGGTTGGTCATCCAGCACAATGAATTCAGTCACTTTCTCCGTTATCAGCTTTGCTTTGTTGCTGTCTGGGGGGAGTTTCTCACGCTTTTGAATTGTTTCCTGCAATGTTGGTTGTTGCGTCACACTTTTCTTCTTGGCACTCGTCGCCTGTATAAATTCAGCATACTCCTTTCCATGATGCTTCTGCAAGTGTTTAATCAAGTTTGTGGTGTTGAAGCTTCCAACGATGCTGCCACCTCTCGAAACGCTTGCATTGCATAAATTACACTCTGCTTTTGTTTTGTCGTCCTTGAGTTTGAAATAACTCCACACAGCTGACATGATAACTTAATTGCTGAGAGGGCTTACCTCACTCACCTCTAGCTACCGTTCACGTGATGCCAGTGTTGCCAAGTCCGCGGTCTCTCCCACCCCGAAACGCGATTGGCTATTTTTAAGAAGCAATTGGGCGGGATTTGTATGTGAAAATCTGGCAACCCTGCGTGATGCATGTTGCTCATCTCTCTTTACGGTATGTCTCTCAGGTGTTGTTAAGCATTTGTATGACAATTTAGGACTAAGGGACGTGATCGTATCGGATCGGGTTATACTCCCGCGATTCATGCAATATCCGATCCAGTGATTTTGGCCAGTATCGGACTAATACCGATACCGAATATCGGATCGGCGCACCCCTACAGCTGACACAGGTAAACACACAACACAGCTGACACAGGTAAACACACAACACAGCTGACACAGGTAAACACACAACACAGCCGACACAGGTAAACACACAACACAGCTGACACAGGTAAACACACAACACAGCTGACACAGGTAAACACACAACACAGCCGACACAGGTAAACACACAACACAGCTGACACAGGTAACTACACAACACAGCTGACACAGGTAACTACACAACACAGCTGACACAGGTAAACACACAACACAGCCGACACAGGTAAACACACAACACAGCTGACACAGGTAACTACACAACACAGCTGACACAGGTAACTACACAACACAGCTGACACAGGTAACTACACAACACAGCTGACACAGGTAAACACACAACACAGCTGACACAGGTAAACACACAACACAGCTGACACAGGTAAACACACAACACAGCTGACACAGGTAAACACACAACACAGCTGACACAGGTAAACACACAACACAGCCGACACAGGTAAACACACAACACAGCTGACACAGGTAACTACACAACACAGCTGACACAGGTAAACACACAACACAGCTGACACAGGTAAACACACAACACAGCTGACACAGGTAAACACACAACACAGCTGACACAGGTAAACACACAACACAGCTGACACAGGTAAACACACAACACAGCTGACACAGGTAAACACACAACACAGCTGACACAGGTAAACACACAACACAGCTGACACAGGTAAACACACAACACAGCTGACACAGGTAAACACACAACACAGCCAACACAGGTAAACACACAACACAGCTGACACAGGTAAACACACAACACAGCTGACACAGGTAACTACACAACACAGCTGACACAGGTAAACACACAACAGGTAAATACACAACACAGCTGACACAGGCAAACACACGTGCTAGAAGAGTTTTTGTTTTGTTGTTTTAACAGACCACGCCGGAAATACACACACACACACACACACACACACACACGATGCCATCAAGCCGTATCTCTGGTCGTAATCAGTCCTTCACTGAACAATCAGCGTTCATTAGCAGAATGCTAGCGTGTTATGGGCAACAACAACTCAACCTGTAAGAAATCGAAAGGACATAAGTACTCGTTCATTAAACTTTCGACCTATAACCCATGTTGAACTTGCAAAACCTACAATCAAATCTGAGATTTCTCAACGGCAATCGGGTGAAAGAGACAAATTTAGCCGTCTAGCTCCATAGACTCCCATTCATTTTGCACTCATGGGCGATCGCCCCCAGTGGAACTCTGGTGGAACTACAACCAAAATTCAGTACAATAGGACTTAATAGGGAGAGGCCAGGCTCTCCGTAGACGGGCTCTGGTATTGTTTTCAGAGAAACACGTGATCAACGAAAAACGAAGCCTCACTTTCTTTCCAGTCACGTGAATGCTTCACTTTGCGTGTCGGAGTGTTTGAACCCAGACCACTACTCTACAGGTTTTTGGAAGTTTAAGTCAATTTACTAAACAATTTTTTTTATATATAAATAAGCCTATAGCCTAGCCTATGTTACATGATCATATATTCTGACACATAAACAGCATAGAAACCATAAAATAATTAGACCAACATTTACTTGCATCAATCAACTAAATGGTTGGTATTTTTATAATTAGTATTAATATAATTGTTACATTTATTTTATTGCCACACTTTAATATGTGAATTATATCATCAGAAAACTGAACATTTAGCGTTGTCAGGCTTTTGTTTGTGCTTAATGGATAAAACAACGGCGCTGCGCACTCAGCTGCTCATACACATGGCTGCTATAAATTTGACCTGCCACAAGATGGCGCTGTTTTCGACACTCTTGATGCTTCGAATCTTTTCCCGAAACATTCAGGGGAAAGCCTCAGTGTTTCATGAGACTTCATTTGCCCATCCCTACCAGGTACACGAATTAGATTTAGATAACTCCAAAAGAGGCACAGCAAGAGAATGACCTAGACTTGGTCATCATGGCACTAGAAACACTGAGCAAAGAACTTCTTCTTCTTCTTCTTCTTCTTTCAGGTTTTAATTGCGGTTGGCAACTCATCTCAAAGGTGCATTACCACCACCTACTAGACTGGAGTGTGGGCATTATAATGACATCAAAGGAGATAGAGAAAAGAAGAAAAAAACTATTATATTCTTTCGCTTAGCCCAGTGTTTTTCAAAAACAAAATGTATAATTTGTGTATTTCCCCAGATGTTTTCCCTAATAAATGCTCAAGTGAAATGCTTTGTTCATCCATTTGTGTCTTTAATTCTGCCCTATCTTCTTCATATTTGTTGCAGTCTAACAATATATGCTTCACTGTCTCTTGTACATTACAATAAGTGCATAGTCCAGTGGGGTGTTTTCCTATTCTGTACAATGTTGTATTTAAACCAGTGTGACCCATTCTAAGACGTGAAACTAACATCTCCTCCCTTGGGCTTCTGTCCTTCCTCATGCTTGTGACTACTTGATTTTGAATACTGTATAAATGATGTCCTGTATCCGCTGTGTTCCAATATTCCTGCCATTTTTTTAAGTGAATGTTGCTTTATGATGGTTTTTACCCCTACTCTACATATTGGTATGCGCACATCTACTGTTTCATGCTTTATAGAGTTTTTTGCAAGCATATCTACAGCTTCATTTCCTTCCACCCCTACATGAGCAGGAACCCAAAGGAAGGAGACAGCTATTCTTTTATTATGAAGTGTAAGAAGCAAGTGATGTATTTGATGAATGCAGTCTTGTCTACATGATGCTCTCCAAGATTGAATACTTCTGAGCAAAGAACTCAGGTGAAGGGTGGGTGATTACAAAAACACAAGTTTCACCATTAAAATCCATGAACATTAAACACACAATTATAATGTTCTCATGATCCTTTTATGTAGCCGATATGACAGACATGCGCTGCACATGTTGCACTTTACTCTATTTTCCTTTTTTGAAGTGATTCCAATCATATTCAAGCAATTACAAACCCATCATGTTGAACAGTGCGCATCTGAAGTGTCTCAGAAGAAGGAAACAATACATTATTTATCAGCTTTAATATATTGGCCAAATTTTCTTATCGGGCCGATAACGATAACATTAAAAATGAACATATATCAGCCGATACCGATATGGTGGCCAATATATCGTGCATCCCTAATGCTTTCTATTATTTTTAGTATCTTACAGTTGTCATGAAACAGAGGGGTCCAGAGACGAAAGCAGGTACAGTCTTTTAATGAGAAATTAGGCAACGCCGCACAGGCTGATAAACAGAAAATCTCTACACAAAAGATAACCAAGGGGTACTTCGCTGCTCTTTCAAAATACAGAATTAGATGATATCAGCCGTAGATCCGGGCGGCTCTTGAGCAGCGTGGTCTGGACAACAGGTGAGATGAGGAGCCCTCTGCTATACTCCACGGAGGCAACTGGATACAGCACAGAAGTGGTAAAACACAGCAGCAGGTAACTGTGGCTCAATAGATAACCAGGACAGGACAGGACAGGACAGGACAGGACAGGACAGGACAGGACAGGACAGGACAGGACAGGACAGGACAGGACAGGACAGGGAATAACTTCTGAGAAGTAACGATAGCAGTCTTCAAAATGCATCAAGGTAAAACAATAATCCGACAACACAGACACGAAAGAGAGAGCTAGATATAGCGTGGACAAAAGAGAAAGATAGAGAACAGGTGTGATGATGAGATGTGAATGAGAGCCAGCTGATGCTAATGAGAGGTAGAGATAATGGCCCTCATTTATCAAAAGTGCGTACACCAAATTTCCAGCGTACACCTGGCGTACACCCAAAACCACGGTGACTTTGAGATTTATCAATATGGACGTTGGCGTACGGCACGCTCAAATCCTACGCCAGCTCAGGAGGTGGTGTACGCACGTTTTGAGTTAGTGTGGAAATGCGCAGAAAAACAATTCCTAACACCACAAAACGCACTGACAAACTAAAATATATGATATATTATGACCCACTGTAAAAAACAATATAGTAATTATAAACTTCAGTGTTTATTTTTGTGCAACATGGACTTCAATGTTTAATTTGTGTGACTTTACCAAAGCATTTGATTTGTAGGCATATGTATTCCTTCAGTTGCGAGCCTGAGCGGTTTACCTGACGTTTCAAGCCTTGTTTATACTTTCGCCTGGCTCTGCAGCGCGAGTCTCCGCAGACTGCGCGCGCACCTCCCCAAATATGACGCCCTAGGATGAGAATGCGTTGGTAATACTCTATACTCGACGCGCTCGCCGTCGTACTATTCTTTGAAACGATGGTTAGGCCCGGCAGGTGCGCACGGACTGGGTTCAGTAATGAAAGGCTTTCAATGACCAAAAAATAATTCAGACTGACAAAATAATAAAAATGACATTCTTCTTCTTTTAAATGTAATAATAATAATACAAATAATAATAATAATAATAACGACATTCTTCTTCTAAATAACAATAAGCGTCATTAATAATAAAAACCATAATAATAATAAGAAGAATATTACAAATTGTCATGCAATTATTAATGTGAATGAATGGTACTCCACATCACATCATCATCACTATTGCACACCCCAATACATGTGAAATGATACGAAATTAAATGCTAATTGTTTCAAAACACGTGCTGTAAAATAATGCATTGTGATAGGTCATTTGCTCATCCAAGTTTCTCTTCTTTGCCGTCTTCCGTGTGTCTATGGCGTAAAATGAGGGCGTGGGGGAAGCGGAGACTTGAATATATAGGGGCGTGTTATTCTAATGACGATCGTTTTCAGCCGCAACATTTATCAAAGGCAGGTATTGCGTACACCTGGATTTCAAAGGTACGCACAGCTTCATAAATCAGGCGGTGAGAGGAGTGTAAGCATAATCTTACGCCAACATATACGCCCGTTTCTACGCAAGATTGATAAATGAGGGCCAATGGGTGTGTGCCAGTGTTGTTTTTGGCAGCCCTTTTAGTTTTAGTCTTAGTCTTATGGACGAAAATGCTTTTTAGTTTTAGTCACATTTTAGTCACTTATAAACTTCATAGTTTTAGTCAAGTTTTAGTCGACGAAAACGCAAAAAGGTTTTAGTCAAGTTTTAGTCGACGAAATTGCAAAAAGGTTTTAGTCAAGTTTTAGTCAATAAAAAAAAAAAAAAAAAAGAAAAGTAGTCTTTAACAAATTAATTTAGGTTAAAAAGTATTGGAAATGGGCTTAGGTTTGACAGGTTGTAGCAAGTGTTGCAATTCGAGTGTTGTAACTCAATTCAATTTGAGCTACTACAACATTAGACACAGATAAAGTGGTAACAGTGTTTTACTCCAAAAAAGCCAGGAATAAAAACATTCTTACTTTGGCAATTGTGGCTTTATTATATAATTAGTTAAATAATAATTTATGTTATAATGTATGTTATAATCTAAGTTATATAATAATTATATATTACTTTGTACCAATTAGCCTACTAAACTAATGCTCGGACACACTCGGTCTCTCTCGCGCACTGTCGCTCGCTCGCGCAGTTCGTTTCGCTTTTGTCCAGTCCGGCGCCTCATATCGAAGATGTGTGGCGAGTGACTAGCCGCAGCCGCAGGTGTTGTTGTTGTGTGGAATCTGGTGCGCGGCATGGCGGCAGCCGGGTGGTGGGCGTACCCGGTCCCAAAACAAGGATAGGAAGCGGCAGCATTGCTGATACTTTTTTAGCTCAAAACAGACAGATTTCACGCAAAATAGGCAGAAATGACATGCATTGTGAACGTCAGACTTATAATCATTTTCGTTCCGTCTCGTCTCGTCTCGTCAATGAAAACTCGAAAACGTCTCGTCATGTTTTAGTCACCTTAGAGCCATTTTTAGCTAGTCATCGTTGCGTTATCGTCATAAAAAAAAGGTGCTGTCAACGAAATAATTTCGTTATCGTCATCGTTGACGAAAACAACATTGGTGTGTGCGTGAGAGTGTAAAAAGAGAAGATAGGGCATAAAACAACCAGCAGAGGGAGACAAAGGAAAAGAAAAGAGAAAGGAAGAACCAGGATCATGACATCAGTCTCTATACTTAGTCATATATAGCAAACGAACTGCTTTTCATTATTTTCCAGCTGACTGGCACTTTCCCATTGATGTGTAAACACTTTAATGAGACCCTGAATCACCTTTTCAACAGGTTTTCAGCCTCTTGCCTCTCACAATGAGGCTCCATTGTTTCCGTCAACCTGCCTGAGTTTGAATACACTTCCCACATGCCACATGTTTCTGCAAAGATACCTCATGCATGCAGTCTCTCCACTGTCAGCAACAAAAGCAGACTTGTTTTTACAAGCTGTTCTGCACAAACACTCCTTCTATTAAGTCGTAATATAGGCCATGCTATACGATTAAATTCCTTTTATGCAGCATCCTCCCAATTTACATGTCTTAATAGTAAATACAATATGAATATATGAAATCATATTAGTTTACTAAAACTAAAACATGGTTTCTTGGGAATGTTGTTTTAATAGTTAATCATCCGTTTTTCTGTGTCTCCAATATCACTTTCCACCCTGATTGCAGCCTTTTGAAATATACCAAGTAATAAAAGCCAGTTTCGCAATGATGATCTCAGAAAGTGTGTTTTTCCTGTGTATGACATGAAATCCTTTCCTACGTTTCAACACAAACATGTTCATGTTTTAAAGCATTGATGTTTTTAGTTATATATCAGCCACCATATCGGTATCGGCCGATGTTCATTTTTAATATTATCATTATCGGCCCGATGAGAAAATCTGGCTGATATAATAAAGCTGATAAATAATGTATTATGTCCTTCAGCTGAGACATTTCAGATGCGCACTGTTCAACATGATGGTTTTAAATCACTTGAAATATGATTGGAATCACTTCAAAAGGAAAATACAGTAAAGTGCAAGTCCGTCAAATCGGCTACATAAAATTATGAGAACATTATAATTGTGTATTTGTGATTTAATGAGACTTTTGTTTTTGTAATCGGCTCTGGATTTCGATTTATCGCCCAATATATCGGTTATCGGCTTGCAAATATAAAGAATTATAGGTTATCGGTATCGGGCAACATTTTCATATCGGTGCATCCCTACTCAAAATCATTCATTTGCATTGTACGTGTTGATCAGGCGATTGTCTGAGCAAAACCCATTGTGCGTAAACAATTAAAGCTGAAGTAGGGGGTTAAATGGAGAGATTTTGGGTGTGGTGAGATTCCTCAGATCTCAGATCAAACTCAGGCTCTTCCTGCCTCTATAATCCCTGCCGTCTGTCTGAGAGAGTAATGTGTCACCTATTTAAAAGCCCGGGGGACAAAGAGATTATCAAGAGAGGCTATTTAGTATCAACAAACGTTCTGGAGAAATACGCTGGTGTGACTCTATAAACAGTCAAACCAAAAATTATTCAGACACCAAGGGCCTGTACCATGAAGGTAGCTGAACAAACTCGGGGTTACAGGATTAGTTTTGAGTTGACAAAACCAAATCGATGTAATCAGGCTTTATTGGTACCATGATGCAGCTCATCAACTTTCTCTGTCAACTCAGGCTTTGATCCTAAAGCTATGATTACTCCACGCGCGCGTGCACATAAAAGAGTGACGTCGACACTGAACAACCAATCGCGGGTAGAGCGTGAGCGATATATTTTCCCACGGAGGAGCAAGAGATAATCATTCAGAATTACGATGAATTTAAATATGAATTTCAAGCTCGAAACAATACGGTCTCTGCTGCCAAAGCAAGAGAAGACTGTTGGAGAGAGATTGCTGATTGTTAATGTGTAATAATAATAAATGTCCGGGGAACACTATTAATGAAACTATTCATGTACTCCTGCAGAGCGAGGACCACCTTACGAATGGTTCGACAAACCGTGTTTTCCCCGAGCTTCTGTGCGTCACCCACCGTGCAGGAATGTACCACTTGCAACAACAACAAAAAAAAACGCAACGCAATATTTGCGGTACAGTAAGTGCATGAATTCGACGTGTTAAATTCTTTATGTGCGGCTCAAGAAGTTCGCAAAGATAAGACATTCCTTCCGCGGAAAATCTGTATCTTTCATACAAGTAACTATCAGGAAAGGCAAGGGGATTTTGTCTGGCTAAAAACTCTTTCTCTACGAAGTGCTCCTCAAACAATTTGCGCTGAGATGTCACAGGATTTGGAAGAAAAGGTGAAGTCATTGCAACAGACACTGGGAATAAGTTACGTCACCTATATGTTTCTTTGCTCTCAGCTGATTGGTCAAACTTCAGTCTGAGATCTTGAATCCAGAACATAACCTGCCCCGGAGCAGGTTAGCCGTGCAGCGTAAAGGCCTCATTATACTTCTGCGTCGGACCTACGCCGGAGCCTATATGCTGTAGGCAACGTGTTGGTTTTAATTTATACTTCTGTGTCGTTGTCTGCGTTGACGCGCACCTAGGGAGCATGTGAAACCCCGAGGGAGGGGTTCTGGCAGACCAATCACCGCGCTTGAGTCCGCGTAGAATTGACGCGTTGTTACATTTTTGGAGAGGTGCACGTCAGGGTACGCCGTAGGGTACGCGCGCTACACACAGCCTACGACGTAGCTACGGCGGCAGTTCGACGCAGAAGTATAAAACAGGCTTTAGATACCATGGCAACAAACACCGATTAAAGCCGAGCTACTTTCATAGTACCTAAAACCCAGGGTTGGCGGAAACTAAACTGGAACATAGCTGGCTAGCCACCTAAACCGGCTTCATGGTACAGGCCCCAGATATAATGTTTTATTTATTTATTTTTACTAGTGTGTTCAGGACACTATAGTTAATTTAGTTAAGTGAGGAGAGCAAAATAAAGTAAACTGTGACATATTATACCCAAAACTTCTTCATACAGTGACTACCAGTGACATTTATAACAATTTGGGACCAAAAATGATTCAGACACTTTGACCTGATCATGTTTTGCTGAAGTGTTTTTTCTTTAATTGCTAATGCTGTTTTTACACACAGACTGAACTAAATGAAGCATTGCTTGGTAATTGGTTGAGCTAAACTGGTATTATCTAATTGTGTAGTTAAATTTAACAGCTGACAGATATTCAACATAATTCATGTGTGAGACAGTCTAACAGAAGGACGGACAAAACCAGTCAAATATCAACTGATTTCATAACAATCCGTGTATCATTCGTTCAGTCGTTTTTTGAATTAATATTGAAAGTAGAAAAATTTGAAAACAGTTCCTTTTTCGTTTTTTCGTTTTTTCCAAAAACCGAAAAACAAGAATTCAGCTGGATTTTTCGTTTTTCGTTCTCAGTTAGAAAAATGAATAAACAGCTTGAATATTCGATTTCTACACGTGGGCGGGAATTAAACACCCATTTCCTCTGATTTGTCAGCCGAAGATCAAACTGTTCCGTCATCAGTTCTGCACAGCAGAATAAGAGTCCTCCGTTGTGCGGATTCCTAACGCATTTATTGCAACTACATTTAATCTTTTTCTCATCAAACAACCAGACTAACGAATGTCTCGACACAACCCGTACCGGGGAATAGACTAGATGGGGCTTTCTTCTGTGTAGACCAGGAGTTCTCAAGTGCCAGGGGGTCCGTGAAATAATTAGCTATTTTCCGGATTGTAAAGTCAAGTCACAGGTTTTTTTTTTAACATGAAGCACGCTGTGATTAATCTTAATGTTGACCTTCAAAAATATAAAGGAGCGCCAAGAAGGCTATTGGCTGTAGCTATTTTGGTTGATTTTTGGTGTGCGCCAGAAAGAATATAATAATCATTTATAATAATAATTATTCTTATATAATAATTTCAAATGCATGATATGTTGTAGTCATTTTGAAAGTACACATAGGCATATAAATGTTACTGTTTCGAATGAGACTATTAAACGACAGTAGCTATTAAATCCCCTGTTGAGCAACACATCCAGCGTGATACAAAGAAAAGTGCGCACTTTGCTCACCGATCAGCTGGTGATCTGGCGTTAAAAACCACTCAAGGGTTTATTTCTTGCAAGTGAAGAAATTAGGACAAAAGTATTGTAATTTGTAATATAAAATATACTTTTGAAATATTCATTTTCATTTATAAAGTATAGACATTTATAGGCTATGATTTTACGTCATATAATAATATAATAATGATTTGTATAATTATTCCTAATAACTGTTTGGCATTCTAAAACACCAGTGATAATGTAATGTAGACTGATAGTCTATAGGCTATCATAACTAAAAAGATGTTTGAGCCCTCTTTAGGTACAAGTCAATGCTTTTTCTTTGTTCAATGTGCATAGTTCATGGGTTGAATCCGGTTAAAGCTCTTAATTTTGAGCTCTCAAAGTGCAGCAGATTGATGCATTTAACCTTAAAATGCAAAAAAAAAATCTTCCGGGGGAGCATGCCCCCGAACCCCCCTAGAAGGACAGAGGTCCACCCAACATAGGGGGTATCACCATACAGCTTTTGTCCCCCCCACTTTTATAAAGGCTGCTACGCCCCTGCCAATTATCATAACATAAAAACTGCAATGGTAGGCTACTGTTTTTAAAATCATCAGAAACCCCCTGACCCCTCCTAACATGATCCATATCACCCGTCAGAAAACAATTGCAACGTCTCAGATTGTGTCGTCCCCCCCCCCCCCCCAGCGGTGATCAGCGCGAGATGCATGCCGGTTAGAAATGTGCTCTGATGTCATGCTGACGTATGTCAAAAATCTCTCGCGAGTGCAAGGCGCACGTGTCGGATTCTGCAGTCGAGCGCAGTTGCTCTCCACCGTCTGCGCTGATCAAAAGCACGATGGGAAACGACTTGCTGACGACACAGCTTAATGCTCATTGGTTTAAACAACCGTGATGTATTGTTCTCTTTTAAAATGTTTGATTTTAAAACTCTGATATCATGTTTTATGTGTATACGTTATGTGTGAATATTCCCAAACTATCTGACAGTGCGATCTCTTTGGGTTATGCAATTTAATTTTTATAAAAAAAGAAAATAAATAAAAACACACATGTCTGTATTAAAGAAAAAAAAATTGATAAACATGTATTTGGAATGGAATTAAATAACAAGTACTTTGGGTGTCTTGTTCATTTTATTTATTTTCATATAAAAGCAACAGAACTTGAATTACATCCAGTTTATTAGCAACACTGCACGAGCGTGAATCCTGCGATATCCATCTTTGATCTCGCAATGGTCAGATCCACTGCGAGAAGAGAGATCTGTCCGGCTTGCCTGCGCTTTTTTCACTCCTCCCCTCACTGCAGCCGCCTACTCTCGACTACATTTCAGGCGAGGCGCATCTCAAACAAGCCTACTGATCCGAAGCGTGATTCAAAACACCCATGTCACGTGACTATGGCCAAACGAAGCCTCGAAGTGTTTCACCAAGTGTTTCATCAGGTGTGGTCCGCCGAATCAGCGTTTGATTGACACGGTCGGGAACAGACCACACAATCGCACATCTGTATAAAAGTGAAATCAACGCATATTGACCTCGTGGGTTTTTGTGAGAGGAGTTTGATTTTGAGATAGCGGATTTTTGGTGATATAGTGCGATTTGATTAGTTATAGGCTATTTAGGCTTACATTTAAATTTACACAACACATTGACTGATAGGCTAGAGACAGACAGAGTATACATATAGTGACACATTAATAGATACATAGATATAAATATATATAGACAGCTAGATTAATAGATAGATATAGATAGATTATAGATACATATATAGGCTATACATAGATAGATTATAGATACAAATACATATTATATCTAGACACATATATAGGTACATATCTAGACACATATCTAGATACATAGATAGATTATAGATACATAGATAGATTCATATAGATAGATAGATTTGGATAGATAAAATGGAGGCTCCCCAGAAGAGATGCTGTACATCTGTGGTGTGGGAGCATTTCCGTTTAGAAACCCCAAATAAAGTGAGATGTGTGTATTGTGATCGGCAGCTAGCCTACTGCAACAATACATCATCCATGATGCGCCATTTGAGGAGAATTTGAAATTTGTGTATTTGCCCAGAACTCATGATCCCCTAACTTACTGGAAAGAGAGAGCAGTAATCTTTCCTCATTTCTATGTCCTTGCTAAAAAATATATTTGCACGTCAGCAACAAGTGTCCCTTGTGAGAGGATTTTTTCAAAGGCTGGAGAAATTAACTGTAAAAAAAGAAGTAGGCTAAGTCCTTCCACAGCAGAGAAATTAATATTTTTTAATAAAAATCTCTAAAAAAGTGAGACATTGTGGCTTGATTTCTTTTATTAATATTCATTTTGCAGGACCAAAATAACATTATGCACAGTGAGGAGCCTATAGGTTACAAGCTTCACATATTAGAAAAATACAATAATAAAAAACAAAACATATTTGTTTAATGGCTCGTCAAGGTTGTTTCAGATCAACACCTGCAAGTGACCACTAGGTGTCACCGTTGAGACGGGTGTCGGATTGTATGGACCATTTGGTTCAACTGTTTCATTGCTTCACGAAGCCTCGATCCGCCCACCACTATTGTCTCTGCCATGTCTTCATAATATTTCCCTTTATTTTTACTTTAACTTCAGCTTTACTTAGTGCCACTTTTGTAATTCTATCAAGTTTCAAAGCTTGCTTAGCCAACATATCTGCTGTCTCATTTCCCTCAATCCCCCTATGAGAGCAAAGTACTCAGGAGAAGGGTGACTTAAATACACAAACAGGGAACAAGGCACAGGTGACAACAATAAAACATAATGACAGAGACTGAAAACCAACAAGAGACGCAATGGGGGCCTCTAGTGGCCAAACATAAGTCTAAAACCCTGACAATAAAAGTTTCTTGATCATCAAACATTATATTAGAATGATTTCCTAAGAATCATGTGACACTGAAGACTGGAGTAATGATGCTGAACATTCAGCTTTGATCACAGGAACAAATTACATTTTAAAATATATAAAAATAGAAAGTTATTTTACATTGTAATAATATTTCACAATATTAAATGTTTTTACTGTATTTTTGATCCAATTAATTCAGCCGTAGTGAGCAGAAGAGACTTATATCAAAACATTAACAAATCTCTCTGACTTTTGATCTGTAGTGTACTAGCGCCCGCCACTCGACAGACAAGGAAAAGAGAAGAGAAGGAGAACAAGAGTAATATTGTGAGTTCAATGAACTCCTGAACAAGAAGAAAGTCTGTTAAGCTTGTAACAATCGGCCTTATTGGTAGAGTTACATGAGCTAAAAATGGGGACAGATTAAACTGTGTGAGTTTTTTCAAGTGTTTTAAAAGATGAGACGACAACAGAAATAAAGTAAATAAATGAAATGTATTTACAATTTCTACCAGGACTTAAAACAACACAATACAACAAAGAAGCCTTAGGCTGTTAAAAGCATAGTCCATTGGTTCCATACCCTAAAACAGTCCTTAAGAGTCCTTGTGTGCTGTAAGTGTCCACCGGTGTATATACAATCCAACTGTAGTGATAATCCAATGAAAGTGATGTGGTTGGCTGGAATGGTAAGTCCTTAAAAGCAACTCCTCAATCCAGCTTTGGTCCTCTTGACAGAGACCCTGTTTGTTTGCCATGCTGCTTCCTTTATGCTGGCTATTTCCTGTTTCCTGTCATGTGATTGCTCACATGACAGGCAGACCATAATCATTTAAAGACATACACACATAAAAACAGATAAGAGGAATAAAATGGACTAAAATGACTAAGACAACATGTAAACCTATTAAAACTCTAATATACATAAAATCATTATAATACATAGAGTGGTTAAAACATGTGTCATGTGTGACAGTGTCACAAGCTGTTAAATATCCCACAACTGTTGACATATTGTCATTCAATCATCTTGATCAAGGTTTGCAGACTTCTAAGGCTCAGATTGGATATTGAAGGTTTGTTAGTTTATAATGGAAATGCCAAGACCAAATTAAATTAAATATCAATGTACAAATACTTAAAATCAAATACACATATTTACATTGACATTATAGCATACTGTAAGTCTGTGAACTCCCTGAACCTGAAGGCATAAACGGCTAAATCTGCCACAACAACAATCACTGCTGATTGTTTTTAATGCAACTGAAATGTATATAATTTGGACACTAGATGTCAGTATGACTCTTGCTCTCTCACTGAGTCTGGCCTAGTCTTATACTTCTTCCTTTTACTCAATTCTAATAATTTCCGCTAATATTCACTCAAAAATACTGATGCATCGAAGTCAAGTTGGTCAATATTGAATCGACTCCAGACATTGGAGTTGATTCTCGATTCCAAACGCCTTTGAATTGAAGAATTGATTCTTTTTGGAATCTATTAAAGAAGTCATTGATCAGACCAGATTTTTTTTTATTTTTTTATCTTGGATCTTAGTTATCTCATCGCCTACTGTACGTTTCAGTACTAAAGTTCATAAGATATGAGATGATTCATTTGTGTTGTCTCAGTCTGGATTTGATTATCAAGACAAACATTACAAATATGCACCCGTGCCATAGAACTGTAATGAGGGTAATGTTACAAATCTAACAGTTAAAAAAAAACTTCCTCATATTATGAAGCACATGATAAGTTGATAAGAAAAAATCATATTGTAATGCTTGTTTAACTTGACGTAGAACTGAAGCAGGCCTTAAAGAACATAAAAATGTGTAACTTTTGAAGTTTAAACTGATTGTCTATAGTTTAGAATCATCGAAGATTCTGTGCATCTCTACATTCTTCTTATAAATAAAATAACTGTTTTCAAGGGATGCACCGATTACCGATAATTATTTATATTTGAAAGGCGAAAAAAGACATATTGGCCGATAAATCTAAATAAAAATGTTTATATCGTTTTTGAAAACCTGATTACAAAAACACAAGTTTCACCATTAAAATCCATGAACATTAAACACACAATTATAATGTTCTCATGATCTTTTTATGTAGCCGATATGACAGACATGCGCTGCACATGTTGCACTTTACTGTATTTTCCTTTTTTTAAGTGATTCCAATCATATTTCAAGCAATTACAAACCCATCATGTTGAACAGTGCGCATCTGAAGCGTCTCAGCTGAAGGAAACAATACATTATTTATCAGCTTTAATGTATCGGCCAAATTTTCTTATCGGGCCGATAACTATAAAATAAAAATTAACATATATCAGCCGATACCGATATGGTGGCCGATATATCGTGCATCCCTAATGCTTTCTATTATTTTTAGTATCTTTCAGTCTCTATACTTAGTCATATATAGCAAACGAACTGCTTTACATTATTTTCCAGCTGACTGGCACTTTCCCATTGATGTGTAAACATTTAATGAGACCCTGAATCACCTTTTCAACAGGTTTTCAGCCTCTTGCCTCTCACAATGAGGCTCCATTGTGTCCGTCAACCTGCCTGAGCTTGAAAAACCTGTTTATAGATGAGGAGTGTATACACTTCCCACATGCCACATGTTTCTGCAAAGATACCTCATGCATGCAGTCTCTCCACTGTCAGCAACAAAAGCAGACTTGTTTTTACAAGCTGTTCTGCACAAACACTCCTTCTATTAAGTCGTAATATAGGCCATGCTATACGATTAAATTCCTTCTATGCAGCATCCTCCCAATTTGCATGTCTTAATAGTAAATACAATATGAATATATGAAATCATATTAGTTTACTAAAACTAAAACATGGTTTCTTGGGAATGTTGTTTTAATAGTTAATCATCCGTTTTTCTGTGTCTCCAATATCACTTTCCGCCCTGATTGCAGCCTTTTGAAATATACCAAGTAATAAAAGCCAGTTTCGCAATGATGATCTCAGAAAGTGTGTTTTTCCTGTGTATGACATGAAATCCTTTCCTACGTTTCAACACAAACATGTTCATGTTTTAAAGAATTTATGTTTTTAGTTATATATCAGCCACCATATCGGTATCGGCCGATGTTCATTTTTAATATTATCATTATCGGTCCGATGAGAAAATCTGGCTGATATAATAAAGCTTATAAATAATGTATTATTTCCTTCAGCTGAGACATTTCAGATGCGCACTGTTCAACATGATGGTTTTAAATCACTTGAAATATGATTGATATCACTTCAAAAGGAAAATACAGTAAAGTGCAAGTCCGTCAAATCGGCTACATAAAATTATGAGAACATTATAATTGTGTACTTGTGATTTAATGTGACATTTTGTTTTTGTAATCGGCTCTGGATTTCGATTTATCGCCCAATATATCGGTTATCGGCTTGCAAATATAAAGAATTATCGGTTATCGGTATCGGGCAACATTTTCATATCGGTGCATCCCTACTCAAAATCATTCATTTGCATTGTACGTGTTGATCAGGAGATTGTCTGAGCAAAACCCATTGTGCGTAAACAATTAAAGCTGAAGTAGGGGGTTAAATGGAGAGATTTTGGGTGTGGTGAGATTCCTCAGATCTCAGATCAAACTCAGGCTCTTCCTGCCACTATAATCCCTGCCGTCTGTCTGAGAGAGTAATGTGTCACCTATTTAAAAGCCCGGGGGACAAAGAGATTATCAAGACAGGCTATTTAGTGTCAACAAACGTTCTGGAGAAATGCGCTGGAGTGACTCTATAAACAGTCAAACCAAAAATTATTCAGACACCAGATATCATTTTTTATATTTTTTTTTCACTAGTGTGTTCAGGACACTATAGTTAATTTATGTAAGTGAGGAGAGCAAAATAAAGTAAACTGTGACATATTATAGCCTACCCAAAACTTCTTCATACAGTGACTACCAGTGACATTTATAACAATTTGGGACCAAAAATGATTCAGACACTTTGACCTGATCATGTTTTGCTGACGTGTTTTGTCTTTAATTGCTAATGCTGTTTTTACACACAGACTGAACAAAATGAAGCATTGCTTGGTAATTGGTTGAGCTAAACTGGTATTATCTAATTGTGTAGTTAAATTTAACAGCTGACAGATATTCAACATAATTCATGTGTGAGACAGTCTAACAGAAGGACGGACAAAACCAGTCAAATATCAACTGAGTTCATAACTCTGAGTTCTTGTCATATTTTATTACCATTTTCTAAACTATAGCGAATAAACTGTGATAATGTGAGAAGGTGTCTGAATAAATTTAGGTTTGACTGTATATTATTGTGCAGTTTGGGTCTTGAAGAAATCACATTTCACTACCAGATACACTTGAAGGATATTATTAAAACATATGACAAGAGATGTCAGCAGCAATTTTGAAACAGAAAGGAGTGACTTGACGTCATAAATTCCCTCCCTGAGAACCGATAATCAGCCTTATATCTCCAGTATCTGCCTTGTGACATCACACCAGTTTCCAGTATTCGGCTGACCTGAACTAAAGTCTCAGCTCTACTTCCTTGTTTTAAAAGCCCTGTCAGACTGTCTATGTTTGGCAGGCTAGTATTGACTCAGGGGGAGGGTGTTTAATCTACATTAAGACAACTACATGCCTCTAGCTATAAGGCTCAGTAGGAGATGGGAGGTCCTCCAATGCATTTCTAAGTAACAAAAGGCCCTTCGCAATACAAGACCAGTCTTGTCCTATGGCTGTGAAACCAAGGTGTTATCAGCTGCTTTCTCTTCCAGATCTGGGAAGACGACGAGTCATGTGCTATACGAACATGACACCGCAAGCATATATGATACCGAAAGTTGTACAAGCATAAACATTTCATGGAGCCTAAAAGCCCTTCTTGGATAATGATGGGCTTTTAAGGCTGATGGACGCGAGAGGTCAATCGCTGTGGGAAGCTCTGGAAGACACTCGAGTCCATGTTGACAAAGTTTAACAGAGTTCATATAGCCATTAACAAATAAGCAACATGCAGTACATTGCGCTGGGTAAAAGCTCTCATAATAGCATACAGTTGCATTCGTAATTATAAGCAGAGGAAATATTGATCTGACTGGTCATAGTATCGAAGAAGAGCACTTTGAAGTGGATTGATAGTGTAATGCGGAACTGGTTTCGCATGGCGAGATAAGACACCATCCCCCATATGCTTTTAACTGAGCCTCGCCCAGCTTTAAACACTCGCCAAACATCCACAAACTTGTTTGTTTAACCACATAACACAGCTCAGAGTGCATCCAAAGGTTTCTTCTCAGACAAATCCTGTAGTTACGGTTATATTCAAAACTGTTCAAGTGATTTTACTTGCTGTTACGTCCCGTCTAGGGGAAAGAGTGCAACATGAAAGACTTTGAACAATGATACATTTATTGACTTCATTTGGGACTTTTGATTCAGGAGCTGACTGGGCCAAAATAACAAATTCATTTTTAACTTTTGAAGTGTTAAACAATATGAATGCTTGAATATTTTGGCACTGATTCTTGATTCAGCTTAGCCAACAGTATATGGGAACCGAACAGCGTTTCATTTGGCGGCTGGCAGACGAGAGTACAGGATCTTTTCAAACAAAAACAGTTCAGCGTAATCATTAACTCGGACCTCCACTGCTGGCCTTGTAGTGCATTAACCAGTGTAAATGATTTCACACTGAATGCTGTTTACTGTACATAAAACTACTGCCACAGGCACTCAGCAAAAACTCTTCTTCACTTGCAATGAATCAGCTCAAAATATGATGGGCTTCCCTTGTGAAAATGCTTCTATTTTGCATTGGTGTGATTTAACATCATGAGAAATTGTTTCAGGTCAGGTTAAGATAAACCTTTTTCAAGTATACTGTACTTCTTTTTACACTGCTCCCTTGTGGGTTAAGTTTAAAAAAGTGAGCGTAAGCTTCAGGTTGCCTACAATGATTGTGTGAGTATTATATATTAAAAAAAAAAAGATGAAGCAGTGCAAGTAATCTATTTTGTGTCAAAACCTTTATGGATTTAATGAGAAATTTGATGTATAAATGTATTTGTCGGCTGGATAATTCACAGAATGCTATTATAATGCTGTTGTCAAACCCTAGGCAAAGTGTGGTGCGATACCAGTCATCTATGAGAAAGTATTGGCATGATTGTCTATTTTAAATGTTTTGTGTTGTATGTAATTTTGTGTAGGTTGTTGTATGTTTTCTTTCTAATGGACCATGAGTCTGGAAATAAAGTTGAGTTGAATTGAATTAATATGCATCTTTTATTAAAGGAGCTACATGTAAGAATTTGTATGTATTAATCGCTTTTTTATTGCCAATGTGTGAACAGCTTGTAAAGAAAATTAAGAAAGGAGACCTTCCCCGAGGTTGTCTATGAAAGCCTGTAGGCAGATTTTTATGAGAAGGTCTCGGGGCATTTCATACGCTCGTGAGCCTCTCTTCTGTTATATGGCAGATGAAACGAATGTGTTCAGAATAATGTCGAAAGAGCCATTCTCTACTGTAATGTCAATGTGTCATGCAAAGAAAAGGGATTCTTTCAAACTATAGTCTCATATATCCCAGATCTATGGAAGCTTGTTTCCGCCACAGCATAAAACATTTAAAATGATAATTTAATCTCACAATTACAAAAATCTTGCAATTCTGACTTTATTTCTCAGAATTGCGTGATATAAAGTCAGAATTGCGTGTTATAAATATATAGCAATTCTGACATTTTTCTCGCAATTGCGAGTTTATATCTCGCAATTCTGACTTGATAACACACACTTGCGTCCTTATTTCATGCAATTCAGAGATAAAAAAAAAGGTCGGAATACTGAGATAAAAAGTCGCAATTACCTTTTTTATTTTCTATTCTGTGGTGGAAACAAGCTTCCATAAAGATCTATACAGACTATAGATAGTCTCAAATTTATAATCAATCTATCATAATGTGTTATTTTAATTCACCTCGTCGGTCGACATTATGAATCGCAGAGCTGGTTAAAAAATATCCACATCGCTATGATCAGATGCTTTCTGAACTGCTGATTTCTCACCGCTGGCATTTTTGTTGTGTTTGTGTTGTTTTTGAAGCTGGCAGCACATATTTACATATTCATCTAAACGTCGCTCTCAGCAACATGGTTGGGATGTTTGTTAAAACAATCATATTTCCATCTTATTTTTACTTCAAAGCAAAGAACGAAAAAGTAAATGAGTAAATCCCGGTCTTGAAACACGTTCAGTCTCTTGTACATCACGTGTGCGTGAGTCGCTGGCTGCAGTTCACTTTACGGCCAGTGGTGTCACTAATAACAAGGGTTTCTGAATTCTGTATATCTTTGAATAATATTATCTTTTTGAGAAAAAATTTACATTTCAGAATTCAGATATGTAGTATATATATTTTTTATCCTAAAACTGTTTAAGAAAGAAATGTCCTGTAATGTCATTCTCTCTTCCAAGTGCACTGATTAGCATTTGTAGCAATAAACATTTTTGTTACACTGCAAAAAATTACATGATCAATAATTTATGACAACATGTTTTTACATTGCATTCACTCAAAATAAGTTAAGCAATTTTCAACTTTTCTTTATAAGTTCTACAAGATCTAACTCATTACTTTAAGTCAGTTTAATGCAATTTAAGTTGAAATGACTTGAACATCCAAGTTGACTGTACTCAAAAATTAAAGGCAGCAACTTTTTTTGTTTTGTTTACAGTGTAGTACTTTATGTCTGAACACAGTCAAAACACAACTACACATATTTAGACCTAATGTCAAGGACTAAAAACTGAAATTATGTATACAGTCAGCAGTGATTAAGAGGCACACACATTAAAGTAGCAATACTTGTGATATATTAACAAAACTCATATGTGACCCTGGACCACAAAACCAGGCACATGGGTCAATTATTTTTTTTTAATTGAGATGTATACATCACCTGAAAGTTGAATAAATAAGCTTTGTTAGGATAGGACAATATGTGTCCGAGATACAATTATTTTAAAATCTGGAAACTGAGGGTGCAAACAAATCGAAACGGAGGAAATCGCCTTTAAAGTTGTCCATTTCTGTTCGCGATTCACTCAAACAAATAAATGTTTTATATATGTACAGTAGGAAATTTACAAAATATCTTCATGGAACATGATCTTTACTTAATAGCCTAATGATTTTTGGCATAAAAGAAAAATCAATAATTTTGACCCACACAATGTATAGTTGGCTATTGCCACAAATATACCCGTGCGACTTGTGACTGGTTTTGTGATCCAGGGTCACATATCATACAAAAAAAAAAAAAAAAAAAAAAAACAAGATGTGAAGATGCATTTCCAAATAAAAAAGGTTTCTCATGCCCAAAAACGATCTCTCTCCGTTGGTTCGGTCTGGGAATGTTATGCAGGCCTTGGTCACATTCTAGAGTATTTCATGTTTTCTCCTGCAATATTTGTCCTCTGGGGCTTATCAGCGACAGATAAGCAGACTCCAAACAAATGATTAACAAAACATGCATTGTCTTCCAAGGTGCTCAGATGAATTTCAAGCCGTTCTCCAAATGCACACTGTGGAAACACATTGATTTGTATTAAGCTTTGATTGACAAGTATATAAAATGTCACAACTACAAACAGTGCTTAGACTAGGGTTGTCGTCATGCTAAAAAGACAGTGAGTCTCTACAAAGACAAAAATTAGAAAGACACATTAAAGCCAACTTCAGAACTGATAGCAATTAGTTCAACAGTTTCTCCAAGGATGAAGAACACAATGTGCTCCTTTGTATGTTTTCTTGTATAAAGGTCAACTGAATAACATTCATATTTTCGTGTTTTGTAAGAAGATCCAAACTCTCACAGTCAGAGAACAGTCTAGTGACCTAACTAAGATTGTTAGATGAAAAACAGGCCATGAACATTCATCCAGCAAAACATGTAAAATCAAAAATAAAAGAAGGGGGTTAGTCTTGCTTGGGGAAACTTAATATCCTGATCCAGTTATTGAACTGAACTGAATCAACATTGAACTGACTCGAGCTGAATAATGGCATTAATGTTTTCTATAGAAACTTGTTTCCACCATGGAATAAGGGTTATTGTGATGTTTTATCTCACAATTCTGACTTTATTTTTCCTTGCAATTGCGAGATATAAACTTATAAAGTCAGAAATGTGAGATGTAAACACACAATTGTGTACAGATGTCAGAACTGTGGGCTGACTTTTTTCTCAAAATTGCAAGTTTACATCACACAATTTGGATTTTATAACTCACAACTGCACATTTATATCTTGAAATTCTGAGAAAAAATTCAGAAGTATGAGTTTATATCTCTCACTTCTTTAAAGGTCCCATTGCATGGATTATTTTATTATTTTAGAATGTTTCCTGGGGTGCCCTTATAATGTTAGTATGTTTTTTAGATCAAAAGATGTTATAATTTAGAAATAAAAAGCATATTTCCTAGCCTGATTTTAGCCTCTGATTTGAACACTCTGTTTGAAGGGGCGTGTCTGCTGTGAGACTTCAGTGTAAACGCCCACTGCTGTGATTGGCTGTGAGACTTCAGTGTAAACACCCACTGCTGTGATTGGCTGTGAGACTTCAGTGTAAATGCCCATTGCTGTGATTGGCTGACATGCTTGCATATGAAATATCTAGCATTACATGTGGAACTCTCTCGAAAACTTTTACTATTACAGCTATTATACGTTTTTACTATTACAGCTATCGGAATTAATGAATCGTGAGAAGTTTTTTAAGTATTTAGATCTATTCCCATCACATAAAAGGTTGCAGTGATGAGCATTGAGCAGATGACAGCTTGTTAATCGCGTGAATGAAGATCTTATTGCAACGCAGTTTCTGTACTCTCATTAATGCTTTCACCAATGCAAACATGAGGTAAGTACAGTAAGAGCTTCGTTGTGCAGCGTAACAGCGTCATTGATTTCATAACGAGTTTGGCAAGTGTCCAGATAAACTCGCGCTGTGTGATTGACAGCTTGGGCGATTGGAAAGGGATTGTTCTTTGATCGCTTTCTGTATATTAATCACAGTTTAAGTAAGATTATTTCCATCCTACTAAGAGAAACGACGTGAAGTTGATCGTTTATTGACTGACTTGATTTACTGATGAATAAACAGTATTGAACGACTTTGAGAGAAAGATTATCTGTCTGAACTTGAACAATTACTCATCAGAAATCCACATAACCCACTGGTTCTTCAGAGGCTCGGATGAAGGAACTAAAACAATACCTTTGTGTTCATTTGTACATCCAAACACTGAGCAACTACCATGCTCCGCTCGTTTGCAAGCCATGATGTCTCTCGAGGAAAAACCAATATAGCGCTCGCGCAGCTCATTTTCTCATGGACGGCCAAATTCTCTTTGCGGGCAAAGAAGAGAAAGGGGAGGTGACCTTTCCCCTTATGACGACATAAGGGGAAGATTCTAGATTCGCCCGTCTGAGCTTTCATTTTCTCAAAAATACCCAGGGCTTGGTTTACACCCATCAAAACGTCTAGCCACTGGGGGACCATAGGCAGGCTAGGGGAACTCATATTAAGGTCAAAAAACCTCATAAAGTGAAATTTTCATGCAATGGGACCTTTAACTTATAAGTTTATAAAAAGAAAAGTCAGAATTGTGAGATAAAAAAGTTGCAGTTACCTTTTTTTTTTTTTTTTTTTTGTAGCTGAGCTGCTTACGTAGTTTTCAGGACAGATACTTATAGCTGAATTGAACTTGTTTCATAAAGAATGAGCTTTACATTATTGAACAGAACTATCAACAACTGAAGAATAATGACACTATTGTTTAGCTACTTCTGCTTTACAGCAGAATTACACTCATATTTGATCAAATTTGCATTATTAATTCTGCTATTTTCTTGTTTATCATTGTGAAGCTGCTTTGAAAACATTTCTGTTGAAGCATTAAAAAAATAAAGGTCACTTGACTTAAATTTGGACACATGGAAAAATATCCGTCATATATTTTAACTATACATCCATTTATTATAGCGAATGATCTTACACTGACAAAAACAACAGATAGTGATATATTTATTTTTCTTCCGGAAAGACAATTATAATGATAATGGAGGAGCCAATATATCTTGTTGTTTACAAAAAGAAAAGAAGAGCACAAAGATAGAACGGATAAAGACACTTTCTCCTTGGAAACCATAGGCTAATTTTTACCACGCTCTGTTGGAAACAAAATACTTATGGTTTCATGATCACATTGGAAACTCATGATCAAACTCAACACTAAAGGAGAAAATAAAAACGATCTTTGGTGGCCTGAGGCATCCCAAGCTGAACAGAAAGCAAAAAAGAGGCACCCGAAATTAGTTATGGATATCTGGGTAAACCGTTAAATTAATAAATAGCCTACATTATAGGGTCAGTAATATAATACAAAGCAAGCATTATAGACCATGTTAGAAAGGTTATTATTGAGGCATTGTGTGGGAAGAGGCCTGATGACTCTTGGAAAGTCATAACCATTGTATTACTAATCTTGAAGTAAATCATCAGGGTCACAAGAAATACCAATCGAATAAGTAAGCTAACATGGAAGATGTGCAATATGATTTACTGAAATCTAAGCTATTTTTGCTATTTCTTCACATGACCATATTGTGAATGGGATTCATTGCGAAAATAATGCACTATTTGTATACAGTATGACCAGACGGCACCGACATAGGCTATATGGTGTATTAAGTTTTCATTTTATAGGCATGGTCTATAAACAATTTCTCTTTCCAAAACCTACATTTTCATGTATTTGTTAACAGAAACATAGTATATTTTGATTAATGTGGGCTATTAGTTCAGTAAATCGAGGCTAGTTCTTTCAATCAACCAGTAGATTCATCATCGTAATCAATTTCATCATCAGCAGACAGAGGATGTGTCTAAGGGGATTTTTCAGTGTAAAGCCATGAAAGGAGTTCTTCAGTTCAGCAACATGAGTGAGCAGCAGTTGAACAAATAGTCTTTTAAAGAGTTAATTGTGTGGGATGATATGCAGGATGTTTGAGAAGCGCAGCGTTTCTATATTTCACACGAAGTTCACAAATCCGGGGATTTTCGAACTGTTTTTTTTATTTTTACCTGTGTGTTTGCCTTGAATAACTACCCATATTTGGACATGGTAATTACCGGATGGGCGAGGTCACCTGGCTGCTGACGTCAGAGCAGAAATACCTGCTGGAAACCATTTCCTCAATTTGCTGCTGTTGAGAGGTTGGAAAAAACAGCAGCTCTTTACTTAAAAGCCTCGAAATATTAAAAAGCTGAAGGATTTTGTGTGGATTTTGGCGTGTCGAATGGCTTGTGTGGGGATTGTGCGATTAGGAGTGATATTTTTTCTCTTTCAGGTAAGTTTTTTTTTTTTTTTGGTCTGGCGTCGAGTTGTGGACCTAAACGGTCGCGCGCCTTCGGACACTAACGGCTTGGTTTATTATAAAATGTTTTATTTGTTGATTTTATTTTTGTAACTAGGTATTTTCGTGTGGATATACGGAGTCGACATGTAAACCTGGGTTTGAGTTGGAAACAGTAGTTTTAAAAGTGCACAGAGATCACCTTCACAGGGGGAAAAGACTAGGAAGAGGTAGGTCAATACAAATCTCTTTACAACACTGAAGCGTTTTCAAAATGTTATTAAATATTCAAATATAACGCGAAGTAGCGTTACGCTAATTCAAAAATGCTGTGTGTGGTCTATGCTAGCGTCTTCGTTAAATCTGGTCTCACCTGAAGTTTAATTGTTGTGCCTCGAGTTTCGTCAAAAGCCGGTGTGGTCGAACATTGTTTTATACAGCACTTATTTAATTCAACCTATTTCGATTCTTTACCTTAGCCGTTTATTAGATCTACGTTAGAGACTTTAACCTCTTAAAGATATTGGCAAGTTAGTACCTTGTTTTTGTTTCCTGGTGTGACAAAGCAAAGAGTTTTTATTTGTGCAGGTTAAACTGTTGTTTTCCTATGCAACATTTAGGGTTTAACTCCACAAATGTTGAATTAAATCACATTTTAGTTCTCTCATTTGTCAGAATGTGAGGTGTTTAAGTCTCTGTATGAAATCTCATGCTTCAGTAAATCTGCAGGTGTTGTGAAATTCAGATGATCTCATCCTGAGTTTCTGTGGGAGTGAAACCAGGAGATCAGGGTCAACAAAACATTTAAGATTTAGCCTATCACTTTCTTTTTTTCTTTTCAATCATTGAAGTGTATAAACCCAGTTATATTTGTTTCTGTCATAACCTGTGGTTTATTAGCCACAGTGTTTATTAAGTGTAAGAATTCCTATTTAATGCACTGAATCAGGTACTTTCCATGAGAGGTGATTCAACTTATCTTAGTTTCGATTTTATGCCCTCAATTCACAAGCATTGTTAATTTAGTCATTTTTCTAGAGCCATTATGTGAGTTAATGCAACATTATTCTGATTTATTCTTTCATATTAACTTTTTTTATAAAAAAAAAAAAAAAACTTTTTGTTTGGACATTAACCAGTCTTTGGTTTCGTATTGCAATAGATCTGTAAGTTTACCTCTGTACATCTTGAAAGGACTTTCCTTTTATTGTCCCACTAATGGTGGCTTATTTCTAAGAGCTGATCGGTTTCACCACTTCCGACCTCTAATGGATGCACTATTAGCCATTGCAAAACCTCTGTATAACTGGATAGTGGTTGTTTAAATGAATTATGCTGTAGTTTTGGGAAAAGGATTGACACAGTAAGCATCATTTGAAGTTGTTTGGCATAAACTAGGCCTAAAGCATGCATGTAAGCTCTACCACATCCAAACAAACACTGAACGTGAATATTGCAAATTGCATTTTTTTTTAATCAGTGTTTCAGAATTGTTTTCGTAACACTTTACGCCCTTATGTATAATGCATTATGAAAGTGTTTTTAATGCAGTAATTCTGCCTTGTAATGCATTGTATGTTCTCATGAATAATTGTAGACACGTTTATAATACATTATCCTTCATTGAACACACATTTAGAAAGAAACATGCATTAAAACGCATGACAAACAACCAATTTCAGATTCTGCGAATATTATAATGCATTTTAACTTTGGTTACAATTATTTATGAAACGATATGTAAAAATACCTTTATAATGTATTATACATAAGGGCTTTAAGTAAAGTGTTACCCTTTTTTGGTCCCATCCATGAGGCTCTCAAACTCTTTCATGAGACCAGAAATGTATATTATAAAGTGGCTGTTATTACAGTGATTCACTTAATACTGTGGTAAAACATGTGGCAACAAGTAGTTTTTGAATGATGAAATGAATCGAGTAAAGCTTATATGGAAATATGACTGGTGTATGTACCGCTACAAGTTTCAGCATATCAGTTAATACTTTATTACTTTCCTAAAGAAAAGTTCCTTTTTTTTATTATAAAATCGCATTGACATAGCTTGAGTTTGTTCTACCTCTGTCTTAAGTTTATGCACCTTTCCCTCCCTCAGTACCTTTCACTAGTTGTGATGGAAGAACAAGAACGCTCTTCCAGTCCGCTGACAAGCGGTTTGATGTGAACACGGATGGGACTGTAACGCTGAAGAGACAAGTGACTCTTCATGAAGGCCACAAGGTGTTTTCTGTGGACGCTTGGGACTCCAGTGGCAAGAAGCACACGGTATCTGTCAGAGTTGAGCGTGTCCATCATCATCATCATGAGGACCATCACATGGACACGGTCATGAACATCTCCTCTCCACAGGTACAAACAAGTTCTTCCAGAAACCGCTGACAGTACAAGCCTGACCTCTATTGGACACTTCAGTTTTTATGTGTGCTACTTTACTATCACACTTTTAATGGGCATATTCAACCACCAAATTCTGTATTTTTACAAATTATTATTGGAGGCCTGTGTTAAATTCATTATTTTCCAATACAATCCTAAAAGATTGAATATAGAGCACTGTTCTATATTCTTAATCCTAAAGGTAATTTAATCACAAAATTACTATTGTTTTGCATCAAGTGCGGTTTACTAATAATAATGCATGCTTATTTCTTGGAGTTAATTTCAGTTAAAATCCAGTTAAAATTTACTTTTATTAACAACAGTAACATGCAAAAAGCAACTAAATTTAACAGGGTCAACGCTTTGATTATATAAGGAGCAGGTATACAAGTTTTACTTGTTTTCTGTGTAATTCAGTTGCAGTTTAAAGGGGTCATGAATTGTGAGAGATAATTTATTGATCTTTTGACATAAGAGGTCATTGTACTATAAAAATATCCTGCAAGTTGCAGAACTCAACTTCCTCGTTAGTCCAAAAACAGCTTTTATTGAAACCAAGGTCAGAAAATGACTCTTTCTGATTTTGTCATTATTGCGTCATAGTGTGACGAAAGACTGTCCTGCTGCAGTCATCCTTTGTCAACTAAAACGAAGGAAACTCCGTTCTTAAACTTTGTTTGCCACAGCCAAGACTAATAAATGTTTCACATTGTTAGCATATGTTTCAACTATGTAAGGAGGTTTCAACATCAGGAGTTTTTAAAACCAATTTACATGTGAAATGGCGGGGACATTGAAAATTAATATGATAGCCAATCATGGCAGTGGGCGTTTACCTCAAGTCTTTAATGTGACTCCTATAAAAAGTGTTCAAAAGGTAGGGTCAAACACAGGATTGAAAATGAATTTACTTCTAAATTCGGATGTTTTTTGATGATGTAAGCTTTATATGTGGACTTTAAAAACACATCTTTAAAGTGGAGTCATGAGCTGCATTTATATTTTTTATTTATAGAGACTACAGTACAAAAGTAGTGCCAAACATATGACATTTATTTCTTGATTTGATATGTTAAAGTAGTTATTTTGTAAAGTCTAAATATAAATTCAAAAGCAAAACATGCAAATTTGCCACCGAGTGTTAGTTTTCCTACATCTTGAAACTTTTAGTGCTACAAATGGGGACGATCGTCAAAGGATGAAGAAATAATGTTTTTAGTGATCTCATTAAAAATAACATTTAAATTGGATAATATGTAGAGCTTTGAAGTGCTGGAAAAAGTTGTGAAGCACTTTAAGACTTTAATAAGTGCTTCAAGTTCACTCTCAAACAGTTGTAAGAACCCTCAGATTAATATTGTAAAAACATTTGACTATTTCTGCCACAATACCATGGTTACAGTTAGCGTTAGTACAATAGTGTATCCATGGTGATTCGTGGATTGAAAAGCCATCTATAACTTGTTCATTCTTGGCACAATGTTTCTCCTGCTTTCCTTGTCAACACTTTTTGATCTGATATGATTTATTAAACAGAATTCTGTGCTGAAATTGGCCTTTATTGATACTGTGGTGAATTCAAGCACTTTCTCACTGGATCTCCCAGCGCTGTGTACTGATGGTGTCACATGATTGAGGTCGGCCCACGAGTAAACCTGTTGTGCGCTTTTGTCTATTATTGGTGGTTGACTGGTTTCTTTCTGCTTTCGTTTTGTTTGTTTCTCGTGCAACTGAAACGGCAGCTTTTATCAGTTGGGCATCATGGTGGTGGTACCACTGTGACCTCTAACAACATTGAGTCGCACTGGTGGGAAAAATGGTGCAAAATGCCCCACCATTTAGTCGCAGTCTGGAGCCCTGAAATATACGATGTACAGCGAGCCAAGAAACAACTTCGTTCATTGTCATTTACTAAATTTCAGATGGAATCTCCCGCTGATGATCTGGTTCTGATGTTTCCAAAGCCTTCAACGGGTCTGAAGAGAGCAAAGAGAGGTTGGGTTATTCCTCCATTCAATGTGCTTGAGGATGGCAAAGGTCCTTTCCCACAGAAACTGGTCCAGGTGAGAGAAAGTTATGAGGGGAATGTTTAAAACAAGAAAGAGGTTTTTCTGTTATTGACTTTGTTCTCTTATTGCTTTCTGTATTTAGATAAAGTCAGACATTTCTAAGGAAGCTACAATGCAATACAGGATCACAGGTGAAGGAGCGGATCTGGACCCTAAGGAGACTTTTACTATAGAAAGATTATCAGGGAATCTGTTTGTGACTCGACCACTCGACAGAGAAAAAAAAGCTTCATACAGAGTAAGTTGATTTTAGGTCTCTAACTTTTAAAATCAGCAGATAGGTCTTGGTGTATTTTTAATGTTAGATTTTTTGCTCTGTTTTTTCGTTTGTAATTTGTACATCTACTAAAAAATTAAGTTTTCTTAAACTACACTTGCATATTGATGTCAAAGCTTACAGACATGGACTAAAAGACACAACCTCAGATATTTGTCTCTTAACATGCCTGTATCTCTTCTCCTGTCTTTAGCTTATAGCTCATGCGACTGGAGTTGATGTGAATATTGTAGAAACGCCAATGGAAATTATTGTAAATGTGCTGGACCAAAATGATAATAAGCCTATATTTACTCACAATCCATTCAATGGAAATGTTCCTGAAGCTGCTGGTATAGGTAGGTGTATGATGCAGTTTCTTAATAAAATGGTTTTTAGCATTTTCTTTTTCAAATGCCTCTTCAGTTTCACCGAATCAGTCTTTCTTCTTCTCTCACTGAAGGTCATGAGTTTATGACAGTCACAGCCACTGATGCAGATGATACTGAGGAAACTGACAATGGTGTTATCAGTTACTCAATCGTCAAGCAAGATCCAGAATTGCCAAAACAAAACCTGTTTACAATCAACTCTGTTACTGGAGGAATTCGTGTGAATGCTTTAGGCTTGGACAAAGAGGTGAGAAATGATGACTGGATCTCACATTGGTGAATGATTTAATGTAAACCAACTCACCTGAAAACATTTTTCAGACATTTTCCAGATATACTTTGTTAATTACGGCTACTGACGTGAAAGGAGAAGGTTATGTAACCACTGGCACAGCTGTTATTACTGTGACTGATAGCAATGATAACGCACCTCAGTTTGAGCAAACCACGGTAATGTATATTAATAAATTCAGGATATTATAATATAAGGGTTACAACTTTATTTGTACTTATTTTCACCGTACATCTCTATTTTTTTAGCACACTGTATCTGTCCCAGAGAATAAAGTAGGGGCTGAAGTGGCCATACTTACAGTTACTGATGGAGATGAACCTGGATCTCCTGCCTGGTCAACCAAATATAAGATTATTGGCGGTGACAAGAGTGGGTTTTTCAATGTCAGTACTGGACCCAGCCAGCTAGAGGGCATCATCACCACTGTAAAGGTACTGTGTGTTGCTCATGTGTTTCCACAGGCAATTAGTGATCATGTTCCTTTAGTAAAATACACTTTCTTTTCCATTCAGCCCCTGGACTTTGAGAAGAACAAGCAATTCATTCTGTCTGTGATTGTTGAGAACGATGATCCATTTGTCGGTTCTTTGGCCACTTCCACTGCCACAGTCACTGTGAATGTAATTGATGTTAATGAGCCTCCGGAGTTTAATCCAAAGGAGAAGGTTATCTTCAAACCTGAAGATTTACCAGTTGATAGTGAATTGGTTACTTATAAAGCCACTGATCCAGACACCGCAAAATCACAGAAGATAACGTAAGAAATGTTGCAAATCATTTTATCCTCTTTCCATTTTGATTGCTTTCTCTAGAGCAGTGGTTCTCAACAAGGGGGGCGCAAATTGTTTTCAAGAAAAAACGTGCAGACAGGACATCATTTGGTTACTGAATGAGTCTTATTGTGCTTCAAGCAGAATGCACATAAAAACACTGCTCTGCATTAAACCCAGCTGGCTTATGTTCCAAGGCCTCGTTTACACTGTCAGTGAAATGTGACCCAATTCCGAATATTTTATTTATTTTTATTTATTTTTGCACATATGTGACACAGATCGGATGTGTTCTATGACCGGGTTTCCGCGGGGTTGTAAAAGGTAGTAAATTAAATTATGCCAAATTAAGGCCAGTAAAAAGTAGTAAACGTCATCTGACGAGGTAGTACATTTTCGAAGCCCCATCTAACTGGGTCTATATCATGGGTGTCCAAACTTCGGCCCGCGGGCCAGTTTTTATTGGCCCGCAGCCAGGGTCCGAAATTAACACCCGCCAAGTGTGGTTAGATTTTCCGTTTGGCGAGAATCTCAAAAGGCTATCCGCCACACTGGCGGGTGAATGTTCATCATACCAAAATAGTAATAAAAAAAATTACAATTGCCTTTTGTAATGTTATGATGCCTGGAAATTAGTAAAAATCTCCTGCGAATCTAGAGCGAGCGAGCAAAAGCGCGCATGCAAACCGTGTAGCGAGCGCACGGCAGAGAGGGAGAGACCTTGTCTCTCTCTCTCTCTCTCTCTCTCTCTCTCTCTCACATGCAGTGGTGACGCGTTCATATAAACGGCACCTAAACGCTGTAAAAAAAATATTATGACATTTTAATTGTTTATTAATAAACAAGTGTTTCTGTGTCAGCTGCAAAGATGAAGTTGACACTGACTCGCGATCTTAGCAGTAGTGAACGCGCCGGAGAAAAATGCATTTCTTACGGATTTGCCTATAGCCTACTTTTATTTCGTTTTGAATGGTTCTGTTTAAAAGTAGAAATTTCAAGCTTTCTGTAGATAATAGATATAGGATATTTCTAATTTGTTTAGGTCTGTGAGGCGAGTAGCCTAGGCTACCTATACGCTGAGTTTCGGTTCATGTCTGAACGTGTTGTGATTATACAAAATAATGAAACATGGATTAAAATTAAGATAAAATTAATACAAAACGAAATTTGTGTTTTCTGTTTGATGTCTCTGTGAAAGTTTTAAAAGCATCCTTAATGGAGAACGAACGGTTAGGCTACATAACATGTTTTTTTCCTCAAATGCAAACACGAAATAAAAGACAAAATACTTTTTAAAAAGACAATTTTTGGGGAAAAAATATGGATTTATAGCTTTTGAAAAAAAATATGGATGGATTAAATATCGTTTTGGAAAAAAATATGGATGGATTTATAGCGTTTTGAGAAATCTGGATGGATTAATAGCGTTTTGAAAAAAAAATATGGATGTATTTATAGCGTTTTGGGAAATCTGGATGGATTTATAGCGTTTTGGAAAAAAATCTGGATGGATTTATAGCGTTTTGAAAAAAAATCTGGATGGATTAATAGCGTTTTGAGAAAAAATATGGATGGATTTATAGCGTTTTGAGAAAAAATATGGATGGATTTATAGTGTTTTGGAAAAAAAATATGGATTGATTTATAGCGTTTTATAGCCAGGTTGTAAAAATACAGTATTGTCAATGTCACCTCTAGTGTGTGGCCCGGCCCTTTGTTTATTTTTCTTTATTTGGCCCTCACTAAAAAAAGTTTGGACACCCCTGGTCTATATGGTTTTCAATTAGGGTAACTTGCGTGTGCAGGCCTATTTCCTTACTAAACTTTCATGAATTTATTTTGATTTTGAGTCGGACCCAAAGACAGAGGTTTAAGTCTCTCTGGTTCTCTATCTCTCCCTCCCAGTGTTGAAATTAAGTTATAATTGCCTCATTAAATTGTGATTAAATATGTTAATTCATTTTGGAAAGATATTTCATGTCTTTACTTGTCACTTTACTTAACACTTAACACTGCTACAGTTGAAGTTTGATGCCGTGTTGGTAGTAAAAATATTGTGATGGTAGTAAAATAGGTGGTAAAAAGGTAGTAAATTCAATTTAAGAATCTCTGTATAAACCCTGTATGACAGTGTAAACAGGAAAAAAAAAAAACGCATGCATTTGGATATTTCCTCATTCATATGTGGAAATAAATCCGATATGTGCCAATGCGACTGTCATGTAAACGGGCAGATCGGATTTTCTGAGGCATTAGGCAACATCTCCGCGGTTTAATGACGCCAACGGTTTAATGACGCTTTCCAAAGGGACGGATGGCCCGACGAAACTCTTAAAATTAAAGAAAAAATCCTAGTAAAGAAAAAAGTAATTCAGAAAGCATCTTAACCCTTAAAAGAGCACTTAAGGTCAAAATTGTTAGGAGCACGGACGAGGACTTTTAAGAGGCTTAAGAGTTTCTTTAGCAGAGGAGAAAATGGCAGAAAGATGAAGAGGGAGAAGAAATGTGTTGCAGACAATGAATAACAGTGAGTTAATAAGACGCTATAGATTAGATCGTGCAGGGATCATGTTTGTGACTGATCTTATTAGAGACACGCTAACATCTCCGATACAGCGCATATGCCATAGCGCCAGAAATGAAAGTAATCACTACATTACGATATTTGGCAACTTGGAAAATTCCATGTTTGATACATTAAAACCAACATTCAAACCACCACTTAAATAGACATGCCAGCAATCAGTGTAATTGGAAAGAGTGGAAACATTTTTATCATTCTAAGCCAATCAAATACCTTATAGGAAATTAACAGCATGGTAAATAAAAAAAAAGGATTTATTTACACATATATAATGTGTGTGTGTGTGAGAACGGTCAAATAGGAAAAATGACGCATGTAATTTCAAAGTGAAGGCTTAGAATAGACCCTATACTTATCACTTTTTTTTTTCTTTTTTTTTTTGGACAACCAACCAATCACAGTCTTCAAAAGATTGTCATACATAGCAACGGGGTCAACCCCGCCTCCTTACTAAGATGAAAGTTTTTGTCTTTTCCTTACTCTGAGTTGCTCTCAGATCGGTCCCGAATCGCTTTTAAGCTAAGACTCCTACGTAAAAGTTTTTAAGCTAAATTAAGAGTTTTCTTAGAGGACTCTTAGAATCTTCATGAATACGGGCCCAGATCTTTTAGCAAACCAATGTCCACAGACAAATCTGAGAACCACCTTAGCAACTGTCTACCTATTAATGCATATATCCTTTCCAATGTCAAATCTCTCATACGCAGAATTCAAATCATATCATGCCTGTATATCCTTTGAACTTCAAATGTTTTTAAACCACCAGGCAAGACTTAAGTTGTTCTTGCTGAACATTTCTAGTTTTAACCTGTATGTTTGGTTCCTTCCAGGTATAAAATTGGCAGTGATCCTGCCGGCTGGCTGAGTGTTACTCCAGACACTGGAGTTATTAAAGTCAAGAGCCTTATGGATAGAGAATCTCCCTTAGTCAAAGATGGCAAATACAGAGCTACCATTTTGGCGTTGGATAATGATGGTAATTTGTGTTTCCTTTTTTTAAGAGGAGAATTCTTGCTGGCCTTTTTCTGATGTCTGTGCTTGTGTGCAGGTGAAGCTCCAGCAACTGGCACAGGAACCCTGGTAATTGAATTGGAGGATGTAAATGACAACGCTCCTGTCATCAGTGAAAGGATTATAGAAATATGCAATCGTGGTTCAGCCCCAGTGCTTCTCTCTATAACGGACAAAGATGGACCTCCTTTCGCTGGTCCCTTTAGAGTTGAGACCTACGGAGAAACCAGTAAAAATTGGTCCACCTTGATGAATGGCACATGTGAGCAATTACTAATATTTTAAAGAAATTAATCTCATTCTTTCACATGTTACACATTGAAATATCTGTCTGTCTTGGTATACATGTTTAACTATTATAATGTGCCCATTTTAGCAACTGGTGTCCTTCTGACACCAAAGTCTGCATTGGAGCCGGGTGACTACAATGTTGTCCTGAAAGTTTTTGATCAGGGTGGGTTGGATCAGGAAAGCACCATTCAAGCAAAAGTGTGTGACTGCGAAGGAGAAGCATTCCAATGTACTGACAAAGCAGCGCAAGCAGGAGTGCCACTATTTGGAGTTCTGGGAATCCTGGGAGCAATCTTGCTTCTGCTATGTATGTAATTTCTCCCATGCATTTATGTGTTTGCATTTAGTTGGTCTTCCAAGCTTTGTATGCATACAGAAAGTTCAGTGTTTCCCACAGGATAGAACGTTGTACACTTTAAAGAGAAATTCATCAATCTGATCACTTTGAGATTTCAAAATCAAGAGCTCCAACCCATATTCAGTGTGCAGATTGAACAAAGAAAAAGTCTGTGACTTGAACCTGAACTTTATCACGCTTTTTGGTTTGTTTGACAGCAATGGTGCAACACACATTTAAATACCTTTTTTCTAGAGATGCCCCGATTGATCGGCTGGTGACCGGAATTGGCCGTTTTTCACGTGATCGGCCATGACCGGCCGATCAGTCTGACACATGCCGATTTTATGCGATCAAATGCACTCGGGCGCCGCATGATTAACATCACGCAACATCAGCATCACACGTGCACATTAGGGTTGGGCGGTATTACGGTAATATCGGATACCGCGGGATCTTAAAATAGCACCGGTATCAGTTTCAATACCGTCATTACCGGCACTTACATAGCCTATAATATATATATAATTTATTTATTGCCTAAAAAATGCTTGTGTGGTTGCAGTTTGGCAATATTTCTGGTTCCAACCAAATGAGAAGGGAGAGGCAGTAAATACTGACGAGGCAATACCGCGAGAGATGTAAACACCTCTAACGTCGCATCTCCGAAACAACCGCCCACTCACTGCTGCCAGGATACATAAGCGCATTAAGTTTCGTATTTGTTAAAATATTATAATGTTATTTTTTCCATCTTTGTTGATTATGAAAAGTGAACAGCACAAGTAAGATAGGATGCATCGGGTGTCAGACGATTTGACCACTTCAATAAATTTAGTTTTGTAAAAGGCCTCTTTAAAACGAATTTCGTTTTGTATAAATTGTATCTAAATTTTTATAGAATTTTCATCAACCAAACGCCTGGATTTAATATAATCATGACATGATGAGCATGCCGCTGTCACTTGCATTGAAATCTCATAAAAAAGGCTATGCCTCACAGACATGACAAATAAATAAAGCTTGAAATTTCTTTAAACGAAACAATTAAAAACGAAAGAAATAGGCAACTCACTGATTAGGCTAAGTAATCCATGATGTGCATTTCTCTCGTTCATACGGAGATGCGATCGTCAATTTCATTAAAAGAAACAATTCAAAACGAAAAGAAATATAGTCTGATTAATCAATGGTGTGCATTTCTCTCTAGGCGCGTTCATACGGAGATGGCGATCGTCAATTTCTTTAAACGAAACAATTCAAAACGAAAGAAATAGGCTACTCACTGATTAGGCTAAGTAGGCTAATCCACGATGTGCATTTCTCTCTAGGCGCGTTCATACGGAGATGCGATCGTCAATTTCAGTAAACGAAACAATTCAAAACGAAAGAAATAGGCTACTCACTGATTAGGCTAAGTAGGCTAATCCACGATGTGCATTTCTCTCTAGGTGCGTTCATACGGAGATGCGATCGTCAATTTCAGTAAACGAAACCATTCAAAACGAAAAGAAATATAGTCTGATTAATCAATGGTGTGCATTTCTCTCTAGGCGCGTACATACGGAGATGGCGATCGTCAGTTTCTTTAAACGAAACAATTCAAAACGAAAGAAATGGGCTACTCACTGATTAGGCTAAGTAGTCCATGATGTGCATTTCTCTCTAGGTGCGTTCATACGGAGATGCGATCGTCAATTTCAGTAAACGAAACCATTCAAAACGAAAAGAAATATAGTCTGATTAATCAATGGTGTGCATTTCTCTCTAGGCGCGTACATACGGAGATGGCGATCGTCAATTTCTTTAAACGAAACCATTCAAAACGAAAAGAAATAGACTAGCCTACCTCTCTGTAATCCATGATGTGCATGTCTCTCTATAGCGTTCAGATGCCGATCGTCAATTTCTTTAAACGAAACAATTCAAAACGAAAAGAAAAAGGCCACTCTCTGATTGTGTAATGATGTGCATTTCTCTCTATAGGCGCGTTCACTACAGAGATGGCGATCGTCAACTTCCATCTTTGCAGAAAAGTTTTATTAATAAAAATCAATGGACACGCGTCACCGGATTACAAAGGCACTTCTTGCTTGTTGCACGCACACAGATATTATGTTGAATAATGGTGGGCTCCGGCTCATAATAACAGTTAATGCCGTCGGCCTGACTCAGACACAACGTGCAGGGGTTGGGCTTGATTTTTTTTGTTGTTGTTTTTTTGCCCGATCTGGCATTCAGTTTCTGAACGGTGTAGGCACAAGCCAACAGTTTGGTGACGCCGTCTGAGCCCATTATGTCATTTTTAATTAGTCACGGTAATACCGTATACCCCGGTAAAATAGGGAGGCGGTTTGACGGTTTCAAAATTCGAATACCGCCCAAGCCTAGTGCACATGGAACGGACATGTAGGACACTTCATGAATTACGGCCGTTTCACACCACAAATGTCAGCAGTGCGTTTTTTTTCCCCGTTATGCATGTTAATCAATGAGTGCATTCACACCACGAGCAGGAGCATCGCGTGAGCAGTAGTGAAGCGCGGGTTTTGGCGCGGGTCTATTTTTGCTACGCTACTTGCACTCAATTAAAGTGAAAGCACACTTTTGATGGACAAACAAAAAATGAATTCACACAAAAAGTGCTCAATGCACAGAATAAGTATGGCTAGTGTGTTTTAGCAAGAACTCCAGTATATGTCAAAAGAAAACGAAGACTTAAAAATATTTGTAGAAGATTTACCCATTTAAACTTGTTTTCATCATTCAGTTTTGGTTGCAAGTATGGTTATGATTATTAAAAAAATAAAGTAAACTAGCCAGAAAATATAGAGGTATCTTTATACTGCAAGGCTATATGTGTGTGTATTTCCCACACCAGGAGTAATTTATATAGTTCTATTTTATAGCGATTATATGTTCAAAAAAATACCTATGTTCTATGCAAAATGTTCTATTAAAGAAAAGATAGAAAAATATTTGTGTGTGCTGTAAAGTGGTTAGAAAAAATAAAATCGGAATCGGCTAAAATCGGTATCGGCAGGTCAAACTCAATGAGAAATCGGAATCGGCCTAGAAAATTGTAATCGGTGCATCTCTACTTTTGTCATTATTAGAAGTTAAAATATATTTAATGGCCGCCGCAGTCTAGTCAACGTATGGGACACACTGTACATTATACTGCAGAAAAGGTGTCTCATTGCTAGCATTTTTTTCCAAACATATTCACTCTTTGAATTGAACTCCTATAAGATCAATAGCAATCTAATTTTCCTTGACTTCTTTTGAGTCCCTATTCAATCTTTCTTGGTTCATTATTACTGCTGAATCCTTTAGGTTTGCTGTGTTAAGTTGTGCTTCTTTTACCACAGTGCTCGCTCTTCTTCTGCTCTTGTTCATGAGGAGGAAAAGTAGTACCAAAAAAGAACCTCTCCTTCCTGAAGATGATACAAGGGACAACATCTACTATTATGATGAGGAAGGCGGTGGAGAAGATGATCAGGTTGGTTTTCATTTGATATACTTTAAGGGGGTTTATCAGTTTTTAATGGTTGAGTTTGTTAATTTGTTCATTGGTACCTGGAAGTTGACAGTCAAACTTGCTTTTGAACAAGCAACATGTCTTTTTATAATCACCATCTTTTACAGTTTAAGCATTTCTGAAGCTCTAAGTTAAAAGGGTGCCCTCAGAAAGCACTTATGGTTCACTACCTGAATCGCTGTGGTGCTCGCACTAAAACATTAAGGACCCGCAGGGACTCCGATCCTTGTGTAAAGAAATATTCTATTACATCGAATTAAAGGCCATAACTTGTACCAAGATCTACAAGCAACGTCTCTTTCAGGAGATCTTAAATTTGGAAATTTTAAATGGGGGAATCATTAAATAGCTTAATGTAATTGCTTTTTAAACTTCAAAAGGTGATTTCATTGTAAATGAGAGCACTGCACGTCTCAAAGTTATCACGCGTTTACCTGCCCTTCCAATCTTAATAGTTAATGGTAAATTAACTTGGTTTGCTGAGGCTTTGCTTGAGCTCTGAACACAACCAAAGGTTCTTAGTAGAGAAAAAAATGAGGGAAATGGAGGGAGAGATGGGGAGCTACAGGAATGCTGGAAGAATTTCCTCAAGGACGGCATAGTGACGACTGCTTGTATACACCGATGAGCCAAAACTTTGACCACCTGCCTAATATGCTGTTCTTCCGCGTGCTGCCAAAACCGCACCGGCCTGCCAAGGCGTGGACTCCAGTATCTGGCACGAAGACATTAGCAGCAGATCCTTCCAATCTTGTAGGTTGTGAGGTAGAGCCACCATGGATTTAACTTGTTGGTCCAGCACATCCCACAGATGCTCAACTGGATTGATATCTGGGGAATTTGGAGGCCAGGGCAACACCTTGAACTCATGTTTCTCAAACCATTCCTGAACAATGCGTGCTGTGTGACAGGGTGCCTTTATTCTGTTGGAGGCCACTTCCACCGGGAACACTGTCAGGAAGGGGTGTACCTGGTCTGCAACAATGTTTAGGTAGTTGGCATGTCAAGTTTACGTCCACATTAATGGCCAGATCCAGTGTTTCCCAGCAGAGTTTGATGCCATGACGCATTCCTCCCATAACATACAATTTTTTTGTGACTTGTACCACAGTAGACTTTCTGTTGGCTCAGACTATTCGGGATAGCATTCGTTGCCCTTGTCCATTGATGAGCCTTGGGTGCCCAACACCCTGTTTTGCCGGTTTGTGGTTTGTCCCTCCTCGGACCACTGGTAAATCCTTACTACTGCTGACTGGGAGCAACCCACGAGCCTTGCCGTTTTATAGATACTCTAACCCAGTCTCCGTGCCATAAACATTTGGCCCTTGTCAAAGTTGATCTTTATTTGTTGCCCATTTTTCCTGCATCATGATTACGAGAACTGATTGTTTGCTTGCTATCTAATTTGTTCAGACCTTAATATGTGGACTTGTTAGGATATGATCAATGATATTTGCTTTGCCTGTGACTGGTCAAAGTTTTGGCTCATCAGTGTACGCTTGTGGTGATTGACGGGACTGAATGATTGGGCTCCTCCCAAGCTTATGTTTGGAACTTCAGTTATACCAGGATATTGCCTAATTTTGACTCGTCTCTCTTAAGAAAATGTTTAAAGGCTGAAATGTGAGGTTAAGCGTCTTATAAAACTTTATCTTTGCTAAAACCTGCCCCTGCCCATATGGCCGTCTTGACATTGCATCACACACAATACAAGATCACGTGGTGATAATCGTCTGTGACTGCTTAAGCCTGGCTCAGATGACGATCACTTAACTAGCATTGTTGACCGTAACAAGCTCCGATTTGGCTGCGATCCGGGGGTTTTGCTGCAGAGCTTTTAAGTTTATTTGCAATTGTGAAATCCAGCCAAAAGTCATGTAGTGCGAGTTTGCCTCAAGTCTGCCTCAAGTCTTGGCTATAGATTGCATGCATCAATTTATGCATTTTACTAGAGCTTCTGACAATGTTAATTGTTCAGTTTTATTTAATCTGGTTGAATGAATGATTCAATGACTCTCTCATAAAGACTTCACTTGATTAATTACTGGATGAATCTGCAATTTTGAATGGTTCAATTACATTTAAGTCACTTCACGCCACCTACTGGTGTAACAATGTAATTGATAGACTATTAATTTGAAGCATCAAGTTACTTTCAAAAGGTACAGTGAAAACGTTACCGTAGGCATCAGTGTTTATATACGAGCTATAAACATTTATCCCTGAACTTCTGTGATTGTGACTGTTTGTGAAGTTGTTTGATACCTATACATAAATGATCTTAATGATGGTTTAATAGGCATAGGGAATCATTGTCATTTTAAGAATAAGATCATGTGGGTGTTTGAATTGAGATTGCAATATTTTAACAATTAATTTTGCAGCTGTAGTTTGCAGAGCTCCACTCGCAGTGACTTGTCTAATGAATGAGCATTATAAAAAAGGAAATGACATGGTAACCCAGGAGTCAGCAGGAACGCTCCAAGTGTGAATGCTTGATGCATAGCTGCGGTTGCAGTTACGCCCCAGACAGCAATCGGCCCATATCCGGTACACATGGTTTCCACACCGCTCAGATGTGGGCCGGATCTGTTGCTGTCTGGGACTGATGTTAATATGCTGTAAATGCAAGGTTTATGAAAATGTAATAACATACTGACCAACTGTCTGCTGCTATGTAGTAACTGGTTTTGCTGTACTTTAATATCCAACACACTTTCTGCGCAGGACTTTGATTTGAGCGTGCTGCATCGAGGCTTGGACAACAGACCTGACGTGTTCAGAAACGATGTGGCGCCCACTTACATGACGGCACCTCAGTTTAGACCCCGGCCCACCAACCCTGATGAGATTGGCGCGTTCATTGATGATGTAAGTGATTTTTGTTACTAATTAAACCTCAAAAGAATTCCTGTTAAACCTCAATTAAGAGAATTATTTTTAAAGCAAGATCGAAGTATTAGAGATGCACTGATGTATCGGCCTATAATCGGTATCGGACGATTAAAGCTATTATTTTTGCCATTGACCGATTGTTTAAAAACAGCCGATGATCAATGCCGATTATATTCTGTCAATCAAAAGAGCGGAAAAATGGGAAAAAAGAAACTGCTCTGGGTCGTTCATAAAATGATGACGCGTTTACTCGCCACTGTTTACAAATGTCTTCAAGTTGGAGTGATACCGAAACTAAAAGCGCTTCTCGTCCGGGCGTATGAAGAGATTTGTCAGCAACTTAGAGGAACAGTTAGCTATACTGTCATGTATGATTAAATTAAATAGCCTTCTTTAAGAACAAGGCATAAACTTCCGGTTAATTACATCACAGAGTTTACCAGTATTTTGGAACTGATGTGTGTATTAGGGCTGCACAATTAATCGCAATGAAACTGCACGAAATTGACAAAGGCTGCAATTTATTTTAAGCACAGCTTGTCAGTGTAGCGGCTGATTGGTAGTAAATGCTTCTCCATCTGAACACCAGAGGGCGTCTCTCACGCGCGCACACACGCCAAATATGCCCCTCCATAGAAGTACGATAACACGCATCATTCCAGGAAATCCCTACAGCGAGCTGTAGCTGAATGAACAGAAGATTGAAACGCTTTGATTAAACATGACTAATAAACACACGACTGCCTTGTTCTGTGTCAGAAGCACATCATCTCACAGAAGGAGGAGCTCAACTGTCCTTGTGAAGTGAGTTTGGAGTAAAAGCATGTTATTGAATGTCTTTTGTTGGACCAGAGGTTCACAAATGCTTCTCATGTTTGGAAAGATGTTTGACGCATGTTGCTGTTATAAGCGACTCAAACTCGCAGTGCTTTCAGAGTGAACCGCGTTTACGGAGCCGATCATCAATGACTACGTTTACATGCAGCCAATATCCGGGTTATGGTCGGGTTAGGGTCACTATTTGGGTTTCTGAAACATTCGGAATAACGCGTTTACATGCGTGAGCAGAGAGAGTTACTCCTGTATACATGGAATTTACAATATCCCGATGTAAACGGCGACGCGCGTCTGGACGTACGGACTTCCTTAAGGCGCAATATGCGTCATTTCCGATTCTTTTTCCTGTATCCAAAGACAACAACAACAGCAGCAGCACGCGGATAATGAATAGTTCGGGGCAGATAGCGATCGCCTTTGTTTGCGCTTTCCTCCTCGCTCCAAAAGTGTGGTGCTGTGCTGCGTCTCGCCATGTTTACCTCTACTTCTTGTTTACTTCCGGTATACTGCACGCGGGTTTCTGTATGCGCCGTCTCTCCTCAAAAGACCAAGATTCCTTGCGAATAGAACATGCGCAGAACACAAATCAATGTCCCTTTTGATGGGGATATGCCGATACGCGTTTACATTACCAAATATTCGGGTTAGAAAGGGGGTACCCCAGGTATAATATCCGGGTTTTTAAAAACCGGGATATGAGCATATCCGGGTTTTTGCCGGTGTTTACATGGCCGTGCGCGACCGGGTTATTGCTAATATCCCGGTTTTTAACGGGTTATTGGCTGCATGTAAACGTAGTCACTGACAAGCTGCGCATAACACATAATCACAGCCTTTGCGATTTTTTTTATTATTTTTTTTTATTTTTTTATTTATTTTTTTATTTTTTTATTTTTCAAAATCACAATAAGCCAAATCGATTTAAGTGTGATTAATCGTGCAGCCCTAGTGTGATCGGTCTGTTAACGGTAAAAAGCCACAAATTTTTATTTTACCGTTAAAGTCGTTCTGGCTATTTTACGGTAAGTTAGCGGGATTGCTGTGTGAAAGGGACTAACGACTCTGTGTGAATGGTCTGTTACCAGTAAAAAGCCAGAACGCTGTTGCTTGTGTGAACGACACCTGTCAAGGTTTTTAATTCTACTGGTAAAGTCGTTCTGGCTATTTTTACGGTAGCTTACCGGGATTGCTGTGTGAAAGGGGCTAACGACTCTATTCTTTGTCTGGTAGAATCTGAATGCTGCGGATAACGACCCCACCGCTCCGCCGTACGACTCTCTCCTGGTGTTCGACTATGAAGGAGGCGGCTCAGACGCAGGTTCACTCAGCTCCCTCAACTCCTCCAGCTCAGGAGGAGACCAAGACTACGACTTCATCAATGACTGGGGCCCTCGCTTCAAGAAGCTGGCAGACATGTATGGAGGAGGAGATGATTAAGACTCTATTTGTTTTGTTTTTTGTTCATTTTTCTCTCTCTCTCTACAAGAAGAGATGGTTTAAAAGTGCAAAATATGAGAATTTTTATAGTTCGCTTTATGGTCTGGTGATTTGAATGTTTAAAGTTGGAGCTGGAAAAATAGCACTGTTCACCTGTCAACAAAAAGGAAATGTTCTTAAGTGTTTTCTTTTCATGGGAGCAGTCTAGGCAGGAACGTGGCTTTGTTTTTCTCCCGTAAAAGAATCTCCCAATTCAAAAGACATTCAATGTTTGTTCGGATTTCTCTGTGGGGAAGAAGCTGTAATGCCACTTAAGATGTTTGTCCCAAATTTGTTTGCCCAGTATATTTTATGAAATGTAACGGTTATGTTTTTACAACTTCTTTGGCATTAAAGATTGAACTAAAGCATGAATTATACTGTAAATGTACTTTTTTTTTTTTTGAAAGCACTGAATTTTCAAAAACTTTTTGTATGATACATGTCTCTATTTCTGTCCTTTTCCCCTCAGCTGCAAAGATATTAATTGCATCATGTATGCTTTTATTTCTTTTATATAGTTATATGGTTGTTTCAATATTACATTTTACACTGATGCTTTTCTCTTTTTTTATTAAATTACTTTTACTGTTTTCGCTTCCAAGTGTTCACTCTATAACGCACTTCACACACAACGCTGGCTAAATGATCTTTTTTTTTAAAGTCTGCATGAAACCATTGCAACCAACTTAATTAACTTGGCCTGAGAAAGCCGACTTACTGAAATTCTATTTAAACTTGCTTCTTCTGAGACTAAAATTCTGTAACTCCTAAAGCTTTCAAGCTAGAACCTCCAAACCCAGATCAGACTGTTCTTAATGTGCTTAATCTTAATCTAATATTGTGGTTTTCCTAAAAATGTAAATTAAAAATCATAAATTTCCCATAGGCTTGCACTGATGGAATAATCAAATGTGTCAAGACTGTTAAAATCCAAACTCCCAGAAGCCCTTTAAACTCATAAGCTTTTATCTATCTATAATGTTAATCATGCTAGCAATGTGTTAAAATCTTTTAAGCAACATGTTAACATGCTAATCATGCTAGAAACGTGTTAAATTGTTATAGCAACATACTAGCAATGTGTTAAATCACTAATTCAAATTTGAAACATGCTAACTAGATGAAAAAAAAAAAGTCCTATCTATCTGACGTGGGTGCAATTTAGTTAAAGGGATGGTTCGGAGTAATTTCAACCTAGCACCATGGTGCACATTTGCACCATGACCTCGAGCCAAAAGAAATTTAAGTGGTTTTATTTTACATTTGCATTTTTTCCTGAATGTTTACCTCAGCTGTCAGACACAAGACTGACTAGAAAGACATTGTAGATTATATTGCTAGTAGGCCTGCTTCATAAAAAAAAATAAAAAATAATTAAAATTGTTTTTTAATAAATAAAACTGTTTTTATTAAAATTGAATAAAATTGTTTTATTTTAAATATCTATCTATCTATCTGACAGTCTATCTGCCTATCGCCTTCAAAACATTCAAACTTTAAACATGAAAAATGTCAAACTACTTTATACTGAAAACCTTGACTTATTTCTCAATTAATCTGTGGTAATATTTTTATTTTACAATGACCTTGTTATGCATGTTCTATGTACTTACCATAATGAATTATGCAGAATTATGGTGTGTTCAAGCAGAGAATGTCTAATAAGGGGAGAACTTCCACTCTCGGTAAACTTCCGGCTTCTGAACTGGTTGCAGTTCCACTCTGGCTCCACATGAGGGCGCTCACAGGACGAGTGCAGAATGAATGGAGGTCTATGAAGCTATACCTCTCAAAATCCACTTTTCTCAGGATATAATTTTTTGTCTAGTAATTTGAATGTTGTATTCAAAAGGAGATGCAAATAAATTACACATTGCTGGGTTTAGAGTCACTTGTTTGCTTTAAAAAGACTTTTAAAATGTCAATGACGTCATTCACATCGTACGACCAGAGATACTGCTTTACGGCAATCCTTCAGTCACTTTGGTGCTTTCGCGCTCTGCACTTTCTTTTCTCTCAAGGCGTCGACAACACAGCTGACACAGGTAAACACACAACACAGCTGACACAGGTAAATACACAACACAGCTGACACAGGTAACTACACACAACACAGCTGACACAGGTAACTACACACAACACAGCTGACACAGGTAAACACACAACACAGCTGACACAGGTAAACACACAACACAGCTGACACAGGTAAACACACAACACAGCTGACACAGGTAAACACACAACACCGCTGACACAGGTAAACACACAACACCGCTGACACAGGTAAACACACAACACAGCTGACACAGGTAAACACACAACACAGCTGACACAGGTAAACACAACACCACTGACACAGGTAAACACACAACACAGCTGACACAGGTAAACACACAACACAGCTGACACAGGTAACTACACACAACACAGCTGACACAGGTAACTACACACAACACAGCTGACACAGGTAAACACACAACACAGCTGACAGGTAAACACAACACAGCTGACACAGGTAAACACACAACACAGCTGACACAGGTAAACACACAACACAGCTGACACAGGTAAACACACAACACAGCTGACACAGGTAAACACACAACACAGCTGACACAGGTAACTACACACAACACAGCTGACACAGGTAAACACACAACACAGCTGACACAGGTAAACACACAACACAGCTGACAGGTAAACACAACACCGCTGACACAGGTAAATACACAACACAGCTGACACAGGTAAACACACAACACAGCTGACAGGTAAACACAACACCGCTGACACAGGTAAATACACAACACAGCTGACACAGGTAACTACACACAACACAGCTGACACAGGTAACTACACAACACAGCTGACACAGGTAAACACACAACACCGCTGTCACAGGTAACTACACACAACACAGCTGACACAGGTAACTACACAACACAGCTGACAGGTAAACACAACACCGCTGACACAGGTAAATACACAACACAGCTGACACAGGTAACTACACACAACACAGCTGACACAGGTAAACACACAACACAGCTGACACAGGTAAACACACAACACAGCCAACACAGGTAACTACACACAACACAGCCGACACAGGTAAACACACAACACAGCTGACAGGTAAACACAACACCGCTGACACAGGTAAACACACAACACAGCTGACACAGGTAAACCCACAACACAGCTGACACAGGTAAACACACAACACAGCTGACACAGGTAAACACACAACACAGCTGACACAGGTAAACCCACAACACAGCTGACACAGGTAAACACACAACACAGCCAACACAGGTAACTACACACAACACAGCCGACACAGGTAAACACACAACACAGCTGACAGGTAAACACAACACCGCTGACACAGGTAAACACACAACACAGCTGACACAGGTAAACCCACAACACAGCTGACACAGGTAAACACACAACACAGCTGACACAGGTAACTACACACAACACAGCTGACACAGGTAAACACACAACACAGCTGACACAGGTAAACACACAACACAGCTGACACAGGTAAACACACAACACAGCTGACACAGGTAAATACACGTGCTAGAAGAGTTTTTGTTTTGTTTGTTTCTGGTCCTGCTTCGGATGCCACGATGCCATCAAGCCGTATCTCTGGTCGTAATCAGTCCTTCACTGACCAATCAGCGTTCATTAGCAGAATGCTAGCATGTTATGGGCAACAACAACTCAACCTGTAAGAAATCGAAAGGACATAAGTACTCGTTCATTAAACTTTCGACCTATAACCCATGTTGAACTTGCAAAACCTACAATCAAATCTGAGATTTCTCAACGGCAATCGGGTGAAAGAGACAAATTTAGCCGTCTAGCTCCATAGACTCCCATTCATTTTGCACTCATGGGCGATCGCCCCCAGTGGAGCTATGGTGGAACTACAGCCAAAATTCGGTACAATAGGACTTAATAGGGATGGCCAGGCTCTCCGTAGACGGGCTCTGGTTCAAGTCATCTCGTATAGACCTTATGTAGCTCCGCCCCTTTTCAGCGCTGCGCTCGTTGTCTTTTGACTTCCGGTCTGTATTTTCACAGTGATTTTGCGTGTTTATTAATTTGAACTGACATTTGTTAAGTCATCTGCTTTAAACATTACAGTCCTCATGATAACTTTCGTTAACTTTACATTATGTAAATCCACTTCAAAAGCTAATTACTCCTGGACAGCAATGCCATAGAAATATACAGAGCGACCGCAAAAACTGAAGTTTTCTCGTTTCACTGGCGCATAAGGTCTATAGATCGTATTTACGAGTTGAACGCACATGAACGCCACCACAATGTCGTAAATACTAGTGGGGAGCTCGGATTCTCTCTAAGCCCCGATCTTTACTAGTTGGGGGCGTGTCACTGAGAAACATGGCGGAATACCACAATACTTAAAGGTATTTAGCAGTGATATTGTCAGGCTTTTCTATTTACAGCGCAGTAAGCTAATTGCCTGTAGGCTACAGCAAATTATGGCATTATAATATAACAATGCAACATAAAACGATAAAGTTGGCAGTGGCTTCATAAATTAATTAAAAACATTAAAAAAACAAAGTACACCTGATTTTTCACATTTCTTTGTTCTTCATTTTCTAGAACAAGACTTTAAGAACCTTACTGCATTATTGTGTAATTAAGAGAAAGTACTCCGCCATCTTACTCCGAGGAAAGTGACTTGAACGCACCAGCCGTCGTAAACACGACTTCCCACCTAGTAAATACGAACTTCCCAGGAGGACTTGAACGCACCATTACAACACTAAACCCATCCCTAACCCTCTACTAAGTACTGTTAATTAATGTTAATATGGGATTAATTGTACTTTTTTTTTCATCACATCTTTTATTTCCATATAATGAAAGTGAAGGAAAGGCTGGGATTCTTGTCTAACAAAAACTTGATGCAGATGTGAGTACACTAATGACACACTAGATGGCGACATCGAATACAGGTGTTGACTCAACCTCAAACCTCAATTGTACATTTCTCAAAATCTTTCCAGAACCTTAATTTCTTAAAGCATTTCTCAGACAATTCCCCGCTCCTTAAACGTTCTGAATGGGAACTTGTTCTTTACAAAAAATAACATAAACTAACAGACCTGTAGCAATTTGTTCCCAATACCATTTACTACGTGTTTGCAGAGAAGTTTGAAATACCCAACTATTAAGCTACTTTAAAATCTCGTAGAGAAATGCATTTTGCACTTTTTGTGTACAAAGCTCTTTTGCACAAACTACCATTTTATATTAATCCACTTTTAGCTGTTAGAAGGTCTGGTTATCAGACCAGAGCTCAGGGATGGTTATTACTACAGATCTCCTCTGAATTGGGTAGATCTGCTTTCAGTTTTTCTGCCCCTCACACTTGGAATGAATTACAATGTACTTTTAAACTGGATGATCTGATGCCTTGTAATAAAGGGATCCACTGGAGGCAAGTTGAGAAATGAGAACCCAAGTGCAGTTTATTGTAACTAAAATAAAACATGAAACAAAAACATGACGTGGCATGAAAACAAAAACCAAAGCATGAACATGAAACTTAAACTACAGTGGAATTACAGGAAACAATACTTGACAAAGACACATGGCAAACATGAGGGCTTAAATACACAGACTAATGACAAAACAAGGGACACCTGTGCACAATGATCAGACAATAAACCAATGACAAGACATGGCAGGATCACATGACAAACAGGGAATCACATGACAGACATGGAAACAAGACAAGAACAAAACCAGACCAAAACCGTGACATGCCTTTACGCCATTTTAGACGTCTGCTTAAGGATAATTTTATTACTGATTGTGTTTGTTTCCTGTGATTGTTTTTGCTTTCTTTTTAATTGCTTTTAATTTATTTAGCTTGTTTTACTGTATATTGCACTTCTGGCTGTATTTCTCTTTTTCTGTGTGACCCACACAGGTCATTGCTGTAAATGAGAACTCGTTCTCAGTCAACTTACCTGTATAAATAAATAAATAAATAAGTAATAGTACAGTATTACACTGTATTTCAGTTATCCAGTAAAGACACCCAACATAGGCTATTTGTGAATGTAAAACATTCCATTATTACAAATCAAGTGTATCCTTGCAAATGATATCCTTGCAAATGATTTTATTTTTTTTATTTTTTTTTGATCATGCATCTTCACTGTAGCTGTTAAAACACAGCCTTCATGAAATATGTGCTCATTCTCCATTTCTATTGACTTGAGGGGCCTCATTTATAAAGAGTGCGCTCACACAGATATGATCTAGAGTGTTTGCACGCTAAAATCCACGCCAGCGTTCATATTTTTAAAACGCTCTTCGATGTGATAAAATTGCTTATAAGCGCCCGTCAAGGTCTAAGCAGACGTGTACACTTTTCCTTGTGGCAGAAAAGTCTGAGCACTGCAGGTGTTTGGAGATCTAAGCAATTCTTGCTGCTCGCCGTTCTTAAGTAAAGGATTTTGACTGGTTCTCTTTTATATTGAGATTATATTTATTTTTATATTATTATAGAGCTTTGTGAAATCGCGATGAACTGAGATATCAGCTTTTTAGGAATTATTAAAGGGATGGTTCGGAGTAAAATCAACCTAGGGTCCTTTGCACCATGACCTCGAGCCAAACTCCCCCCAGAAGCCTTTTTTTTTTTCCTTGGTCGAACATTATTAAAGTTAGAGCTTATTTAGAGATATCATCCGGATGGTTTAGTGCAGGCGCTAATGGATCCAAGGCTGTATCTCGTAAATTACCCCACTAATAATGCCCAGAATGGTACCAAACTTCTACAGGAGTACAAATAGGTTCTGTACTCATAAAACAAGGCATCAGAAAGTTTGTAAGTACATCAGGAGTTTATTTAAATAACACTTGCCTGACGGTTCATGCTACATGCTATTAAATTCACTAGCTTTTCCCTTACACTTGTGAGTTTTGCAAAGGACTTTTACGGGCTTTTCCCAAATCACTGAAGTGACGTCGACGTCCGGGTTAGCGGTAGCATGAGCTGTCAGGCAAGTGTTATTTAAATAAACTCCATTTGACATGTCCTTAAAACATCCCTTAACGTTCGTTTTCAAAACTGTTCAACTCACCGAGTGGTTAGTGGTGTTCGTTGATGAATAAAAACAAATATATCGGCGCAATGTCTAACCTCTTCTCTAGATATTATCTGCCCTCTCTCCTCCAGGCCAGCACGCGCTACTCCCTCTAACCCCTGGTTATCTGAGGTTCTTTGGGAACACCGGACCGAACTCAGGGCAGCGGAGAGGAAATGGCACAAATCAAAAGACGCATCTGACCTGAGTATGTATCAATCTCTCCTCTCTTCCTTTTCTGTTGATGTTCATGCTGCAAAATCTTCATACTTCCACAACAAGATCAACAGCTCCTCCAACACACGATTACTCTTCAAGACATTCAACTCTCTCCTCTGTCCACCCGCCTCCTCCTTAACTGCTGACGATTTTGCGAACTTCTTCACCAACAAAACAACAGCTATCAGCAGTCAGTTCTCAGCTCCACACACACAGGAACCCAGACCGACCCCTTCCACAGCCAATATCCCTCTGTCCTCCTTTTCTTCGCTAACCGAGGAAGAAGTATCTACACTTCTCCTCTCCAGTCACCCTACCACCTGCCCTCTTGACCCCATCCCCTCACACCTTCTACAAGCCATCTCTCCCACACTTCTACCATCACTCACACACATCATCAACTCATCCCTCCATACTGGCACCTTCCCTACAGCATTCAAGCAGGCTCGGGTTACTCCACTGCTCAAAAAACCAACGCTAAACACATCATTTGTAGAGAATTACAGACCTATCTCTCTCCTACCATTCATTGCGAAGACACTTGAAAGAGCTGTCTTCAACCAAGTAACATCCTTCTTGTCTCTAAACAACCAGCTGGATGTCAACCAATCTGGCTTCAAGAAAGGGCATTCAACTGAGACTGCATTACTGTCAGTCACAGAAGCCCTACGGATCGCAAAAGCTGCTTCCAAATCTTCAGTCCTCATTCTCCTGGATCTGTCTGCTGCCTTCGACAATGTGAATCATCAGATCCTTCTGTCCACCCTCTCATCACTGGGCATCACAGGAACTTCACTCCACTGGTTTGAGTCCTATCTCACAGGTAGGTCCTTCAAGGTCGCATGGAGAGGTGAGGTATCCAGAGCACATCAGCTGACCACAGGTGTTCCCCAGGGTTCAGTTCTTGGTCCCCTCCTCTTCTCCATCTACACCACATCACTGGGACACATCATACAGGCACACGGTTTTTCCTACCACTGCTATGCTGATGACACGCAGCTCTTCCTCTCATTTCAACCAGATGATCCCACAGTAGCTGCACGGGTCTCAAGCTGTCTGGCGGACATCTCCACATGGATGAAGGAACATCACCTGCAGCTCAACCTGGCAAAGACTGAGCTTCCCGTCCTCCCTGCCAATCCGTCTCTACAGCACGACTTCACCATCCAGCTAGAGTCATCATTAATCACCCCATCAAGATCGGTCAGAAATCTTGGAGTAACGTTTGATGACCAGCTGACCTTCACAGATCACATTTCAAAGACAGCTCGATCATGCAGGTTTGCACTGCACAACATCAGGAAGATCAGGCCTTTCCTAACTGAGCATGCAACAACTTATCGTCCAGGCCCTGGTCATCTCTAGGCTTGACTACTGCAATGCTCTTCTGGCTGGACTTCCAGCATGTGCAACCAAACCTCTACAGATGATCCAGAATGCTGCAGCTCGTCTTGTCTTCAACGAGCCCAAGAGGGCCCACGTCACTCCTCTGTTCATCTCTCTGCACTGGCTACCTCTCGCTGCTCGCATCAAGTTCAAGGCACTGACGCTTGCTTACAGATCTATCACAGGCTCAGCTCCCTCCTACTTTCACTCACTCCTACGAGTCTACATCCCTACCAGACACCTACGATCGGTCAACGAGCGACGTCTCGTGGTTCCATCACAGAAAGCCACAAAATCACTTTCCAGAACATTCTCATTCACAGTTCCATGCTGGTGGAACGCTCTCCCGACCCTCATCCGGAATGCAGAATCCCTGACAACATTCAAAAGACATCTGAAAACCCATCTCTTCCATGAGCACTTAACCTTATAAAAATAAATAAAATAAAATAAAATAATAATAATATTTCCTTTCCCTTTGAAACATCACTTATAAGGCTTATGCTACTCTGAATAATACCTGAACTTCGTATTTTGAGCACTTCTTGCGTTGTTGTTGTTTTTGCCTCTTCATGATGACTCGCTTAATTTAGTCCTAATTTGTAAGTCGCTTTGGATAAAAGCGTCTGCTAAATGACTAAATGTAAACGTAAATGCAATGTATGATTTCAATCCATTTATTTTTTTATAGTGGAACTATTTTTTCAGATACCTCACAACCGCGTATAAACTTCCGCTCGATATTTGAGTCTGAAGCAGTTGCTCACGCTAGCCTTCTGAGAGACAGAGAACCGAGCAAAAAGACCATAAAAGACTACAACCAAATATAACAGCCCCCTTTCCTTTTCCGGTAGCGCAGTAATATCAACCAGCAATGAGTCCTCCAACGGAAATCAATGGGATTTTACAAAATGCCAAATAAAACACGACAGAAACTGTATTTCGCTACGCTACTTGTTTTGGAACATCAACGAACACCACTAACCACTCGGTGAGTTGCACAGTTTTGAAAACGAACGTTAAGGGTTGTTTTAAGAGCATTTTTGTGCATGGCCATAGACTCCCATTCTAAAGCGGTCATGGGCAATTCTAAAATAGTCAAAAAGTCGAGACAGGAACCATTGTCAAAATTTCTTTGTCCACCACTCTTGTTCATCCAAAACAAACTACAAAATAGACTCAAAGTGTTAAATACCGGAATTGTCCTTTAAGGACATCGAAACCTAAAATAAAAATTCAGAAAGGTGTACATGGGACCTTTAAAGACAAAATCGTCTGGCTTTTAGTAATGCTTGTTTAGAATAATAAATTTGTATGATTTAGATATTATTTATGTAATTATTATACTCTTAATTGATCACACGCACAATTTTAGTTCATCAATTATTATTACGCAGTTTAAATGAATAAATATATAAAGGTAATATAAATACGCTTTAGAATCAATAGATGAAGCTATAAAATGATGTAACCCAGGTTAAGATCCATCAATGTATATGTATATATGTATACGATATATATTAAATGTTTGTATATTGGCTCTGCCGTCCCTGTCCCTTTAAATTACCCGTGCGTGCGTGCCTTGCGACCTCACGTAATTCTAGTCACGTGATCGTGCTTAGCCAATCGCGCATTGGAGCGCGAGTGTTTAACTAGGCTGTGGCGTCTTCCTCATTCAGAGGTGTGGGGAAGCCGATCGACAGCTGTGGACAGGTTTGTGTTTTACAGACTATTCTCTTGTGCTCGATTTATGCTTTTAGGTTAAGCATGTCATTGTAACTTTTTAGAACAACTTACTGGCTGCAGGGAATCCGTCGCCGCCATCGAGTTATGTTTACATAGAGGAACTGGTGAGTAAATTGAATGAATGAACTACGTTATATGCTGGAGGCTGACATGCTAAGCTAGCGGCGTTGAATATTAGTATTAGTCTTAGCAGTGGCATTTGGCTGTTTTAACAAAAAGGGTTTTGATTTATACTGTTGTAAAGTCTGCTATTTCTGGTTTACAAATAGATTTGTTTGCACCAAGTGTGTTTACACATGCACTAATGAAATCAGATTATAGTACTGTTGGATTATTTATTTGAACTGTACAGGCAATGCAACTTTAATATTGCACTTTTGACTGTGTTGTCAAGTATTTAATGTTTATTTATTGTAGTTTATACATTTCATTATTCTGTAATGATTTAGAATTGGGTACACAAGGAAATTATATTTGAGTGTGGGATCAGCTAAAGTTTAATGTAACTTTAGTTCCAATTTAGCTTTATTATTTACTGGTCCTGTTGTTGCACTACAGGCCAGGTTTTTTTTTCTCTGTTTGGGGATGAATGATGGCGAGCTGAACTACTACGGCTGGGAGCCTACCATCTGTGCAGCATCCACTGAACAGCCACCCTACTGGTCTGGTAGGAAGGTTGTCCGCAGCCTGTTACCCACACACTTCTCCACAGACTAGCGCTTCAGTCCCACATGCACATCTTTCCCTTAACGAACAATAGCCTATGGACTTATCAATACAAACTCTCATAAACCTCTTGTGGGTTGTCGCGTTGGTCTGGAAGAAACCAAACATCGCTGGGACAGTTTTTTTTCTTTTTGTTTATTGTGTGTGGCATTTGTTGTAATTTCTATTGTCATATCTTATTTGAACAATAACCACAAAGTGCACTTAACTATAACTGGTACAACTGTAGTCTGTAACTATTTTGGGTTCTTTTCCTATTTTCATTATTGTTGTTTGTAAATATTGTTTAATACTTTTCAATACATGGTACCTGTACTAAATTTAAATTTATGTTCCTGTGTTATTACTGACTACCAGCTCCTGTAGCCGAATTTAGACTTTTGTGACCTAACTAGCCTAACTGTTTATTTTAATAGTTATTTATTTAATTTAGTATAGCTAATATTAACGATATATTAATATTGGCTAGCGAGTCGAAGTACCCGTTACATCGACTACATGTGAGCTTAAATGTTCAGTTCTCTATACCTTTAGCAACTGTGTAAACTAACTTCACAACGTTTACTTACACTGATATACAGTAGCAAGACTTTTTCTTTTAGTTGTCCTCTTTCATAGACCGCTATTTTCTTCTTGCTGCGTAATTTTGTTTAAATTCTTAATATTTTAATAATTGTATTTAATAAGTGAAATGCGCTGCTTCTCTCGCGAGAATTTAGTCACAGTTTCACTCTTTCTCAGCATTTGATTGGCTGTTCGCTACTGATGTCACTCCTAAACTGAGGATCAAAGCCTGAGTTGACAGAGAAAGTTGATGATCAGCATCATGGTACCAACAAAGCCTGGTTGGATTGGTTTGGTTTCGTCTATTCAAACTAATCCTGCAACCCTGAGTTTGTTCAACTACCATCATGGTACAGGCCCCAGGTTCCACCATCACCCCTTCACGACGATCCCTGTCACTAGAATAATCATCTGCACCGGTCACCGATCAGTACACCAATCAACCGACTATATAAGCACACACCTCAGATTCAGTCATTGTTTGGTCTCAAATGCGGATACATGACTAATCTTCCCCTGAGAAGATTACTGTTCCTGCTCCTAGTGATGGGCAGATCGAGGCTTTGTGAAACCCTGAAATAGTTGAAGCAAATGTGCCATATTGTGTTGAGGCTTCGAGACCCGTCTCCACGCTGACCCCTAGTGGTCAGAACAGTGTAAATGCAACAAAAACCTGGCAAAACATGCATAAAAACACCTTTTACAAATCTATTGCAATTTTTTATTTAAAGTCAAATCTTTCAAATGCAATTATCTAATCATCTAATAAGATTATCAAGAGTCTATATGTTCTTTTATCAATTGTCAGGGTTTGTTTTGTTTGTTCTATGAATGGCTCAGCTAAACAGGCCAATAAGAGACTATTAAAGCTGCAGTAGGGAGTTTTTAGAAACCGTTGACATAGCCTGAAAATTTGAACAAGCACAACTTACAGGTCACTCCCCCTTGCTCTCTGCTGCGCTACAGCCCTCCCTCCACAGCTCCTCCCCCACAACGCAGCCTGCCGTGAACGCGCAGGCTAGTAAACAGGGCAACCGATGACGGCAGATTAACAGTTATGGCACATTCACTGGTAGGGACGAAACATTAACAATATGCTTTACATTGACTATAGCCTGCCCATACTTTGACTACAAACTTGGTCCTCAAATCATTACGTATTTTGCAATACATGTAATGTAACTTTATAACGTTGCACTCTTTCTATAAGTTATAAATAGCTAGTAAGATAATATAACGGTAACTAACGTTACAGTATGTAAGTAATTATTCTAGCGATTGTAACATATTATGAATGTTATACATATATGAGGTTATGAGGACATCTAGTGGTCATCTGATAGAATGACATCCAGAGTCACGTGTGTATGTTTTGTTACTGAAGGGAGTTAAAAAGTTATGTGATGATGCAGCAGCTGGGGCCTGTACCATGAAGGTAGCTGAACAAACTCGAGGTTACAGGATTAGTTTGGAGTTGACAAAACCAAACCGATGCAATCAGGCTTTATTGGTACCATGATGCAGCTCATCAACTTTCTCTGTCAACTCAGGCTTTGATCCTTAAGCTATTACTCCACGCGCGCGTGCAGTATCTTCCAAGTTTACGTTCTTTAGCTGCTGCAAGTGAATGGAACGAGCGCTTGCTTGTCACTACTGACCATCAGGGACTCAAGCCTAATTTGTGTCTGCATCTCGATGATGCCATAGGATTGGAGAAATGCATCCAGTTGTCCATCAGGGTCGCTAATCGTGTGCAGGGATGTGATGTCCAACAGGGGGGGCAGCAGTTTACTCAATTTCTCCACCAATCAGAGTATGTCATCTCTCCAAAACCAGGCGTGGAAAACATGCAAGTTGAGTCCACCTGTCTATCCCAGCTGTATTGTGGTTTCAAAGGGCATGTCATAATAAATTGCCCCATTCATCCTCATCCAGTGGTGAGTTTTGTGCACAATATTAGTTCTAATTCATCACCACTTACCTCGATTGTTACGGCATCCTATGTTTCCATTTCTGTCAACACCCTGATCGACTCTGGGTCAGCTGGCAATTTCATTTCCGGGGTGCTCTGCTTCTCAAGCTTAAGAAAAGGTTCAACAAAGCCTGTTACAAGGTTCATTCCATAACAGGGAAGCCACTCAGCCAGGAACAAGTGCTCAGTGTTGGACCAGTACTACTGTGAGAGGGTCTCCTCCACGTGGAAAACATCAAATTACTGGTTCTGGAGAAATCCACCGCTGACATCGTCTTAGTGCGCCTCTGGCTTGTCAAACACCATCCGGTTCTGTCCTAGACCACTGGAAAAATGTTTCCTAGCATGCTTCCCAGAGCTACCACTCTCCTCGAGCCAGCCAGTCAAGACCCTACCTGTCCTTTCCACGTCGATACAAACCCCTTTAGAGAAGCAATCTGTGGACATACCTGCCTGCTACATCCCCTTCAGTGACGTGTTCTGCCCGAGACGAGCCTCTCAATTACCACCTCACAGACCATGGGACTGCGCCCTTGACCTCACACTGGGTGAGCCAGTGCCCCGTGGCAAAATATACCCACTCTCCATCCCTAAACAGACATGCTGGAGTATATTCAGGAGGCTCTCCTACAGGGATACATCCATCCTTCCACTTCCCCTGCTGCTTCAAGCTTCTTCTTCGTGGCCAAGAAGGGCGGAGGCTTGAGGCCCTGCATTGATTACTGGGCATTGAACAAAATCATAATGAAATTCTGCTATCAACTTCCCCTCATCCCAACAGCCCTGGAACATCTTAGAGGCTCTAGTATCAACAACATCCTACAACTTCATCTGGATACGTGAGGGAGATGAATGGAAGACTGCTTTTGTGACCCCTTCTGGCCACTATGAATATTGCATCATGTGCTTCCTCCTTATTCCAGGACTTCATGCACAAGGTGCTCCAGGAGTACCTCCACCAGTTTGTGCTAGTCTACATTGATGATATCCTTGTATACTCTGCTCGATGGTGTTTTAGGCCCCCAATGGCTCCTCAGAGGCAGCTAACCCTACACTCGCGGAGCTTGGCCGAACATCATAAAAAAAAATTTCAAAAAAAATAAATAAATAAATAAAAACACAAGAATCTTGTAGACTTGGAATTAAGCCTTTTCCCCATTGTTTGATTCACGGGACCGGACACCAGTTATCTTGCCAAGAAAAATCTTCATTATTATATGTCAGGAGAGAAACTTTTAGAAGATGTTATATTCATGCCAGGTCTATGCGTTTCCATGTTTCTCCTTCCTCAACCCATCATGCCTCTATGTTTCTCCTTCCTCTCACCCCATCATCTCTCAGTTTCTCTGGGGTGGTACAGTAAGATTGAGCATATATACACCACAGAGCGACTTACAACTTCATTGCAAGGTAGCAAAACATGTTGCTTGAGCTTTAAAAATGGAATGTATATGTCATGCTTACACATGGCACAATCCACTTTCCATATTAAGAAACTACCCTTCAGTGTATACATTTGCATCAGTTGAAACATTCCTTTCCTTGTAAAAAAACATGCCAACTGAAGTATCATCATCAGTGGAACATCTCTGCTCAGTGAATGTTGCATTGCACACATACTGTACCTCTAAGCAAAATATAGCTCATCCCAGTTTTCTCATCAGCACACATGTACACAAGCTTCGTATCTTTCTGTTTGAATCATTTACTATCATTCCTTGTTATTTATACTGCTAAATATAACTTAATCAACATCACACATTAACCTGACATCGCTAGCTTCAATCTAAATCTTTATTGCTAGCACAACACGCTTGAAATTCACTAGCCTGTTAGCGTAGGCTACCATCCGTGCGCTCTTTATTTATTATTTATTCTCTAGCACGCCCGCGCCTTCCGTTCGCTTTTTATTTATTTATTTATTCTCTAGCGCGCTCGCGCCTTCCGTGCGCGCTCTATTTATTTATTTTTTTCTCGCGCGACTTTTACGAGTTCATCAAAAAACTGTGGTGAGTATCAGTCAACAAACACGGTGAGTCTTGTCATCTTCTCCTCTTATTGTCACCTGCACCTCATGTAACATGTATAGCATAGCCTTCTCTGTCAGCACAGGATTTACATGTGATAAATGCAGGGAGATAGTAAAGCTGACGGGGAAGATTTCAGAACTAGAGACACGCATCCAAACTTTAATCGAGGTTAATTGTAAGAGTGCAAGGACTTTAGATACTGTTTTGGATGCGACTAGCTTAGTGAACTCTGTACACTGTTCGGTTCCGGCTGAAGTAGAGCCCTCGCAGCAGGGCAATTGGGTGATGGTGAGACGCTCTAGTCGCGGGACAAAACACAGCTCTTCCATTCCGATTACAACATCAAACAGATTCTCCCCTCTCAGTGAAACACCCACTGAGAATCCTGTTGATTGTGCCCTAGTTATTGGCGATTCTATTACACGGAACGTGAAAATAGAGACACCAGCCACCATAGTCACATGTTTGCCGGGAGCCAGAGCGCCTGACATCCCTTACGAAAAAAAAAGTATACTTCAAGTTCATTTTATGAAGTATACTTGAGTAATGTTCAAGTATATTTTTAAGTATACTTTATGTAGTAAGTATACTAATGTCAATATGTACTAGTAGTAAACTTGTAAGTGTACTATTTTAATACCGCTTGGGACTAAATTGGCCCACTTGAAGTATATAAAAGTATATGTTTAAGTGTACTATAAGTGTAACAGTAGTAAACTTTAAGTGCACAACTAGTTCATAATTATGTTTCTCATTTGTACTGCAAGTGAACTTATGAGTATACTAGTAGTTTTACTATTTTAATACTTGTAGCAACTTTGAAGTATACTCTCAGTAAACTACTAGTTTAGCAGTTTTATACTACAAGTTTTCTTTAAGCGAACTTAACATCATACTTATAGTTTACCATTTATATATTATTTTAACTCTTTTAGTGTACTCTCAGTAAACTACTAGTTTAGTAGTTTTATTCTACAAGTTTTCTTTTAATGTACTCTCAGTAAACTACTAATTTAGTAGTTTTATTCTACAAGTTTTCTTTAAGTGAACTTAACATTATACTTATAGTTTACTATTTATATACATTTTTTGCAGTTGCAGTAGGCCTATACTACTATGTTCAAATGTTATTTTTTTATACTTGAAAAATACCTTTAACTATACTTTAATTTTAAAAAACATTTTTTATCAACACTTGAATGTCAGTAAGTTTCATAAAGGCAACATTTTAAACAAAATAGTTGAGAAAATCAAATTTTTGTCAAAGACTACGCCTTGATCAGATTCAGAACGATGATCAAAACACAGATGGAGTAGATCAAGTCCAACACCCCCAAAGCTTCACAGTCATTTTCTCTTCATGGGTTAGGCCTACGCTTCATTTCATTTGGAAACATTAAGCAGTTTTGATTTACAAGCTGTTTAATGTTTGATATTACATTATTTTACATTTGAGTGAGCAATCTTCTATCACTTGTTTCAGCTTCTTCTCCTGTGTTTTGATCCAGAGATTCTGTACTAGAAGATGTGTCATAGCGCCCCCTACCGTATACCAGTGAAAACAATGATAGCTGGAAAATTCAGTCAATGGTGGGGAAGAGTTATGTACACTACCAGTGGACTAGCCTACACAAAAATTCAGATACGCAGAATTAGAAACATATTTACATTTACATTTACATTTATTCATTTAGCTGACGCTTTTATCCAGAGCGACTTACAATTGCTATATATGTCAGAGGTCGCACGCCTCTGGAGCAACTAGGGGTTAAGTGTCTTGCTCAGGGACACATTGGTGTCTCACAGTGGATTCGAACCCGGGTCTCTCACACCAAAGGCATGTGTCTTATCCACTGCGCCACCACCACCCCTATGTATATATCTGTTTTATATCAATATTTTCAAACAAAGTTTCATAAGACTGTATATGAAAAACTATGTAAAAAAAAGTATATTTAATAGGCTACTCAATCAAAAGAGTTAACACAACTACAAGCCAAGTATACTTTGAATAATTCAAATTTTAAGTATATCTCGATCAAAAGATTGAGTACAAGTAAAGGCCAAATATACTTGGACTTTTCTCTCAGTATAAGTCAAGTACACTTAAGTGTAATTAAGAATATTTTTGAGAAGTATATAAAATATAGACTGAAAGTATGCTTTCTTCTTTTTAGTTGAAAAGAAGTATACTAATAGAACACTTGAATAAACTTATTTTCCATGCTTATTTTATTTACTCTATAAGCTATTCCACCCGAAAGTTTGTTACTATATAAAGCTGAACATGTTAGTTTATAAGACGGTGTGTAATATTATGTTTTTAAAAAAGTATTTAATAAGCTACTCAATCAAAATAGCGTATTAGAATCGTATTTAACGTTGTAGCCTCTGATGTCAATGTTGTCAGCTAGTTTAAAACTCAAACACATGAAAACCGTATTGGAAAAAACATTTATTTTATGCTAAGTTTACTACAAATGCATTTACATATTTATGTACTTAATACCTGCAATTGTACTTTGGTATCCTAAAATATATACTTAAAGTCAATAAGAACAAAAAAATGTTGTACTTAATGCACTTTAGTTATATGGAAGTCGTGCTGAGGTTAAGTGTATTTGATTGTGCTAAAGTGGAACTATTGCAAGTATACTTTAGGTACACTTTATTAATGGTGATATAATATTATTATTTTTTTTGTCATAATATTAAAAAATGTGCACTGTGTAATAAAGAAAGGCTCCAAATAAAGTTTAATTATAAATTAAATATAAGTCTTAGGTGATGTGTCAATAAATATGTTAATGGTTTGAAGTATAATAAGAATGAAATAAATGTGTTTTAAATATATTTTTGTATATGTTTTTTTTTTTTTTTTTTTATTTTTTTTACTAGGGAAGGAGCATCCGAATGAGTAAAGTGACTGATAAAACAGTCATTTACATATATATATATATATATATATATCTCAAGCACTGGAAGAAGATTTTTTGGGGAGAACAGGCACCCAACAGAGAGACAAATCCACCACAATTATCAACTTCAGTTCAGACGAGACCACTTTGGCAAGTTTACTTGAGTTTATTGAACACAATTTATCTTTGGCGGTATGGTTCCTTATGGGGGTTCTTGCTCCATAATGAATGACATACGTAGCATTAACCCCCCTATGGAACCATCAGCTTGAGCAATATACAGATGATTAAGACAGTTTAGTAATGTCTTTAAGCCGTGGTTTAACATGTAGACGAAGCAGTGAAGTCCGGGACGTCTATGCTGTAGCTTGCTATGAGGAAGGGTGTGTCTCTCACGATGATGTCCGTGACTCTAGGACTTGGAAGCCTTGATAATCTGAAACAAAGACAACAGCCAAAAGGTGCACATAAATATGCTTGATACTTATAGTGGTGAGGGTGGGGGGGTTGCGAGCAGTTTAAGCATATTTCCCAGGCGGAAATGCCACGTAAAAATATCCTTCCGGTCTAATAGGAGAACGGTAGTGGTTGGAGCGATTTGACAGCTGACCGTGTCAGCTGATCGCAGCCTATGCCTACGTGGCCTGTCTGAACTGACGCTGTGCTCGATTAAGATGGAAGTCAGTTTTAACCATTGCTTCTAAACCTTACATTGGGATTAATATATTATGTAGTTAAAAGTATTAGGCTATTCTCATCATCAAAAGTAATTTCATCTACCAGTGACAAATCTGAGTAACTTTTTATCCTTTTGTCTTTCTTCCTCTAAAGTGACAAAGAAAGGAGAACATGTCACCATCATCAGTCCTTTATTTAGTTCACTGAAGAACATCAAGGGAAAGACCCTCAGACGTGTCATAACAGGATAAATGTGGCTACAGGTAAAATTATTAGATGGTCTGTTTGATTTTGGTGTACCAGTTTGCTTTTTTCAAAGCTACAATTGTGTGATGTGACGTGATATGTATGTGCAAAAACGGCTGCCCACTACTCCGGGTGTGTGTTCACAGTGTGTGTTCAGTGAGTATTGAACACACACAGACAGACAGACAGACAGACAGACAGACAGACAGACAGACAGACAGACAGACAGACAGACAGACAGACAGACAGACAGACAGACAGACAGACAGACAGACAGACAGACAGACAGACACACAGACAGACAGACAGACAGACACACAGACAGACAGACAGACAGACACACAGACACAGACAGACAGACACACAGACACAGACAGACAGACACACAGACACAGACAGACAGACACACACACCCGGAGAAGTGGGCAGCCGTTTTTGCTGCGGCACCCAGGGAGTTTTAAAGTTTTAAATCTGAATATTTTTCTTAAACAAACTCATGGCTTCGCTTCAGAAGGCCTTTATTAACCCCCCGGAGCCCGGAGTTCTTATATAATAGATGGATGCACTTTTTTGAGCTTCAATCTGATGGTTGCAATGGTTGCAATCCACTGCCATTATGCAGCTTGGAAGCGTCAATGTGTTTATTAATATAACTCCGATTGTATTCGTCTGCAAGAAGAAAGTCATACACACCTAGGATGAGTAAATCATGGGCTAATTTTCATTTTTAAAGTGAACTACTTTAATACTATGGCGAGTTAGGATTCTGAATTAAGTGTAATGTTTCTCTACATATCAGAAATATACAGAGCCACCACTTATATTATCAGAAATTAGAGCTGAAATTGTTGAAAGATTTTGATCTCGATTCAAATACCCACGCAATATTTTCCTGAATGACAACGATTTGTCTTAAACCTTTGTCAAGTAAGATCACAGTGAACATTTATATCTGCGTTGGCGCTGTCAGTACCCACATTTACATGGAAATGTTTTGTTTCGATCAGAATGAAATCATTCTGATTTATGAATCTGAACATAGTTTTTACCTGAATGCTAAGTCATCGGGTTGATGTGCATTTATAAGTCACTGAAGCTTAAAATCTGATTTAATCTCTGGTGTGAACGTACAGTAATATGCAGTTTCCTGCTGTTGTCACAAACTAATCATCCTCTGTTGTTTTAAAAAGCAGACTTATATTTACCTATTTCAGGTCCTTATTAGGAGACGCGGAGTACACAAAGCTTTGCCGTGCTGCTTATATTAATCAAGCAGTAAAACAACGATGCCCAGATGCCCAAAACAAGGCATCTGCAGATGAGAGTCTGAAACAAGCACCTGTTGGACAACGTTGTCCTGCACCACTTCACAGAATGATGAGTGGGAAGATCATTTTAGATTGACACAAGTCATTTATTATATTCTTAAATAATATTACAACAACATCAGCTCGTAATTCAAATGATCACAGAAGTACTGAGATAAAAGTTTATAGTTCAGATATAAACAGTGTCTACAGTAGCAATCAAAATAGAGTAAATCAACTTTTGCAAGAAACTGGACACTTGAAACTTTAATCATTCATTCTAGAGATTCGTTCAAAAACGCTGATTCATCCAGTAATGAAACACGTATTTTAGTCATAAAATCATTCATTCAAACTTTTTTTTTTTTTCATTCAGATTAAACATTTTAAATCGACTGCAGAAATTAACATTTGTCAGAACCTCTAGTAAATTACATGTTATGTTGTTAATTTATCTGTTCAGAATCGTGATCTCTGTCTGAAACACTAAAAGAATAGGGATTCTCATTTTAACTTAATTCTAACTTGTTATTAAAACTGTGACTCTTAAGTCGAGCCATCCTGGAAATGTAAGAATCATCCACACCTGTGATCACCTCAATTATTTTCCAAAGACACAACAAATTGTATTTTTATATTTTTACTTTAAAAGCAATCATAAATCATTAGCAATCATATACTTTAATTATGCATCATTTTGTCTGCCCATTCTATCATGGACTGAGAATCTGATTGTGAGAAACTACCTAATATTAAAATGACATGAGACAAATAATGTATTCTTATTTTTTTATTATTTTTTTATTTAATGGTTAACTTGTATCAATGAATGAATTGATGCTTTCAAACACATCGCATATTCATACTTTATAAACTGGTTTTATTCATACAAAATTAAATCGGAATAATCTGAATAAATAATTCTCTGTTGATTTCCCAAATGCCCTTCCAGTGACATTCCAATTCCCTGACCATTCCAATTGAAGTTTAATGCGGTTTTTGTTTTTTATCCTGAGTAAAAGTTGTTATTCTTTCATAAGGTATTGTGACGTGTAAGTAACATGATTTCTCTAAAATCATAATCTCTAAAAAAACAAATTTGTTTTGCAGAGGCTCTTAAGAAGACTGCACAGATCAACTGGCAAGAAACTGAGAGGAAACTCTCAAAATAGTCTGGGACAAGAGATGGAGGAGGACAGTGTCCAGAATGCACACATGACTGTCTGCAGTGTAAGCTGTACTGATACATGTATACATTTACATTTAGTCATTTAGCAGACGCTTTTGTCCAAAGCGACTTACAAATTAGGACTAAATTAAGCGAGCCATCGTGAAGAGGCAAGAAACAATGCAAGAAGTGCTCAAAATACGAAGTTCAGGCATTATTCAGAGTAACATTAGCCCGATATGCGAGGATTTAAAGGAAGAAGGAAAGAGGAAAACACTTTTTTTTTTCTTTTTTTTTTAGGTTAAGTGCTCACGGAAGAGATGGGTTTTCAGCTGTCTTTTGAAAGTTGTCAGGGATTCTGCATTCCGGATGAGGGTGAGGAGAGCGTTCCACCAGCATGTATGGTTGCTGCTTCTTCTAACTGTCCCCAATTTATTTCCTGTTCAAATGTTCAAAGCTTTCAGTAAAGACTGGGTCAAATACAGGTTAAAAGTATGTATTTTAACAATTAGGCATATAACTTTAAAGATAGACTCTTTAATCTGACATAAATCTGCTTCTTTAAATATTGTCTCTGGAATTTCAGAATAAAGCATAATATGATGGGTAATTTCAATAAAATTTTAATTTGAAAAGATTTCAATCTCACTGTGTGCTCTAATCTTAAAACTTGTGTGGTGTTGCTACTCATTTAGATGGAACCCAGATGATCCCTAGTTGGGCCACATGCATACGATTCCTAGTTGGGCCCCACCTAAAGCCCTGTGAAATCCTGCATAAAACCTAAATGAGTAAGTTGCTGGGGCCAACATGGAACCCATGGACAAACCCACTTACTGCCCGTATTTAAGTTAAGTATAAAGGTTAATGTAGGAGCCATTTGTGACATTTATGTTGAAGTTAATTTAATGACCCCTGGAAGGCCTTGGAACAGAAGGAGTTAAAATTGCACACCTGTGCCAATTAGTGGCATAGAGGTAGACAAAGGAGGAATCCTTGAGGTGTTGGAAAGTTTGGAATTGGATGTTGGAAATGCATGGACGCCAGCAGGCATATGGTTTTCAATTTATGTACTTGTCGGTTTATTTATCAGTTTAGTGACAGTTTATCGTATTGAAAGTATTGGATGGATTGCGTCGTTCGTCATCCATATTTATGTTTTCGTTTTTACAAGTTTGAGTTTATTTATCGAGAGAATCAAATGCTATTCTGGAATAAAACGAACAATCTATTGAAACCCCTGAGGCGTCTGAAGTGACTTACTGGAAGGCACTACAGTTAAGCTGTTTAATTTATGCCATCCGAGCCGAACCTACTGGCCTATAGATATTATATTGTCAGTGCCTGTCAATCGACGCAGGTGTTGCATACAGACACAACAATGCATACACTTGAGATCCATCAGACTTTTGATCCATTTGAAGATGATGGAAATCATGGTATAGATTTGTTTTGCAACCTTGTGCAATTTCTAGAAGAAAGTCATTCCTAAAATCATATACATGGATAAAAAAGGGAACCAGTCCCTCCCCCCCTCAACAGATATGTGATTCGACAAATAGATGCCAACTTTTGTCAACACAGAATATTTATTTACTGTATATGTGTAATCCACAGCTAAATAAAGAACAATGCTTTGTGATAGCTTTAATACAATTATTGTCATAGCTTTTATGTTGATAGTTTTAGTTTTACAACATCAGTAGAATCAGCAGGACTCAGGAGACATGTATGGCACAGGTGTCTTTGTTTTCTCCAAAAGGCAAATCCCTTATTTGTTCAGCGAAAGTCCTCTGGTCTCAGTATTTCTGGAATTCAAATCCGTTCAATATAAGTCCTTGTTCATGCAACTGTTGCTTTGTGCGATGCTTGACAACGACACTGCTTGAAGACGTTGGAAGAAGGATGACATTTTTGTTGAAAGTATTGTGAAAATGTTTTTGGCCCTAGAAAACAAAGCAGATATTATATTTGATATTTATTCATCCACAATTGAAATCTGTACTCAAACCATAAAACATGACAAAATTTATGATGATGTATAACTCCAGTAAACTATGGAGTGCCGCAGGGATCTGTATTAGGCCCTCTGTTATTTTCAATATATATGATGCCACTTGGAAATATTATAAGGAAACATGGAATTAGTTTCCATTGTTATGCTGATGACACTCAAATATATATTTCATCACGGCCGGATGAAAACGCAAAATTTTCCAAATTGACAGAGTGTGTTAAAGATATAAAAGATTGGATGACCCGTAATTTTCTTTTATTAAATCCAGACAAGACAGAGGTAATACTTATCGGTTCAAAAAACCGCCCACAAAACCTCGCACAATACAACTTTAACATCATAGGATGTCCTGTTACTTTATCCTCTACAGTAAAAGACCTGGGTGTTATACTCGATTGCAACCTGTCTTTTGAAAATCATATTTCTTATGTTACAAAAACAGCCTTTTTCCACCTTAGAAACATTGCTAAGCTACGTAATATGCTATCAGTTTCTGATGCAGAAAAGTTAGTTCATGCATTCATGACCTCGAGACTGGATTACTGTAATGCCTTATTAGCTGGTTGTCCTGCATCCTCAATAAACAAGCTACAGTTAGTCCAAAATGCCGCCGCTAGAGTTCTTACGAGATCAAGAAAATATGATCATATAACACCGATTTTATCATCACTGCATTGGTTACCTATAAAGTTCCGTATTAATTACAAGGTATTGCTACTGACTTATAAAGCCCTAAACGGCTTAGCTCCAGTCTATTTAACGGATCTTCTATCGCCCTATAATCCATCGCGCTCTTTGAGATCACTAAATTCAAGGCTTTTGGTCATACCTAGGATATCCAGAACCACCAAAGGAGGGAGAGCATTTTCACATTTGGCTCCAAAACTCTGGAATAGTCTTCCTGATACTGTTCGTTGCTCAGACTCGCTCTCCCAGTTTAAAACTAGATTAAAGTCGCATCTCTTCAGCCAGGCATTCATATAATCCTACAGTTCCGACTGAGCCTGGGTTCTCCCAAGGTTTTTTTTTTTCTCCATTAGGTCACTTGATGGAGTTTTTCGGTTCCTTGCCACTGTTGCCTTTGGCTTGCTCAGTTGGGGATATTTTGGGGATATTTAATTTAATTTTATCAATCAATAAATTCCTCTTGAAACAAACTTTGTTGTATTATTTTAATTGAATACTGTGAAGCTGCTTTGATGCAATCTGTATTGTGAAAAGCGCTATACAAATAAACTTGACTTGACTTGACATTTTTGTTGAAAGTATTGTGAAAATGTTTTTGGCCCTAGAAAACAAAGCAGATATTATATTTGATATTTATTCATCCACAATTGAAATCTGTACTCAAACCATAAAACATGACAAAATTTATGATGTATTTTTATATTCGTACCACAGCTATTTAAAAAAAGTTGGCGATCATTCATTTTATTATATATGAATACCAAAAAAACTATATTGGTTGACCACTAATTTACAGTAAGCCTACATATAGCATTTTCCTTTAGGTCAGAACTATTCGTAATAAAAATCCATTTCAATGTCTGCTGCCATATCTTGTCCTTTTAACAGTTGGTGTTTTCCCGTGCCCTGACATGTTGCATCATCCTGCTTCTCAGTGTTCACAATCACAACAAGTTTCAGTTCTTTCAATGTAAAAGTCTTCTCTACTTACTGACTCACTTTAATATTTGTGTTGTGTGGTAATCGTTTTATAAAAGCCAAGGTACCCAAGGCTAGTGCGGTATCGTGAATAAGTCATGCATTGTGTCGTGCCTAACGACGTCCTTCAGCCGTGACCTATTCATGATACAGCACTACATAATGGCTTACATAAAGGCAGTCAATTAGAAATACATTACTCATATACTTTTTCATTGTGAAAATACCCAGAGAGGGCTTGAAAAACAAATAAATCATATATCGTCGCAATCCTGTGTTTATTATCTTCACGTTGCATTAATCAAAACCAGACCCATTGAAAGAAAACCCGGCAAAATAGCCTCTTCGATTTTCTGTCATTCGAATCGAATAATTTTTAGCGGCCTTTACTGTTTTTATTACGGACATGGTTTTTGAAAACACTATCTAGCTAACACTACAGTGTTTACTGCAATGCCAAAGTGTGTTGCAAGATTAGCAAACGTAGGCTACATTTCACGAGTTTGTGTGCATACCGTGTAATCCTTCGCGTACTGTATTTGGTAAGTAATGTGGCTTGCGTTGTGACCTAATGTTTAACTTCATTAGGTAATGTTGTAAATGTGCGTTGTTCTTACCTTTTCCTTGACCTGGAGCTCCAGTTGCCAAAGTGTTTCTGAGTCTGATATCGCAAAGATTGCCGCAATCCTCCAGTTTGGCCTTGAGTTGCAGCTTGACCTGCCGAAGCATCGACTCGTGAGCTGCCAGGCCTGAAAAGTGCCCTCATCTCACTTTCCACCGTGCTGTATGTAGTATTACGTGCGGATGACCCTGTCCTTGGTCGCTCAAGGGTAACCATTTCAGGAGATGATAAAATATTTCTTAAAACTTCACATTTCCATTAAACGCCTTCCCTTTCCACTATAGCCTACTCTCTCTCACACATACATTATTCTCTTACATACACATATTTTTTTCAGACATTATACATTTTCTTCTTACATGCATTTATTATTTATAATATTAAATATATACTTTGAATACATTTGCATAAGAGTAAAATGTATAAATGTGTGCGTAAAAATATATGAGTACAAAATGCTGTGAATGCGTTAAAAATATATGAATATAAGAGTCAAATTAAAGAATGTGTGCGTTATAAAATATGGAAACATAAGAGCAAAAATATAAGTAGAAAGGAGAGTGTGTGTGTGTGCGTGCGTGCGTGCGTGCGTGCGTGCGTGCGTGCGTGCGTGCGTGCGTGCGTGCGTGCGTGCGCGTGCGCGAGAGGGAGAGGGTAGAAATGTTTGTGTGAGTGACACTGCAGCTTCTGCATAATTGTAATAACTTCCTTGTGGAAAATATGCTTATGATGAGCTTTTAATGGTCATGTGCCTCTTATCACTGCTGTAATTGGTGGATGTCAGTGTATTAAAGTGGTACAAAACAGATATTAATACTTCAATAGGTTGGTAAATTAACATTATAACAGATAATGTAATACGTTTATTACTGTAAATTTAAGTTAAGCCCGTAAAACCTAAAATGTCCCTACCGTATTCGGTATATATTTTTTTACGGTAAGTTTCTGGCAAACACAGCAGCCGGGTTTTTTTTACCATAAATTTTATGGATTTTTTTTACAGTGTGTGGCAATGACATTTAGTGTGTGTGCAGCACATCGATGATGTGGCGGCAAAAAAAAGTTAAGCTCTTGTTGGACATTTTCCTGAGGAACCGCACTAATATCTGCAAACTGCACACCATCTGTGTGTGTCCTTCTGCATTCATATTTCCAAATTCTTGGAAGGCTTTAACAAAATCCCTACCATTGTCTGTAACTGTGGCACAGACCTTACACTGGATGTTGAATTCAGCGACAATCTCTCTTATTTTGAGAACGTCCATCGATCTGCTGTTGGACACAGTTTCGATGCCCTGAAGTTTTCATGCAGTGATTCTTTCAAGCTTTGCGGTGATTTCAAGTTTTTCTGCACATAGGGATTTTCCCTCCACTAATTCCCCGTATAAGCTTGCGGAAGGAAACATGAGAATGGTTGCATATTTTCAGTTTTGAAGTCGAAAATGAGTGCAGATGGCAGTTATATCAAGTTTTCCTTGTTTTACAGGAAGACCACATGGGGAGTTTGTGATGGAACTGCATTCACCAAAACCATCCTAATCTGAAACTGACATCATTTTCCTTGATGGAAGAATATATAAAATATATATATATCAGCAGTTTATTAGACGTAACCTATGTGTTGATAAAGAATTTCTATATCTTGAGGCACAAATTATGAAAATATTGGTTTCTTTTAGCATCATGATATATAATCACTCCTATTATTGAAATATTCATGATACATGAAATGTGGGGTGAATCCTGTAGTGTGCTGGTAATTGGAGCTCGTAAGTGGCTGGATTCATCCCACGGATGATGGTAAAGGGGCCAATGTTCCTGTGACTCAACTTGGTCAATATGGATGCACATCCCTCAGTAAAAAATAACCATCAAGTATTGCTTTTATCATTTAAAACACAGTGACATGCTATGCTAAGCCATTTTGGCTTTTATTCATTCACAGGATGCATTTTTGATATCAATCATTAAATTTGTACTATTTAAAATGTGAATTCTTAATATTAAGAATGTACTTTTTCTAGGAACAATGTCTATTTCTGATATCAGGAATTATATTTTCATTAGTACTATAAAGGAGGGAGGATTGTAGTGGGAGCACTGGGGTGTCAGGTGTGACTGTGTGGCTATGGCAAATGGTTTACATGGCTCACGAGTCAGAAGGGCCCCATAACAGAATTTTGCTTAGGGCCCCAGGGAGGTCAGGATCGGCTCTGCATTTCTGACATTTGTAATACTGCTTTTTAAATCTTAAATGCTCAATTACAGCATATGCTCTCATTGTCAAATGCAGTGAAATTCATGACATCAAGGCTATATAATTGCAATGCTGTAATGATTGACCTTATTGGTAGAAGGCATGTAAAGCCACAACGCGTACGTGTACTTCTCACCAATTGTAATGTTTAAGCCATGAATAAAATAAAGGCTTTTTAACTTTTTTCAACATGATTCGAGTGCCTTGGAGTTCCTATGTTCTTAGAGCTTAATTATCCCAAACAACCAAAGAGCACCGAGATTTTACACCCTGTGCAGCACTTCTATGGCATTCTTTGCTTTGATAGGCTAATTATTAATTCAGGTATTAGTAGCCTACGTGATTATTCATGCACTGTAAGTGTAACCAAACTAGATTTATTTATTTATTTATTTTTAACATATATAGTCTATATAGGCACACATGAATATACACAGAAGGAAATTTTTTTTTTTTTTTTTTTTTTTTTGACTAGTATGAGAATAAATTATAGCATTCAATAATGGGTGTTGAACTTTGCAATCATTCGGACGGTAGCTGTTTCTCATGTGGACGTCTGTAAAAAATAAATGTTTTGCATGGCACGTCATGATAAAACCACATAAAACTCATGCATTTCGGAGGGTGATTTATTCCCGGTGTAGGAGAGAGTTTTGTGATCATACGAACCCGGGAACGCGTTCCTCAAGTGCTCGGTCGCACCATTGTCTGTTGTAAATAAACTGTCATATGCTTGAATAATAAGAATAAATTAATATTTAATAATAATATCCTAAATATTATTTGATTGCTTAAATTTGCTGTTTAAAAATAGAAAAATAGACACGCTATATGTCTCTCTTGCATTGTCTCTCAAAACGATGAATGTCAATTAAAAAGTGGAAATTAGCAGAAATTAGTTATTTAGGTAATCATAAAGCTGCTTGGTTTACATGTTTAATGTTTATGTATATAATAGGCTACATATTTTAAAATGTAATTACTTTTCTTCCTTTTACCTTTTGTTCAGCTCCCATTTGCTAAGGTGGAGCCGTGATGAAATATTGTTCTTGTAAATACTTTCCAAGCATTTCAATAATAAAAGTGTAGCTACGTATTTAAAATGCAAATTACAGTGAAGCACAACAGTTACCCAACGGGGCTCGGCAGTGGTCACGTGAATTTACAATTGTTGTAAACTGAGTGATGTGGATTCAGTTGACAATTAAATTAGGCTACCTGGCTACCCGACGACCTTGGTTTTTAACAAAAAAAACAAAAACAAAAAAAAACAGTAGGTTATTTGGCCGGAGATTTTTACCCTTTGTTTTGACCCACAATTACTGTAGGCTACATTGCAGGAGTGCATTTTGAACGTCTTATAGCCTATCCAAATTAAATTAGATAGGCTACACTCTTAGGGTGAATATTATATACCCTATATTAATGATATTATGAAGAAATTTTAAATATCAATTGTAATTGTAAAAGCTTATCAGAGAAAGGGGATTGTCTTTACCACAGGAATACCTCTACATACCTGTCTCTTCTGTAAGTTCAGAAACTTGATCACATATGCAGGTATGCACATGACGTTTTTGATTGATAGACCAAACCCACATTATAATGTCACAGGAGGTGGAGAGTAGCGCCGGAAGTGAACTTCATATAAATGTGCTTAAGAATAAACTGAGGATCCAGAATTTGTACATCTTTCATTCAGGCAAAATGTTGACCTACAAGGTGATAGTTTCTACTAGTAGACAGATTATTGCTGAGAACACGAACAGCATTTACCTGACGCTGATAGACTCAAAGGATCAGAGCAGTGACAGAATCCTGGTCAACAAATCCTTTTTTGCTGGTTTTGGTGTTTTTGAAAGGGTAAGAACTTTAAAGACTTGTTTATTTTTATTTTAAGTTATTATTATTTTTTATTTCCATTATTATATAGGATACATTATTGTTCAAAAGTTTGGAAACATTACTATTTTTAATGTTTTTTGAAAGAAATCTATTATGCTCACCAAGGCTGCATTTATTTGGTCAAAAAACAGTATTAGCCTATGTGTGAAATATTATTACAATTTAAAATAATGGTTTTGCTTTTAATATACTTTAAAGTATAATTTATTCCTGTGATCAACATGGAATTTTCAGCATTATTACTCCAGTCTTCAGAGTCACATGATCCTTCAGAAATCATTCTAATAGGTTATGCTGATTTATTATCAATTTTAGAAACAGATGTGCTGCTTAATATTTTTTTAATAACATGTGATACTTTTTTCAGGATTCATTGATGAATAAAAAGTAAAAAAGAGCAGCATTTATTTAAAATAGAAAGCTTTTGTAATAATATGCCCGTTTTATTCTATCTTCATGCTTTATTTATTTTTTTAATCAACACATGGATGTGGCTAAGTTTCATACAAAAAAGCAACATTTTGTGCAAAAAAAAAAACCTGAGAAAATCACGTGTTAAAGATAAATTCATATACAGTCCTAAAACTCGTCATGGGTCGACATTTCATTCAGTAACATTATAGGCAGTTTTGATTTATATGCTGTTTAATGTGGATAATGATCGCGTTATTTTACATATGCATTAATTCTAATGTTGATAAGATAAACCTTTTCAACAATAAAAATTGACATTAAAATGAAAGAAAAGACGGATTTACATTACGCCTCCGTCAAGTCAAATAAATGTTTATTCATCATAGTTGCTTTTTACACCACTGTCTAAAACACTCGAAACAACATCGGAGATCATAAGTGTAACTGTAGGTTATACACTCAATTTCATAATATTTAGAAGGAAAAAGTCTGCCTATTGATAAAGATTGAGCGCTCTGGATAACAATCTATTTTTCATGCAAAGTTTATAGGCTAATAGGCTATCTTTTGTTATAATTATTATTTGCAGAGCATTCAATGCTATATATATATACTGGCAACACTAACGCAAAGTTTGCACATTGCTTGTGTGATATCCTCACCTTCATGGTAATAAAGAAGAGAGCTGTCGAGGAGAGACACCATAATATATAGGCTTGGACATTGCATGTTTTAAGCCCAGTATTTATAGAATACCAGACACAGGACAGTTTTTATTCTTGTCATATTCATTTGTTAAATCTCTTACGGTATATAAAAAAACAAAACATTTTCTTATAACTCTAATCTGTCATGTATGGTATAGCACAGCGAGTGACTGTTGTGAATGTTATCAGAGCATGTTAAAGTAGTTCTCTTACGAGAGGTCTCTCGTACTTGCGTAAGTATCTTACGCTAGGGGAAAACCTCTTTTCCTCGAGATATTGAAGCCAAAAATTATCCTTAATTTTGCAATAATGTAAAACGCATTGCAGCAGCATGCAGACATGGGCGAGACAGCTTGCGCGCCCATTGGCTGCTCTGCGGCAACTGCACCAGCCTATCGATAGAGGCCCCTCATGACGTCAGAACCAATGAGGGTGCTTCGCGCCCATTACGTCATGTCCCGCCGAAAGCGGGTGGGGCTAGGGCTATAAATACGGCCCAGAGAGGCTGGTTTGGTCAGTTTTTCATCTCTTCAGCGGGCCTTCGCATCGCTGGATCCTGAGAGGAAGCCGCGCCGTCTGAGTCAAGCACCCAGCGGGATTAGTGCATCTGAAGCTGCTGGTCGACATCTCGCCGCCTTCAGTCGCCGTTTCTGCTGACGCTTTCCGGCGTACATATCCTTTCCTCTGCTACTGTGTTTTGTGTATGTGTGTGTGTTCGCCGCCGCGACACACACTCTCATTGCACTAAAAGAGCCGGGCGTCTTTTTCAAGACGGCCCTTTCCCCCCAACCCGCAAAGCTCGCCGGTGCGCCCGCTTGCCTTGCCTGCTTGGAGGATGATGCCTGCTCTCCCTCTGTTCGAGCCGCGCAAACCGCGCCGTTCACAGGGGATGTCAGGAGCGGACGGTCACGGGGCTAGCTTTCTCTCTCCCTCTGTTCGAGCCGCGCAAAATGCGCCGTTCACAGGGGAGGCTGGAAGCGGACGGTCAGGGTTAGTTTTTCTTTACGTACAAGAAAGCTACCCTGCCCCTGCGCCCCATTCACGCGTCACTCACCGGCGAAAGGAGAAAATAGTGCTTAGTCCCGCCGGACTGACCTGAATTTTCTCACACATTTCTCAGTTCCCTGATCAGGCGACTGGAAATATAAATATTGCAGCGCCTGCAAGCAAACGCCGAAGAAAACATGTTGACGCTCTGAAATGCTCGTGCATCTAAAAGCCTTTGTGTTCCCCCCTGTGGCTCAGTGGTGGAATTTTTGGTTTTTCACACGAGAGACCGGTGTTCGAATCCCGGTCTAACGGCAGATCAATTATGCCTCCAATGCTTCGCTCTGTCAGTTCCCTGAAAGGCGACTGCAGATGTGCATTTTGCAGCCAACGAGCGCGTTGTACAACCCGCTCGCCTGCACCCAAACACCATTTCTATGGTTCCCGTGCGTCACTGGCGAAAGGAGAAAAGAGTGTTAATCCCGGTCTAACGGCAGATTAATTATGCCTCCAATGCTTCGCTCTGTCAGTTCCCTGAAAGGCGACTGCAGATGTGCATTTTGCAGCCAACGAGCGCGTTGTACAACCCGCTCGCCTGCACCCAAACACCGTTTCTATGGTTCCCGTGCGTCACTGGCGAAAGGAGAAAAGAGTGTAAATGTCCCGCTGCGGCCGGGCCGAATTCTATTTCTCACACATTTCTCATTCCCCTCTGAAGTTCAGGCGACTGGAAATGTCATACTGCAGTGAGCGAGCCTGTTGTAATGCACGCACGCCTGTAAACAAACGCCAGCATGTTGACACTTTCTGATAATACTCGCGCTATCTCAATGCCTATGTGTCTTCCCCTGTGGCCCAGTGGCAGATTCTCAGGTTTTCACGCGAGAGACCCGTGTTCGATCCCGGGTCTACCGAAAAAACAAAAAACTGCTCGCTCTGTCAGTTCCCTGAAAAGGCGACTGCAGATGTGTATTTTTGCAGCCAACGAGCGCGTTGTACAACCCGCTCGCCTGCACCCAAGCAACGTTTCTATGGCTTCCGTGCGTCACTACCTCCATTCTCACACATTTCTCTGGAAATGTCAATATTGCAGTGGACGAGCCTATTGTAATACACGCACACCTGCAAACAAACGCCAGCATGTTGACGCTCTCTGTTTCTATGGCAACTTCTCGCTCGTTCAGTTCCAGTAAATGCGACTGTTCCAGTGTACTCTGCAGTAAACAAGTCGGCGACACAGCCCGCTTGCCTGCACACAAACGCCGTTTTTACGGCTACCCAGATAAATCCCATAAGAGTGTATTTTCTGGTGTTCCGGCCACGGCCGATGGTGTTATGAGTGTGGACAAAGTGCCCACTGCCCAGTGCTCATTCCTACACAGAAACACAGCCCGTCGCACAGGGCTCGCGCACATGAAATCGACCCAGATCGATTGCGCATTAAATGTGGTAAATGTGCCCACTGCCCAGTGCCCACAAACACTACGTTCTGCATGTCTCAAGGTTTCTGTAAAACGAAACCAACATGCATTCGCTCTGCTCAGGCAGACAATGCTCTCAGTGTTGTAAATGTGCCCGCTATCCCACGCCCACATTCACACATAGACATGACAGGTCTTACGGGACTCGCCCAGCCCTCCCCCTCTCGGTTGACCACCGCAGAGGAGTCGAGCGCGGGCAATCTGCCCGCTGTTATCAGCGCGCCCCCTGCCTCAAATGTCATAAGCGCGACGCTTATGTTGCAGCGCACTGAAGCCCCTCTGTCGCTGAGCGACCAGAGCGCGCTTCGCATTCAACCCCTAGCCATTCGTGCAAATGCATGGGCAAGGCTACCCGGGGTTTCGAAGTGGGTGCTAGACATTATAGAAAGAGGCTATTCGCTACAGTTCGGTCGACGCCCGCAACGCAAAGCGGCGCGAATCGATACTACGGTGAAAAAGGAAGTAGCACACCTACTTCGGGCCGAAATAGCGAAGTTACTGAGCAAAGGGGCTATAGAACCCTTATCACAAGCTCAGAGCGAAGGGGGCATGTACAGCAGATATTTTCTGGTACCCAAAAAAGACGGGGGTCTCAGACCCATTCTAGATCTAAGACGACTAAACAAAGCACTTCTGAAACAACGGTTCAGAATGCTCACGACCAAGAAAATCCTCTCGCAAATTTGCCAAGGGGACTGGTTCATGTCGATAGATCTGAAAGACGCTTATTTTCAAATACAAATAGCGTCACGTCACAGGCGATTTTTTTGAGATTCGCCTTCGAGGGTCAGGCATATCAGTACACAGTCCTGCCATTTGGTCTATCCCTGGCACCTCGCGCATTCACAATGTGCATGGATGCAGCGCTCGCACCCCTCAGGCTCCGAGGCATACGAGTGCTGAATTATTTGGACGATTGGCTGGTTCTAGCTCGATCACAGTCGGGGCTCATAGAACACAGGACCATATTACTCGATCACCTCGAGAATTTAGGTCTCACAGTCAATTGGGCGAAGAGTTTGCTGTCTTCCAGTCAGAAAATATCTTTTCTGGGCACAGATCTGGACTCGCTGTCTATGACAGCACAGCTGCCGCCGCAGCGCAGACTAAGTATTCAGCGCATGACAGAGAATTTTCGCCACGGCGCTTTAGTCCCGCTCAAAAAGTTTTCAAAGGATGCTGGGTCTCATGGCTTCAGCATCCTCAGTGCTTCAGCTGGGTCTGCTTCACATGCGCCCGCTGCAGTATTGGTTAAAAGCGCGCGCGCCGCGCAGAGCTTGGACCTCCGGTCTTGCGCGCCTCAAGGTCGATCAGAAATGCATCGCAGCTCTGAAACCTTGGACAGTGACCGACTGGTACCGGTCAGGAGTAAGCCTGGGGACTTCCTCGAGTGTGAAGGTGGTGTCTACGGACGCCTCAACCTCGGGATGGGGAGCGCTGCTCGAGGGCAGACCGTTATTCAGCCAGTGGTCGGAACGGGAGAAGCTTCTGCATATAAACTGCCTGGAAATGATGGCAGTCAACAACGCGCTGAGGCGCTTTTGTCCCCAGATAAAAAGACACCACGTCTTGGTCCGTTCGGACAACATGTCAGTGGTGGCTTATATAAATCACCAAGGAGGTATCAGATCCAGAATCCTTCACAGGCTGACGGAACGCCTCCTGGTCTGGGCTCAGCACAGTCTGCGCTCGCTCAGGGCAGCGCATGTGCCCGGCCATCTGAATGTGGGACCAGACAGACTGTCCAGAAACAATCTTCCGACAGGAGATTGGTCTTTACACCCACAGACAGTCGAACTGCTATGGAGGACATTTGGCAGAGCGAAAATAGACCTATTTGCGTCTCAAGAGAACGCTCATTGTCAGGAATTTTTCTCCAAGAGCAGGGACGCGTTGGCTCACGTCTGGCCCCGCTGCCCGCTCTATGCGTTTCCCCCTGTCACGCTCCTACCCCAGGTGTTAGAGCGAATCAGGGAGAGCGGATGCCCAGTGCTACTCGTCGCCCCATTTTTGGACAAACCAAGCCTGGTTTCCAGTCTGACGAGTACCGCCCCGTGGCCGATACCGGTGAGGAGGGATCTCCTCTCGCAGGCAAACGGCTCAATCTGGCATCCTTGCCCGGAGCGTTGGTCCCTACATGTGTGGGCCATCAACTGGTACCCGATAACCTCCCAGCGGGAGTGTTAAACACAATCACACAGGCTAGAGCTCCATCTACGAGGCGGCTCTATTCCTCAAAATGGTCTGTGTTCACTAGCTGGTGTACAGCGAGTGGTACTCCGCCCTCACGCTGTGGGGTGACGGAGGTTCTCTCCTTTTTACAAGAGCTTCTGGATAAGGGCTGAACCCCATCCACGCTCAAAGTTTATGTGGCGGCCAAAGCAGCGTTTGCTGAACCACCGCTCGGCCAGTCATTAGGAAGGAACGATCCGGTCATTCGCTTCCTTAGAGGAGCTAAGAGGCTGAACCCTCCCAGACCTCCCTCAGTTCCCGTTTGGGACCTTTTCCACGGTTCTGGAAGCCATGAAAGGTGCCCCATTCGAGCCAATACAGTCAATAGACCTGAAACTCTTGTCTTTCAAAACAGTGTTTCTTCTGGCTCTCGCTTCAGTGAAGCGCATAGGGGATTTGCAAGCGCTCTCAGTGAGCGCGACGTGTATGGAGTTTGGGCCTAATGACTCGAGAGTCATACTCAAACCAAAGCACGGATATGTTCCTAAATCCCTCAATACACCGTTTAGTGCACAGGTGATCTCCCTGTCGGCCCTGCCGTATCTGAAGAGGAAGGGGACGCAGGCTTCCTTTGCCCGGTCAGGGCGTTAAGGGCCTATGTGTCTCGCTCATCTGTTTTCAGACAGACGGAGCAGCTCTTTGTTTTGTTCAGCGGACGTTCTAAGGGACTAGCTGCGTCAAAACAGAGTCTATCCAGATGGATAGTTGATGCTATAGCGCTAGCTTACACATCCAGGGGCCTGCAATGCCCGATAGGTGTCAAAGCGCACTCCACAAGAGGCATGGCTTCGTCGTGGGCTTGGTCCAGTGGGATTGCCTTGCAAAATATCTGTATGGCGGCAGGCTGGGCCTCCCCGTCTACATTTATAAGGTTTTATAACCTCGAGGTTCCCGCTTTGCAAGCTAGGTTGCTCTCGGTTTAATTTTTCAGTATTGCCCGCCCGATGCTATCGGCTCAGGATGCTGAAACTGCTAGAGCGTCGATCACTGATCGTCTGTATACTTCTGTGGGCAGTGCGTAAGTCCCCCATATTTACCAGTCCAGGCCGAGTTCGCCCTGGCTGTGTGGAACACTTGATATAACATGCTCTTATCAGAGCTCCATATTACAGGAATGATGCTATTCTAGCCCCTCTTCCCGGATTCTCTGTGAGTCCCTTGTGATTAGGCACTGTATGAGCCCCGGGCACCTGCCCTTGGGACTTTAGTGTTATGTCTCAAGCACGCACGGCGTTTTACATTGTGTTCCCCTAGCGTAAGATACTTACGCAAGTACGAGAGACCGCTCGTAAGAGAACGTACTCGGTTACTAACGTAACCTCGGTTCTCTCTAGAAGAGGGAACGAGTACTTGCGTATCTTGCCGTGCATGCGTCATGTTCTGATTCGCTTCAGCGATGGAAAAACTGACCAAACCAGCCTCTCTGGGCCGTATTTATAGCCCTAGCCCCACCCGCTTTCGGCGGGACATGACGTAATGGGCGCGAAGCACCCTCATTGGTTCTGACGTCATGAGGGGCCTCTATCGATAGGCTGGTGCAGTTGCCGCAGAGCAGCCAATGGGCGCGCAAGCTGTCTCGCCCATGTCTGCATGCTGCTGCAATGCGTTTTACATTATTGCAAAATTAAGGATAATTTTTGGCTTCAATATCTCGAGGAAAAGAGGTTTTCCCCTAGCGTAAGATACTTACGCAAGTACTCGTTCCCTCTTCTAGAGAGAACCGAGGTTACGTAGTAACCGAGTACGATTCAGCTAGCTCTCATTGGTCAGTTATTACTTTCACTTTCTGTAGTGAATAATTGACTTGGTTTAGTCAAATAAAGTCACCTAATTTCTATAGCGCTTTTTATAATAGGCCTGCAGATTGTTTCAAAGCAGCTTTACAGAGATAACAGGAAAATAATGCAATCGAGTTTTTAGATCATAGATAATTAGATCAAATTAAATTATAGCGCTCCTCCATGTTAAACTGTGTTCTGTGTCTATTTTGTGAACACAACTTGGATAATCTACAACAGGTAAACATGTCAGCTGTGTGGACTCTAGTGGAGACATGTGTTTTGTTGGTTTGTTTGTTTGTTTGTTTGTTTGATGATTTGTTGGTTTTCCCCCCATATTACGTGTCATTAAAGGAGTTCTCCTTCGACATCCGTGTGAAGAAGGACTTTGGAGACATTGTTCAGGTGAAACTTGAAAAGGAGATACTATGGCAATTTTCAGTGGTTTTGTAAGCATATCACAGTGAAAACACCCTCTGGAAAACGCTTCGAGTTCCCCTGTCATTGCTGGATTGAAAACGAAAAGGAAGTGATTATCCGAGAAGGCACTGGTAGGCTACATTCATTTTAAATGAAGCATTATTATTTTAAAAGTTGTTCAGTTGTTATTGAATCATGTCTTAAATGCTGTCTTTTCTATGTGTAAAATGTGTGCTATATATTTGTCTGTGCATTCATTTAGCTCGATTGCCTCAGGATGAAACCAAATTGCTTAAAGAGAAAAGAGGAAAAGAACTGGAATTTAGACAGAAACAATTCAGGTTTGAAGAAACAACTACATTCTTGAACAATATTCATTTGGTGCAGTTTTTTCTTTATTCCTCCCTATAGAGTTCAGTGTGATTGACACAATAATATTGTAAATATATTGTCACATATACAGTATGTTGTCATATACATAGGTCTGTAGCAGCAGTGTGTGTCTGTGTGTGTGTGTGTGCCACACTCACGTTAGCTTGGACTCATTATGTTTTGTCACCACCTCCTTCAACACTCATTTGCTGTCACGGACACTAATTATGCTCAGCTGTGCATTACCATCATTATCACCTGTATATATGTTCAGTTCTGTTCGATTTCATTGTCTTGTGTCATCTATGTTGAGTGTGTTGCTCTCCGTTTGCTATTCTGTTTGAGCTTTGGTGAATAAACCTGTGTATTGGATTGTATTCTTCTTCCAGCAACCACCCATGACAGAACACCAGACCAAACAAGTGAATGTGTTTTTAGAAATTTTCTTTTCAGTTTTCATGTTCAGTGTTCAGTCTTTGCATTTTGACCAAGGAGTCAGGTGATGCCAAAGGGAATTTGCCATTGTTTGCACACTCTTCCCCCGCTAAACGTTGGTGCGTTGGGCTTAGACAAGGAGGATTTCTATTCATCTCAATGGAAGTAGAGTACTTGAGCTGGACGCTGACTTTGATATTTGCTCGATTCTGTAAAGTTTTCCCCCTTTTTAACCAGTTACCTGAGCTGTAATGCCATGTCACTAATCACTCTGGAGAAGCAAGAAAATGGTTTTCTGGCAATGCTTACACTTTTTAGAGTATTGCATTTTTGTAAAATAAAAACACAAGGCAACTGACAAAAGTCTTGTAATTGTCTCTACAGAAAAAATAAAAACACTTCACCTTTAAATGTAATTCTTGGTATCTGTCACATTAGTCTAAATGAAGAAATGCCAGAAAGGATCAAAATAACACTGTTTATTAACTAACTCAGAATCAGGTAATGCAAAAAACAATGTAACAAACAAACAGTGTGCTGTGCACAAACAATACCGGACAGTAAGGGAACTGAAAACGGAGAGCATATATAAACAAGATAACAAACTAAAAGACTAACTGGTGTAATGATAGACTTTTGGAAACTAAGACAAAGGACCAGGAAAATGACAATAAACAAACTAAAATCCATGAAAGTGAACTAACTTAACATTAGTGTAACTGTTGTAATTTCTCTTGTTGAAGCTGGAGGGAGTGGCGCGAAGGCTACCCCAAGGGCATGGATCATCATCTTCTTCCAGAAGTTCAGTTCGATGCAGCAAAAACCTTTGAGATGAATTTCAATGTCCTGAAAGCGTAAGTTTGTTATGGCCACAGTCCTTGTTGATTTGATACTGAGATTTTCCTCAGTTCCAGAATGAAATTCATGCAAATAGAGTTCATGTCTATAATTATACAGTTTGCACTCTTTTTCAGGATTGGGGAATCACTTCTTGACAAATTTAAAGGTTTCATTCAATCCTGGAAAGACATGGCTGATTTTGAAAATATATTGGAACATTTTAATGTCAAGAACACTCTACTAGGTTTGTTTTTCTTCATTTAAACAAACACTATATATCCAAAAACACAATTGTTTTGAGAAACCAACAACGCAGAGGCAATTTTTTTTCATACATGTAAAGCCTTTGACAGTTGACTCAATTTTCCCCTTTGAAATCTGGACAGAGAACGTGATGCAAGACTGGAGTAAGGATTACATGTTCGGCTACCAGTTTTTGAACGGCTGCAATCCTGTCATGATCAGGAAGTGCATGGAAATTCCAGACAAATTTCCAGTCACACATGAGATGGTGAAGGGCTTTCTGGAGAAAGGTGTCACACTACAAGAGGAATTAGAGGTCAGAAACATTAAGACATAAATCACTTGAACAGTCGGTCAGTTATCAAGACTTGCTTGTATTCTGACATCCTTCACATAATTTGGTTTACATAAATGACTCAATCAATGTTATTTAACCCATGAACTATTAGTTCTAAACTTTGCACCTGTAAACACGTTTATAGGCAGGAAACATCTACATAGTGGATTATGAAATACTGGAGGGAGTGCCAACATCCAGCGATCAGGTCTATCTGACTGCACCCGTCTGCCTGCTGTACAAGAACAGATTGGACCAAATTGTGCCAATTGCCATTCAGGTATCTGTCACATATAGAATCAGTATCAAATGAAAACATAAATTAAATTTTTTCAAAAACTTTTGCTGGGAATTTAACCGAAGTAAAAATATCCTGCTTTGCTCTATTATATCTGAATCAGCTCAGTCAAAACCCAGGGGAAAAGAGCCCAATCTTTCTCCCAAGTGATAATGAATATGATTGGATGTTTGCCAAGATGTGGGTGAAATCTGCCGACTTCATTGTACACCAGTTGGTCACGCACCTTCTCAAGACACATCTGATATCAGAGGTTTTTGAAATGGCCATGTACAGACAGCTCGCTGCAGTCCATCCTGTATACAAGGTACCTGTCATTCAATATCCAGTCATGATATTTAGATTCAGGGCTAAACTGAAGATTGTAGTTTCAAATATGTCAATTTATTGATGAAGGGTTGCTGGTTCTGATATCCTTGCCTTTTTGTCATCCATGGTTCAATGTTAACCAGAAACCTCCAGGGAATGACTTGGAAACCACTTTTGCTGTTTCAGGTTATGCTTTTAAATCAGTTTTTATGATTTAATGTACATGTTTAAATGCTTCTTACAGTTACTGAAACCTCATGTTCGTTTCACAATTGCAATCAATGCATTGGCCCGTGAAAGACTCATCAGTGAAAACGGGATCATCAGCAAGGTAGCTTTACACCTAATTTAATATATCCCCACATAAACAGCATCTTGCTAGGATTCAAAGCAATTCTATTCATATTTGATTATTTAGTGAGATTATTTAGTCAGACCTAAGTAGTTCCTAAATTTCAAAAAGTCAAAGAGTAGGCTAAATAAGTGCTGAAAATGTTTAGGCAAAATATTAACTGAATTCTTGGTATCCACAGATTAGTAGCCTCACTGCAAATGGGATGTCTGAAGTGATTAAAAGGGCCATGGAGACTTTAACCTACGAGTCCCTGTGCTTCCCTGAGGACATAGAAGCTCGAGGAATGGAAGATGTGCCCAAGTACTATTATAGAGATGATGGCAAGAAGATCTGGGATGCAATACACGAGTAAGTGTAGCAACAGTTCAGATCCTGTACTACTAGTGCAAAAGTACAAATTAGTCCTCATACACTCCAATGAAAAGTTATTCATTAATTTGTCATCTTTTTCATCTTCCTAGTTTTGTTTCTGCTGTGGTCGAGATCTACTATGAGAGCGATGAGACCGTTCAAAGAGATGTGGAGATTCAAGGATTTGTTCAGGATGTTTCCTTTGGCATGAATAATTCTGACAGTGAGTACAGGTTTAACTTATCAAAGGCTATCTGTCAGGGTGGATTTCCTACAGGGGTTCAGGCTACAGGACTGTCGAATGACTAAAGAAACGTTGTCAGCACGATGGTAGAAAACTGTACATTTCTTGTCTATTACCACCCACTGCTACTTATACCAACGGCGGAAATAAGCGCAGTTACAATAGCTTAATATGTGGGAGAGCGATGCTATAGTGAGTGATAATATTGTATTGCGATAGGTAGCACTTCAAAGTTAATACCTAATCAAAACTAGTTAGCACATTATTTGTAATTGAAAAGGTTTAATGACAAAATATGATTATGGTTACACTTAAAATAGTTATAAAATAGATGTATGAGATGCTAAAAACTTCTACCATTAATTGTACCCAGCATATTTGTAAAATGTTACCTGAGAGATAGAAAGAGAGGGAAAGAGAGAGAGAGAAAGTGTAGAGACCAAACACTTGCAGTCCAAAGGTGGCACCAAACATGGCCAGGTGTGTGTGGATGTCATCTTCAGTCTTTTCGTCCAGGCTTGTTGCAATAGCAGTTGGTCAGTTTTCAGTCTTTGTTCTCCTTTCAGCCCTGTCGCTGACGACACTAGCAGGTGATTTTGAATCATTCCCATTCCCTCGAAAACATCACATCTTCAAAACAACAGGTACTTAATCAGGGAGCAAATTATTGTTCTTCTTTCTGAGGCAGGACACATGATGTGAACTTGGGTAGAAGGGATCCTGTCATTTAAAAGAGCATATAGTGCAACAAACCGCAAAAGCATACATATGGCATTTGTCATTGGTCAGAGGTTTGATATGGTCAGATTAAAATTTGTCTCTGGCAAAAAACCTTCAAATTGATGTACTTAAAAAGATGGTCATGGCGAGAATAAAAGATCCTACAAGCTCTTACATTTTTTCTGAAAACATTTAATGAATTGCATTATAACAAAACAACACATTGCTAGTTTAAAACCTTTTTCATTGAGAGTATAAGCAAAATATCAGTGTAACCAAACACAGAGATTAATTTGAATTAATGTCCAAAAACATTGTTGCAAGTCAAATGGACAAAATACAAATAAGCAGAAATCCAATAAGTTTCAGAAATGTTTCAAAAGCATTAATGAGCATACAAATATTTGTACTTGGGTAAAAATTAGAAATACTGACATACATTTTGATATTTAACTTGGTGAGACAAATGATTACTTAAGTGATTAAGTAAATCCAAAGAAAAACAAAACAAACAATTTCTGTATGAAATTCACAGTTATAATTCAGTCTAGATGTAAAGACTTAAATAACATTGTATGCATAAATTTTTTTGAGGCTGAATCAGATAGATGCTGATTTGACTTTGTGTGTGAAAATCAAATGATGTAATTTATGTGGCTGCACTGCAAGGGATCCCGGGTTTCGGCACCATCTGTCAGGGTGGATTTCCTACAGGGGTTCAGGCTGCAGGACTGCCAAAATAAGAAACGTTGTCAGCACGATGGTAGAAAACTGTACATTTCTTGTCTATTACCACCCACTGCTACTTATACCAACGACGGAAATAAGCGCAGTAACAATATGTGGGAGAGCGTTGCTATTGAGTGACGATATTGTATTGCAATAGGTAGCACTTCTAAGTCAATACCAAATCAAAACTAGTTAGCACATTATTTGTAATTGGAAGGCTTTTAATGACAATATGGTTATGGTTACACTTAAAATAGTTACAAAATAGATGTTTGAGATGATAAAAACTTCTACCATTAATTGAACCCAGCATGTATGTAAAACGTTACCAGAGAGAGAGAGAGAGAGAAAGAGAAAGTGTAGAATTTAAGAGACAAAGAAAAGGGAGAGAGAGACCCAAGAAAGGGATCCAGTGAATCAAAAATAGAGACAGAGCAACTGTTACAATCTTCTTTTATCCTTTCCCTGACCATGTGACTAAAACTCAAATGTGAGACTATATAATTACAACTTCCCCCATCGTACTAGTGACAATTAGAAGACACCCGATGTCCACATATCTTGGCCTACAGGCCTTGAGTACTATCAGCACCTCTTTGTCTTCAGGAATTCCAAATGGTCCTTGGTGTAAGAAGGAGGGGGGTCGAAACAGTAAAAGCAAATGTTTTTGTTAATTTCAGTAAAAGCAAACGTTTTTGTTCATTTTCAAATATCTTTGATTATTTGCAACCCTACACCTGTTTACGCCTGGTCAATTGGATCACAAGAGAATGATGCTAAATACACGTTTTGAAATGTCCACTTCCAGAGGTAGTCGAAAACGCATTTGACTGGATTGCTTTCATAGTGTAGATGCTCATGTTGTCGAATGCATTCGAACAGTCATTAAATAAACGACTATTCTCTACCTACTGACCAGTCTTTTTATGGGCAATGTGGAATTGTTAATGATTCTTTTAGATTGAGACCCATTTCTGAAAGTGGATTTTTTAAATGTATTAGTGAAATAAAAAGAAATAAGGCACCTGGGATTGACATTCCTACAACATGTTTAGGGTCTATGCTCGAGTAATTACTCATTTTGTATTATATGTGACCCTGGACCACAAAACCAGTCACATGGGGCAACATTTTTAAATTGAGATTTATACATCATCTGAAAGCTGAATAATCAAGCTTTCCATTGATGTATGGTTTGTTAGGATATGACAATATTTGGCCGAGATATGACTATTTGACCCAAAAAAAATCACCAACTGAGAAAATCACCTTTAAAGTTGTCCATTTATGTTTGCGATTCTGCTGCATTCACTCACAAAAATAAATGTTTTATATATTTACGGTTAGAAATTTACAAAATATCTTCATGGAACATGATCTTCACTTAATGTCCTAATGATTTTTGGCATAAAAGAAAAATCGATAATTTTGACCCATACAATGTATTGTTGGCTATTGCCACAAATATACCCGTGCAACTTATGACTGGTTTTGTGATTCAGGGTCACATGTTAAATTTATCAATTGAACAAAGAAAAATACCAAGTGAGTTTAAACGTGCTAGAGTTATTCCATTATATAAAAAGGATTGCAAGTTAAATATGGTAAAGTATAGGCCTATTTCTGTCTTCGGTGTGTTGTCTAAGATAATGGGGAAAAAATAGTATATGACCAGATTGAAAAATATATTAGTAAAAACAATACATTATATGATTTGCAGTCCGGTTTTAGGTCTTTACATTCAACTGAAACTTGTATATTATGTATGACTGACAAAATAAGGGAAGCTGTTGACAGTAGCAAATTTTGTGGGATGGTTATGTTGAACCTTGAGAAAGTATTTGATACTATAGACCACACAATTATATTGTAAATTAAAGGCAATTGGGTTTGATGAGAAATCTCTTAGGTGGGTACAGTCCTATCTTGATAACAGAAGCCAGAGAGTTGACATTAATGGTATATTGTCTAGTCCTTTATCTATCAATTGTGGAGTTCCTTATGTGAGCATTTTAGGTCCCTTATTTTTTCTTTTATACATAAATGATCTTAAAGCAGCGAGTTCTGAGGAATGTTTTCTTCTTGCTGATGATGCAGCAATTTTAGTATTTCATCAAGATAAAGGGATCCTGGAGAAAACAATGACTTTGCAGTTACAATAGATGTCCACATGGTTTTTAGATAATAAACTTTCCCTACATATAGGTAAAATTGAGGCCATTCTCTTTGCTTCTAGAATGAAAATAATAAATAAGGATGCCGCTTTCTCGTGATGAGCAGGACGTGGCTGTTGAGTTCGGGGATGTCTCTGAGCACTCACAGCCCGCCTGCCCAGCATATGACGAGCTGTTGGACGTTATGTCTCGCGCCATAGAAAGATTTGATCTTCCATTGAAGTGAAATCTGCCACAGGTGAACTATGCTGTTATGGAGAGGATGCAGGAATATGGTTATGTGCCGCTGGTCAGCTAGGTAGGTGAGGCATCCACATTAAAGAAGCCGTCTCTGCCAACTAAGTCACTGCGTGTTAAATCGTGTTATTGGCTCTCCTTGCCACCAAACATATTGCTGTGGCGATTGTTCTATCTTTGATGGGCCGGTTCGCCTGCCTAGCTTTTTAGCACATATGTCGAGACAGTGGTCTGGAAGTTTTGGGAGGCTAAGGCTTTTAAGACCTCTATACCACGCCAGTCCAGGACTATGTCTCAAGCCATGAACGGGGCTGGCCTGTCCTAGTCTGAGGAGTGGAAGCGAGACCAGAAGGTGAACACCACCTCTCGTGCTACCTCTCCTTCAAGGGGTAGAGCGTGGAAGAGGCATGAAGCTAGAGGGAGAAGAAAATATCTCAGGGAAGTAATCCAGAGTAATTGCTCTGAGCGTTCTAGGGTCCCAGAGGCTAAATAACATCTGAGCCTCCCTGGCTGTTCATTATATGGAAGTATTCTTGGGCATCCGCTTCCTAGAGCTTTGCTCTGATAGCATCATCAAGTAGTTGGCTTCTGTAAGCCTCTTTGGTAAGCTCTTCTGAGTGTAGGATGTTGCTAGGCCTCCTCTCGCGTTAGAAAGTTGTCATGTTGAGGCCTCCGTCCTCAGGTCCACCACGCAGTGGTGCTGAGTTGTCAGGCTTTTGAGCCTCCTTGGCCACTGCATTAAGACCATGGGCCTCCTCTCGTTATAGAGTTATTTTGGCCTCAGTTCTTTGAGCTTCACCTACATGCAGTTTGAGTTTATTAGGCTCCATCGAGCCTCCTCGAGGTCTGTAGCATTGTTAGGTTTCTTCTCGTTATGTGATTCTTCCTGTCAGGCCCCTGTTTTTTAGTAGGCAGTTTTGTCAAGTTCTTAAGCTCCTTTTGAGCCTCCTTGGTTTCTTCTTTTATAAAAAACTGCTCCTCAGAGCTCCGCCTGGGGCAGCATCATGTTGTTAGGTACACTACTTGAGCCTCCTTTGGGGCATCTGGGTTGGGAGTGGTCTATGATTTTGAACTAGAGCATTGTTAGGCCTCCTCTCGCTATAGAGAGTCGATTTATTAGAGGCCTCCGCTCCTCTGAGCTCTGCCCATTATTGTGTGAGGCTGCTAGCCCTGTTATGTAGCTTCCTTGACAGGCGTAGGACATAGTGTATTCGTCCTATGAGCTCAGCCATATTCTAAGTGGTTAGGCTCTCTGTGAGCCTCCTTGGCCACTGCAAGCGTTGTTAGGCCTCCTCTCACTAGAAAGACTCATCTCACTAAGGCTTCCACTCCCTTGAGCTCCACTAGGATATCAATTGCGAGTGGTAGGCTCTCTGTGAGCGTCCTTGCAAGATGTCCTGAGCGTGGGGTGTTGTTGGGCCTCCTCTTGATTTAGAGTGTCATCTCTAAATGCATCTCTAGTCATCTCGGTAAAACTATTTGCACAAAACCTCTGGTCATGTACTGTTCTCTGTTCCTCCTTTTTTTCTTTTACTACTTGTTTTTATATGTTTTAATGTTTTGTGTGTTGCATGTTATGTTGTGGTCAACAAAGTTTTAAGGATGTCCTGCCTCTTAGACTGTAAAACTAGTTTACCTACGGGTAGGGCTGTAGTCAAGACCACCTTTGTCGAGTCCAAGACAAGTCCAAGACCAGGACTAGTCGAGTCCAAGTCAAGACCAAGTCCAAAGAGGTTCGAGTCCAAGACAAGACCGAGTCCAAAAAGGTTCGAGTCCGAGTCAAGACCGAGTCCAGGACAGGAAAAAAAGTCTTATGCATGACATTATCAAGACAATCATTTTGGCCTATTATTTATAATAATTTAATTTAATAATAATTCATTACATTTATATAGCGCTTTTTCTCGGCACTCAAAGCGCTTTACATAGAAGGGGGAATCTCCTCAACCACCACCAATGTGCAGCATCCACTTGGATGATGCGACGGCAGCCATATTGTGCCAGAACGCCCACCACACACCAGCTTACTGGTGGAGAGGAGACAGTGATGAAGCCAATCAGTATATAATTAGATAATTAGGAGGCCATGATGGACAGAGGCCAATGGGCAAATTTGGCCAGATTTTTAATGACCACAGAGAGTCAGGACCTCGGTTTAACGTCTCATCCGAAGGATAGACAATAGAAGTTGCCTTGGCTACGGTTTCGTTCCAATGAACTGCAGTAGCCAAGGCGACTTCTATTGTATATATCTATACCCGCCCGCGCTCTCAGATCACTTGGACGTGGCTGTGTACAAGAGGTAAAAACGATATAAATACTGTTCGTTTTCTCACACAAACCGCTCGTTTCGTGTCTTGGGCCATCAATGTGTACTTACGATGGGGAATTGTTTAATTTGGACGATGGGGAATTGTTTTAATTTGGACTCTGTGCATGCTCTTTGAGACAGTGACCATAGACCTGCATTATATGACTGACAGACAAGAACGGTTTGACCTAAAAATATCAAAATTGAAACTACTGCGGAAAAAAAGACACCTACATCTTGGATGCCCTTGAGGTAAGCTAAAACATACCAAAATTTAATTTCAAAGTGAACTATCCCTTTAAAGAGCCGTATGTGTGCTTACTGGGAACATAATAAAGACACCTGGACTCGGTCGAGACCAAAAGCCATATTTGGCAAGACCAGTGGCCGAGACCGAGACAAGTCCGAGTCCGAATACCAGCGAGTCCGAGACAAGTCCGAGACCATAGAAAAACGGTCTCGAGTCTGGACAAAAAAAAAAAAAATGTATATAGGCCTAAAGGCGCGCACACATTCGTTTCGACTGTCTGATCAGCCTCACATTCTGTTCCTGTCAATCATACATGTGATGTCAACCAATTAAACTGCATGAGGGAGGGCCAAGCCAACTCTCTCTCACACACACACACACACACACACACACCGGTCTGAACAGAAGTTCTGAGTGTTAGGCTCTCTGGAGCCTTCTTGGATGCTGGCCTGAATATGAACCTAGTTAAGCTTCCTCTCTGTAGAATAATCCTGTTGAGGCAGCAATGCTAGAATATGTTGTGTATGCGCGTGAGGTGCCAATGCGATCACTGGAATTTTTGTCCTTCTAAGAGAGGAAACTGTTTCTCTGTAATTTATGGTCAAACAGACAGAAGTAAGACATCATTCAAAACTGTAAAGCGTTTGGTAAATAAAGAAAACAAGCAGGATGCCGCTTTCTGCCGTCTCAGTTTCCTTTCCGTGAACTATGGAGCGCATCACACTGAACCGAAACATTTTTTTCTTTCATTTTGTTAATCTGTAATTATTTAAGTGAAATATTTTTTCTTGTATAGGCTTATATATTGCATATTACCTAACATTCATTTTCACTTAAATGTAGGCCTAATACTTGACAGTTGGTGACATATCCTCTGAAAAACTAATGTCAGCGTATTGCCATTGCGACTTACCTATGATGATGACTTGACAGCTGGGCGCGGACATTTACTCAAGTTGGATACATCAATGTCACATTTGCATAGGCCTTACTATTTGAATTTGTGATTTTAAATTAAACAGAACGATAAAATAAAGTTATTACTGGTTAATGGCCATTTCAAATAAGCGTTTCTGAATGATTAAATTTGATTTCGTTTTCGTTCCTGGTTATGTTCCTGTCAAAATTTAGTTCGTTTCAGGTTTTCGTTCCTTGAACCGGTTCGGAGCCCTGCTTAAAAGTAAAACATTTCCAAAAATGTACTCAAGTAAATGTAATAAAGTAAATGTACTTTACCCACCTCTGCATGCGCTCTCAGCATTCGGCGTGGTCTCACGGCTGTCGGAGCCGAAATGAAAGCTGCTGCTCTCTGTATGTTTTTCCATCGTCTCCGGTCGCTTTCATATGTAAATTAAGCAAGCTTATTTCGTCCATTAGATCGAAAGATCTGAAAAGGCCCATACATTTACTCGCTCATAGACCGTACCCTTGAAAAAAATCAGGACAGAAGTGGTTTAAAGTGGACAAAATAGACTAAACACCAGGTGTAAACGGGAACGTGTCTCCATCATGTACTTGTGATCCGATTGACCAAAACGCATCTTAATACCAGGAGTAAACAGGGCCAAAATATCAGTGTTGGTCTGTGCAAGCATGCATGACTGTTTGTATTCTTGTATATTCTATATGCATCTTTGTGTGTTTCAAGTCACCCTTAAATGTGTTCTGAAGATAAATGCATACTGCCACTGTTTCCAGAGTTCCCAGAGTCTCTAGAAACTCGAGAGGAGTTAGTCAAATACCTGACTGTTGTGATATTCACAGCTTCAGCACAACATGCTGCTGTTAACTTTGGACAGGTGAGATTACACACTTTCAAATCATCTGCAGGAGTGTTAAAAATTGCTTGGCAAAATTCTGGATAATATCTATAAGCTAATATCTGTGAGTAAACTTTTATGTTCCAGTTTGACTGGTATGGCTGGATCCCCAACAGTCCTACCACCATGCGCAAGCCGCCTCCCGAACTGAAGGGCCAAGTGGATATGGAGTATATCATGAAGAGTCTGCCTGATCGTGGACGTTCCAGCCTGGCTCTAGGAACAGTTTGGGCCCTCAGTCGGTTCCAGAAGAATGAGGTTTGATGTTGATTTGGTCTGGATATACTTTCCACTTGAAATTGTAGAGAACATGACAGCAGTCTAGTCTAAATTAATGTGAAAAAGAATTAACCTGTTACTGGCTGAGGGTACAGAGCATCACCCTCGGATCATTTTGAACCGAAACTAATTATTTAATTTTTTTATTAAAAAGATTTAGTGTTTATCAGAGGGGTCCAAGACCCTGGGACTTGTTGCACTTGAACCACGAATACACAAAACAATTGAATGAATTTGAGGAGTCCTGTGGATTTAAAAAAGCTCCATATAGAGCTATAAGGCCATCTAGTGGCAAGAATCATGAAATATGTTTTTTTTTTTTTTTTTTTTTTTCACAAGAGGTCGGCAAAGACACCCAAAGTATGATATTTTGAGCTGAATTAAAAGGGTTATGCATGAAATTGTGTTATTTTGAATTTAAGTTGAAATAATGTGAGGAATGTGCTTAAATTACTATTTATTTATTATTTATTGACCAAATTTTAAGGTAATTTAAAGGTAAATAAAAATAAATAAAAAAATTGCATTAAACAAATAGAAAAAAAATATTTTCAAAATAAAAAAATACTTAAGTATAATTTTGAGGGAAAGATGTGTTGCAAAATGCGAGTGAAGGATGAGGGGTAAAAAAAAATAGGCCAAAGATGATTTAAAAAAAAACAATTATGTAGACTCAAACACATTTTCAATTCTTCTTATTGTTGTAGATTGTTTGCTTGGTACAGTGTATGTGTTCTGCGGCACTGCCAACGTACAAGTATTTTCAGTCAGGTAGTGCAATTCATTTAACTGACCCTACGCTAAGTCCCACTTAAAACAATCATCATATTTGGGGAGTAACAGAAAATGTATCTATTCTTTTAATGGTGTTACGTATATTAAATATTAAATATTAGGAGCACTGATCTGTTATTCTCCAGTATAAATCATAATAATAACTGTTTCTGTTAAATTTTTGTCTGCATGCAAAGAATTGAGGCAGCAAAAACACTGAGAATGAAACGTCTACTAGTACACTGTATATTATGTGCCACATTCACACTTTTATGTCCACACATTTTAAAATTCAAAACAATGTTGAATTAGAAATCCATATGTTACAAATTACATTTTACGCCATGTGTTCTGTAGTGCTACACATTTCTTCCAATCCTTAAAGGCAAGCTTTTGCTCTTCTCTAATGTTAGATAATGGATGTCCTGTGTGTTTGGATAGTGTTTGTGCAACTAAATTATCTAAAATTTAGTGATAATTTCTCTTTTTTTCTGGAGCATGTATAACAGTGACAGTTAATTTATGTTTTGATTATCCATAATATGGATTATGATTTGAAAATCCCCAATTCCTGTTTTATAAGCTTGTCTGAGTGATTGACAGTAACCCAGGGGGCGGAGCTTAGAGAAGGGTCAGTTTACCTTGTAAAAAGAAAGAAAGATGTTGTTCTGCTTTCTGAAGAACTTACTTTTCCCCCCAGCTGTACTTGGGCATGTATCCAGAAATGTGCTTCACAGAGCAACCAGTGAAGGAGGCCATAAAGACTTTCCGCAAGAAACTAGATGAGGTGACCAACATCATCAAGAGCCGGAATGAGGGATTAACATTTGATTATTGTTATTTGTCCCCAGACAAAATCCCCAACAGTGTTGCAATTTGAGAAAATATTTTGCCAGGCCTATACAGTATATAGTGTTAATGGCCAATGTGAGCTTGACATAGAAAAGGAGAAGAACAGCTCTACTTAAATATTAAGTATTGTAAAACACAGAGCATTCTGCCTTTTGAGGCGATTTATAGAAATTGTTTTATTAACTCTTTTTGTATTTGACTCTGTTGCTGGGAAGTAAGGGATATTACTTTGCAATGCGATCTGTGCACACATGTATGTTATCTGAGGGGTGATTGTCTGGTTCACGCCAGGAAAGCAGAACAGTTTATTTGACTATATGCTTTAAAGAGCTAAACTTGTGTTATAATTCATTTTTTTATTGTCTTTCTTTTTTATTATTTTCTTTAATCATATAAACTTGCATATTTATATATCCATACTATGGTATTCATTTACTCATCTTTTGATTCATTTATTCATATTCTTTATTGCTCAGATGATCTATTGTTTGTAGTCTATTTTAGATAATCATTTGACTTACCTTACAGTTATATTGAGATCTTACATCTATATTGATTTTGCGTTGATTATCTTGTATACACATGCAGAGATGTTTCATGAATGCTGTAAAGGAAATGTTTTGAGATTGTGAATATCTCTGACAGCACTTCAAATGGTTGTTACATTTGCTTTTTTTTTTTTCGCTGAGAGCTCTCATAATAAAGAAAGATTTAATAGAATTAAGATAAATAAGGTTTTATATTACATCTTATATCGAGATATTGTTTTCTTTGTGATCTTATGACAACTGTTTAATTTTAATAACTTTTCTGTGAACAAATATACTAATTGAATGTACTGCTGGATGAGTGGGAGGAAACTTTGGTGTATTTCTTTTTGTAACTTGAATAAAATAACAATGTTTTACACCTTGTGAAAAAGTACAATTAAGTGTATTTATTGCACTTGAAATCCAAAACAAACAAAAAACACATTTAAAGGTTATTATTCAGGTTATATAATTGAATAGACTTTTGTGGAGATATTAAATATAATTAATTAATATTAAATATAATTAAGACACATAGTATACTGTAGGAACACACCTTCTCGAACATGTGTATTTAAGAACACTGCAATTTAAAAAAGGTAGATTTATTTTTTATTTTAACCTAAGAATTGTATTATTATTACTATATTTATTTTAAAAGTATATTTTTAAATAAAAACCTTAACTTGAAGAGAATGGTGCTAGTAACGCCAATGTGTAAGGAGCTCGATATTGGACAGATTTAGAATCAATATGCAGATTTGGAGAATAATAAATAGGAGTAGAATAAATGGAGCAAACAAATCCAGAACATAATGCAATGAGGCAAAGTCAAAAGGCAGGCCTAAGATGAAAACACAGCTATCCGTCAAACCAGGCAAACACAATGAAAACAGTAACACAAGAGACAATATCCAGTAAACAGGCACAATGGTAATAATCAGAAACATGAACAGCATGCAATGGAATATGTTCAGTAGTGCGGTGAAACTGGCAATATTTCATAGAGTATACATGGAAATGCCATGGCTTAAATACATGAGACCAGAGCCATAGAGAGAAAGAGTTGCGACACTCCCATAGACCTTTCCCACCATTTTTTCACTCCCATAGAAAAAATGGCGGCGCTTTTAACCGCCTACTTCCGGGATTTGAAGATCGGATTAGTTCCAAACACTGTCATTTGGGCATTGGACCCCATTCACTTACATTGCTGCGCGTCGAGTTGTTCCAGAGGTAAGTTGCTGAAATATCGACCTTTTTTGAATTGTCAACTGTCTATATTGTATCAGAGGCCCTTTGCGATGCTAATACTGGTCTTCATTTGTACATGCACAGCGTAATTATTTATATTTTATGTTGGTTGTTTCAACCAATTTTCAAGCACTGCCTGCTAGCTAGCGCGACTTCGTCAGCTGTGACAGTAAGAGGTAATGAATCGCTACCACCTTTATAGCAACTTTTATTTAATTAAATTTTTGGGGATATACTAACTTTTCATTATGTTTTGTTGTCTTGAGTGAAGCGGCTTGTGAGAACAATGCTGGACCTGTAGGATTGTTATGGCCATCACCAGTCCTGTCTGTTTCATGGATCACCTGCCCCTGGTTTTTGTTTTTCTTGTTCACACACACTCACACAAGCACACATTTTTGTTGTCTGCCATTGTTTAATAAAAAATATTTTATTTGAAAATCTTCATTTGTCTTCAAGTGTTTTGTTAGTTAATTGCTTAAGTTACAGCTACCCTTACTCAGAAGAAGTGAGCTAGCTTCTAAGCGAATTCTGAACGGACCGCCACGGCAGACCTCTTTGCGTGATCACGAAGGCTAATGGCTGAATCGGAATTTATAAGCAAAATCACGGGAATCAATAGCCTAATACAGCCCGGTTGTGCTAAAATAAATATCATGAGACGTCCATCATCAGATGAATGATATGGAAAAGTTAAGTTAGAGCCGCTAAAGCCAGTGCTACTACCCATGCGAACATGAACACTAAGCTTTTCCCTCCAAAAATATAGCTTAAAACTTATCTCCAAATGCAAAACTGACATTAACAAAATGCAATAATGCAATAACAGCTGAAAAAATACTTGGGTGTGTGTTTTATTTTATATTTACCGTTCAATAATGCAATCGCTGCTGTCTGTCCCATAGAAGAACATGACAGCCAGCGTATGTTTTGGAACTATTGGAGCTTACATGAACCACGTGACAGCCATAGCGGCGACATCAAAGAGTGTCGCAACTCTCTCTCTCTATGGCTCTGCATGAGACAAACAAGAAATGAGCAGAGAAGAACAGGTCCATGACTAGTACTCGGGAGAGGGCTCCCTCTGGTGGTCAGTTGAATAGGATTCAGCCTCAGCCATTACACAATGTCAGGAAACACATAAGCTGATAATATGAATACCTGGAATGTGTTTCGTCCTAGTATAGGAACGGCGTGGCACAACATAACTGAAGAACATCACATAAGAAAAGTGTGGGTTTTCTTTCATTTCTTTCATTACATTTCTTTCTGTTCTTTTTACAGGACACTACATGAGCTTCGGAAAAGGGTATGCCAAAATAACAAACAAAACAGAAACTATTTAAGTGCTGCCATAACCTAAAATAGTAAAAGTAAAACAAAATACATTTACAAAATACTATTACAAACCAGGAGAATATGTACTTTTACAAAGAATTAATAGGCACCTATCTCCTACAAGACATTCCCCATTTACAATTTACCTTTTAACCCTCTGAGGTCTGAGGGGTTTTTGGGGTCCTTGAGATGTTCTGACATGCCCTGACATTTGTGCTTTTTTTCAGTTGCTTATAAACATATTAATGGCAAAGGTATAATTACACTCTATTTAGCACAAACAGGGCTACCATAATATGTGAGCAACATGCATGTACATGTTTGTATTTTTGAGAGAATAATGTTTATGCATGGTTATTGAAAAAACTAAAAACTAAAGTTTCTGAAATAAGGCCACAAAACACATACTAAATACGTGTCAATAAGACTTTTGACTAATTGATGTCGTTGCCTAGAGTTTTTTCTTCAAAATGATGTGAAAATCATCCTGCCCTTATCATTCACATAACACAATACATTGATTTAAATCTTGTAAAACACTTTTTGTTTGTAAAGGCAATATGCGCAAGGGGCGTCAACCATTCAACAGCATCATGCATATGTAGTGGTTCACACCTGAGGAGACAATGGGGCCCGCATACTTAATGAGCCATTCATTCAGGTGTGTCACCTATAGCCACAAGAAAGAATGCAAGAGCAATATATATACAGTATATATATATATATATATATATATATATATATATATATATATATATATATATATATATAAGTATATATATATATATATATTCTACCAAATTGGTTCACAGTTGGAAGCATGTCAATTTTTATTTTTTTCACAAATTTTGCTTGCAAATTGTATAATATCCAAGGAAAACATGTCTATTAATTGTGCAGTTAATTCTCATACTGTATTTTCAGTTTTGGAATATGTATCCTCTCCCCAAATTTGTCAATAATAAAACACAATAAAAATTATTTAAAGAAAATGCTTATATTTACCTTTTAAAATTTGTTTACATCTACCTTGTAAATATATATTTTTTTATTAAAAAGGTTACAATTACAACAACAATTGAAGTGTAATCTTTCTTTGTAAAAACTAAAGTATACATTTTATCATACATATTTCAAACTTCGAATATAGCCTACATTGACAAAACATACTATATTTAACATATTAGCAAAAATTGGCAAACAAAAGCTTATTTGAGGTGGCAGATATTTTACAGTAAAAATGTGTAATCTATCCAAAACTAATCAACGAAATGTTGTCTTTCATATGTCTGTAACATAGGTCTTTCGTTTTTATTATAAGGAATATAAATGTTAATTTGCAGTTTAACCCTCTGAGGTCTGAGGGGTTTTTGGGGTCCTTGAGATGTTCTGACATGCCCTGACATTTGTGCTTTTTTCAGTTGCTTATAAACATATTAATGGCAAAGGTATAATTACGCTCTATTTAGCACAAACAGGGCTACCATAATATGTGAGCAACATGCATGTACATGTTTGTATTTTTGAGAGAATAATGTTTATGCATGGTTATTGAAAAAACTAAAAACTAAAGTTTCTGAAATAAGGCCACAAAACACATACTAAATACGTGTCAATAAGACTTTTGACTAATTGATGTCTTTGCCTAGAATTTTTTCTTCAAAATGATGTGAAAATCATCCTGCCCTTATCATTCACATAACACAATACATTGATTTAAATCTTGTAAAACACTTTTTGTTTGTAAAGGCAATATGCGCAAGGGGCGTCAACCATGCGCGTAATTTGCACGGGGGTCATGACCCCCTCAAAAATCAGATCCAGCAAATATAACCCCCCCAATATCATCACATAATTCAGATTAAAATAAATATGAAATATTCCGAATGAATACTTTTGTTCGTTTTCTTTATTAATTTCATTTGCCAGCAAGAAAGATAGTATCATATTTTAAATAATCTGTAATGTACCCCCCGCACCGACTACTTGGTATTACCCAACCCGCTTTCTCTACCAAGTTTGTTCACACTATTTTGCGCGGTCGCTGGGATGAATGGTTGGAGAAAGCTGACGGTGCATGGCGTCAACCATTCAACAGCATCATGCATATGTAGTGGTTCACACCTCAGGAGACAATGGGGCCCGCATACCTAATGAGCCATTCATTCAGGTGTGTCACCTATAGCCACAAGAAAGAATGCAAGAGCAATATATATACAGTATATATATATATACAGTATATATATATATATATATATATATTCTACCAAATTGGTTCACAGTTGGAAGCATGTCAATTTTATTTTTTTTCACAAATTTTGCTTGCAAATTGTATAATATCCAAGGAAAACATGTCTATTAATTGTGCAGTTAATTCTCATACTGTATTTTCAGTTTTGGAATATGTATCCTCTCCCCAAATTTGTCAATAATAAAACACAATAAAAATTATTTAAAGAAAATGCTTATATTTACCTTTTAAAATTTGTTTACATCTACCTTGTAAATATATATTTTTTTATTAAAAAGGTTACAATTACAACAACAATTGAAGTGTAATCTTTCTTTGTAAAAACTAAAGTATACATTTTATCATACATATTTCAAACTTCGAATATAGCCTACATTGACAAAACATACTATATTTAACATATTAGCAAAAATTGGCAAACAAAAGCTTATTTGAGGTGGCAGATATTTTACAGTAAAAATGTGTAATCTATCCAAAACTAATCAACGAAATGTTGTCTTTCATTTGTCTGTAACATAGGTCTTTCGTTTTTATTATAAGGAATATAAATGTTAATTTGCAGTTTAATACGTTGCTTATACAAATACATTTTATTTCAACATATTTCAATCGATTTTACTCAGTATAGCTAAATAGTTTGCTAAAAGCAGATCATTTATTCACACACAGAAACGCAATTCAAATTTAAACCGTCTTTTTGCGAGTTGTGGTAAACAGCGCATCTCTGCGTTCATTCATTCACACAGAAACGCGATTTACTTGAGAATGAAAAAAAAAACTTACTACATTATTCCATCCGTTGCTCCTCGAAATACCAGCACTTCTGAGGTAAGTTTTCCATTATTATTATTCCTCACAGCGCTGCGAGACAGTGTAGACAACTACACTTATCTGAATAAACTTGATGTGTTTTCTCGAGCTGATATGTGGGCGTTCACAGTTTGTATGGGATCGTCTCAGTCATTTGCGTTTGAATAGCGCGCGCTCTCCGTGGGCGGGGCCGATTATAACGTAATGAGATGAGATGAGCTCGACTGGAATCGCTCTCTTTTAATACAGATTTCACAAGATTAGAATATTTGTTTTTTATATAAATTACTTCATTTAAAAGAAGAAAATTCAAGCTTCATGCCTGTGTGTCTGTATGTCTGTTTGACTGAGTATTCGCTCAGTTATTGTTCATTTTCGGACGCGTTTCAGAATGGACTTCAAGGCAGAACTCGCTTCGTGTTTATTTTTCTTGATTTGGCAAAAAGCACAACACTTTGTTTTTATTGTGAGTATACACAAAAATAATACACATTTAACAGAATCGATTGATGTATGAAACTCCTATGGAAAATCAAAGTCAACAGAGTATTTATGAGTTTCTTTTACATTGACAAAAAAAAAGCGAGCTGGTATCGCCGGCGATACCGTAGACCTCAGGGGGTTAAGAGACACAATAATAATAGAAAGTTCCCAGTCATAGGTTCTCTCGACACTGCGATCTCTCAATTCACTGTCGCTATGGGAATACCTTCGGTGTGATGAATGTGTTAAGCCCTTATACAATACAATTTGACTGGCCAATAGCGCCCCAAGAATAAGTCACACAGGCTTCATATCAGCTGCATGCTATTTCATCAGATTTTATTCCTTCAGGAAGCTGATTTTCTGTTGGCCGTAGGAAAGCGTATTTCCCTTTCGTGGTCACTCCGAGTTACGTCGGATGACGACGATTGGGGTTTCGCTTAGAAGCCTATCACCTTCGAGTATATAAAACGAGCCAATGGCAATGAAATGCCATGGGTCTGCGGAATTTGCATAGCGTAACTCCGCCCGCCGCAGGGGGTATAAAAGGAAGTACGCTGGCACAATGCAGATATGTTTTCGCTTCGGAGCCAAGAGTTTTCTTCACTCCTACAAGCTATTCTGTATCATCTTCACTCTACGAGACGAGCGGCTCTTCAGTGTGTTGGTGTGACGGCGTGTTCCAGCGAGATCGCATTGCCTGCTGCTGATCTGTGCAGTGATCTGCCGACAGTGTGTGTGTTTCTCCCTGGGCGCTTCAGCACTCTGCTGAGCTTTTCCTCTCTCTAAAAGAGCTGCACGCGGCACGTCTTTTTCAAGACGGCTCGCCCGTGTATTTACTGGATGTGGGCGCGTGATTCATCTGCCTAACGGTCACGAGCGCTGTTTCGCGTGTTGGGCTGATTCACGCTCGGCAGCGCTCGTGGGTGAGTCACGTTTTCTCTGCGGGAACGTGACCATCGCGATGTTTATAGATCGAGACTCAATGATCCCCGTGTGGGTAGAGTCCCCTCTGCCACACCCCAATCTATCTCTTCCTCGAGAGGGGATACTTTGGCTGGTGGCCAGGGTGATCTGAGGGTTACAGTGTGGCATAATACCGACGAGCATTCCTCGGGCCACGCCCCCCTCCACATCGCAAACCATGGGGCTTCCGTGTGTACCTGGTTCTTCTTAGGGACCCAGTGTTTTCATTCGGGGCTCCAGCAGGTGGTGTCATGTCACTCACAGCATCACAAGGCGGGCTTGATTCCTCTGGAAATGAGGATTCGACTGCGTTGCCTCCCTCTGGAGTGTCAGCGTTAGTCGAGTCAGATCCAGAGCTGATGGCCATGCTTTCCCGGGCAGCTGAAAGCATCGGCTGGAGTGGCGCCGCCCTCCCCCTGAGCGCTGTAGGCTTCCCGGATGTGCATCAGGACGCTTCCGGCCCGCGGGCGTCCTCCGCCTTCGCTGCACTCGATCGCGTGGCGATCATGGGCTGTATGTTCTCTGTCACTATCGTGGCACAGGCATGCAGTGCTGTGTGTCGCCTTCGCCTTCGAGGCAGTGCTGACTCGGGAGTTCTGTCGGAACCGGCCGCAGTGGAACGCTAGTCCTTCCCTGGCCAACACTGACAGAACGCGGAAACTCGACCACGCCCCCTTGCTGGGACGCTATGCCTCCCATGCCCGGCTTGGTCGTTCCGCCGCGCACACTACTGACCTCGCTCTCGGGCGACATCGGTACCTGCGTGATCCTGGGTCAGGTGGTGTCCACTAGAGTGGTCCAGACATGGGCTCAGCCAGGTTGATGTGAGGGGGTCTGAGAATTCATTTTCTCAGCTCCCTCATGTCCCAGGCTAGGCTCCTCGGCGGTGTGGTTGAGGACTGTACCCTACAGTTTTTGACCCCCCCCCAGAAGCAGACTGAGGCCTTCTGCACCGACGGTCATCCGTCCGTGCGGTCTCCTTAGTCTGCTTCCCGCCGAGGCCACCTCCATGCGGCTCCTCCCCTCGGGCCTTCACTGGCCCTGAGCAGGAGGAGGTCGCAGGAGGGCGGCGCTGCCCGTCTCCGCCCCTTAGACTGCCACGCCAGCCTAAGCAGCACTCTTAAAAAGCCCCGCGGCCCGCTAAACGCCAGGCTAAGCGGCGCTCCTGAGACGGGCAGCTCAGGATTGGCTTTCTTTTCTCTACAGGAGGTGGTAGCAGGGCCACTCCTTCCCCCGGTGGAGGGCCGGGGGAGAATCTTTTGTTCTCCACTCCCCGCTGCTCGTCCCACGACGGGCAGCACCCTAATGTGGTTAAAGAAAGAATCGAAATTCCCAATCCTGAGCCTACAGAGTCAGAGGGCCGCAGTGCGCGCCACCCTCGGGTCCCGCCACTGCCGCCCTCCTCTGTCCCAGAGGTCTGGGATGACAGCACGCGCCGCCCACGGGCCACGCTCCTCTCATCCCCCTCTGTCGCCAGACCCCTGCCATAGCACGCCCCCGTGGGACGCGCGCCCTCCCCTGGCCTCCTCTGGCAGGACGCGGTTAATGACCGTGCCCCCGCACAGGGCCGCGATGCCACCCTCGCCGGTGCCGGTCATTCCGCCTCGCTGCCCCACTGACGGTACGTCTGTGGTTCGTATGACCCCGCTGGTGCACTTTCTGGAGGCCTGGCTAGAGCTTCCCAGACTGTCCCGCTGGGTCGCGAGAACCATCAGGCTCGGCTACGCGATTCAGTTCGCGCGATCTCCTCCCCGCTTCAGCGGAGTCCGCTTCACTATGGTCGGTGGCAATGCCCCTGTCATGAGAGCGGAGGTCGTCACCCTGCTGGCGAAGGGTGCGATCGAGATTGTCCCTCCAGCCGAAATGAGGTCCGGCTTCTGCAGCCCTTACTTCATTGTACCCAAGAAGTCCGGTGGGTTACGGCCAATCCTCGACCTGCGCGTCTTGAACCGCTCCCTTCACAGGCTGCCGTTCAAGATGCTAACGGCCAAACACATCCTCCAGTGTGTGCGGCCGCAGGATTGGTTTGCAGCGATCGACCTGAAGGACGCCTACTTCCATGTCTCCATTTTACCTCGACACAGACCGTTTCTACGGTTTGCTTTCGAGGGGCAGGCATACCAGTACGCGGTTCTCCCTTTCGGGCTAGCCCTGTCTCCTCGCGTCTTTACGAAGGTCGTCGAGGCAGCCCTTGTTCCCCTTCGGGAACACGGGGTTCGCATCCTGAACTATCTCGACGACTGGCTTATCCTAGCTCACTCTCGAGACCAGGTTTGCGAACACAGGGACCTAGTGCTCCGGCACCTAGTCCGTCTGGGCCTTCGGGTCAACTGGGAGAAGAGCAAACTCTGCCCCGTGCAGAGGATCTCTTTTCTCGGTATGGAGATCGACTCGGTCGCCATGTGCGCGCAGCTTACGAGCGAGCGCGCGCAGTCACTGCTGACTTGTCTTCGTCAGTTCGAGGACAAGAGTGCGGTTCCACTGAAACTTTTTCAGAGGCTCCTGGGGCATATGGCATCCGCAGCCGCAGTAACGCCGCTGGGATTGCTTCATATGAGACCGCTTCAGCTTTGGCTTCGCGATCGAGTCCCGAGGTGGGCATGGCAACACGGCACGCTCCGAGTCCCAGTGACTCCAGCCTGCCGTCAGACCTTCACCCCGTGGGCGAACCTCAATTTTCTACGGGCCGGAGTGCCCTTAGAACGAGCTTCCAGGCATGTTGTTGTATCAACGGATGCCTCCACCACGGGCTGGGGCGCCATGTGCAATGGACATGCTGCCGCGGGCTCCTGGACAGGTCCCCAACGCCTTTGGCATGTCAATTGCCTCGAGTTGCTGGCTGTACGCCTTGCCCTGCACCGCTTCCGGGCGTTGCTCAAGGGGCAACACGTACTAGTCCGTTCAGACAATACCGCCACAGTAGCGTACATCAACCGTCAAGGTGGTCTACGCTCCCGCCGTATGTCGCAACTCGCCCGCCACCTCCTCATATGGAGTCAGAAGCATCTGAGGTCGCTTCGAGCCATTTATATCCCGGGACACCTGAACCAGGCGGCCGACGAGCTGTCTCGAGTTCGGCCTCTCGCTGGAGAATGGCGACTCCATCCCCAGACGGCCCAGCTGATTTGGGATCAGTTCGGCGACGCACAGGTAGACCTGTTTGCCTCCCACGACTCGTCCCATTGCGACCTGTTTTACTCCCTGACCGAGGGCACGCTCGGCACGGATGCACTGGCGCACAGCTGGCCGCGGGGCCTACGCAAGTATGCGTTTCCCCCAGTGAGCCTTCTTGCGCAGACCTTGCGCAAGATCAGGGAGGACGAGGAGCAGGTCATTTTGGTTGCCCCGTATTGGCCCAACCGGACCTGGTTCTCCGAACTAGTACTCCTCGCGACAGCACCTCCCTGGCCAATTCCTCTGAGGAAGGACCTCCTTTCTCAGGGACGGGGCACCTTATGGCACCCTCGTCCCGATCTTTGGAACCTCCATGTGTGGCTCCTGGACGGGACGAGGCAGGTTTGAGTACCCTACCACCTGCGGTGGTGGCTACCATCACTTCCGCTAGAGCATCGTCCACGAGACATGCCTATGCGTTGAAGTGGAACCTCTTCGTCAACTGGTGTTCTTCTAAACATCAAGAACCCACGAAATGCCCGATCAGTGTCGTGCTTTCCTTCCTGCAAGAAGGGTTGGAGCGAAGGCTGTCTCCCTCCACCCTGAAAGTGTATGTTGCCGCCATTGCCGCACATCACGAAGCAGTTGATGGTAAGTCTCTGGGAAGGCACGACCTGATCGTCAGGTTCCTGAGGGGAGCGAGGAGACTAAATCCTCCTCGTCCTCCCTTCGTACCCTCTTGGGACCTCTCAGTGGTTCTAACTGCCCTGCAGAGTGCTCCATTTGAGCCTTTACAGTCAGTGGAGCTTAAGTTCCTGTCAATGAAGACAGCGCTCCTGGTTGCATTGGCCTCCATCAAGAGGGTAGGGGACCTGCAGGCATTTTCGGTTGACGAAGCGTGCCTGGAATTCGGGCCGGCTAACTCTCACGTGATCCTGAGACCCCGGCTTGGATACGTGCCCAAGGTTCCTACCACACCCTTTCGAGACCAGGTAGTGAACCTGCAAGCGCTGCCCTTGGAGGAGGCAGACCCAGCCTTGGCACTGCTCTGTCCAGTACGCGCCCTCCGTGCTTACGTAGACAGAACGCAGTGTTTCAGGACCTCAGACCAGCTCTTTGTCTGTCATGGTGGGAAGCTGAAGGGAAAGGCTCTCTCAAAGCAAAGGTTATCCCACTGGATAGTGGATACCATTGCTTTGGCATACCAGCAGCAAGGTCGTCCGTGCCCCCTTGGTGTGAAAGCCCACTCCACACGTAGTGTGGCTTCCTCTTGGGCTCTAGCGCATGGCGCCTCGCTAACAGACATTTGTAGAGCTGCAGGCTGGGCGACACCCAACACATTCGCGAGATTCTATAATCTCCGAGTAGAGCCAGTTTCTTCTCATGTACTCGCTTCAACCAGCCGGTGCTAGATTCTGCTCAGGTGTCTTCGCTTGCTCGCCATTCCTCTCCACGGACGGGATACGTGCGATATTTCTCTCAGGTGAGTCTGATAAGCTCTGAGTTTCCTCCAGCACTGGTTACGTCAACGCCTGAGTTATGCCAATCTGCCATAACGCAGCTTTTGCGCTTGACTAGGTGCCTCCATGTGCATGGTTCCCCCTCTGGGCGACCCCCACATGTGTATTCCACTGTAAGTCTCCTTGTGAGCGTGTGTCTTTCCCTTGGCAAGCCACCTTGCCACCCCTGGGGTTTAAAATTCCACCTGCGGCTGGACACCCCAGTGATTTTCCATATGCAGCCCTCTGGGTCATATGTGTATTCTAAGTCCCCCCCATCAATGGCTGGGCATAATTGCATATTTCTCTCTGGAGATATGCTTCCCAGTGTACCTTGGTATCCCTGTGTTAAGTAGGACTCCTTCGTTCGTGCTAGTCTCACAACAGGGAGCTCAGACTTACGCAGGGCACTGGAAGACAGCCGAGGTGGCGTGATTAGACTGGAACCCCAATCGTCGTCATCCGACGTAACTCGGAGTGACCACGAAAGGGAACGAGGGTTACATCCGTAACCGAGACGTTCTCTTGTTTCTCCAGAGCAGTTTTTCTGTCGAGGCAGAACAGTGACTTAGATCGTGTTGTTCGCAAATGGAATGGGTGAGGACTGGGTGACGAACCAGTGCTTCAATTATCCAGTTCTGTGGATCTGGATGCTGCTAGCATTGTTGAGGATTCGCCACCTCATACCCCTGCATATGAGAAGCTCATGGTGATTGTGACTTGTGCTGTTGCTTACATTTATATTTATGCATTTGGCAGATGCTTTTATCTTACATTTGACTTACATTGCATTTCAAGGTACACATTTACATTCTTATCAGTTCTTGCTTTCCCTGGGAATCGAACCCATGACCTTGGCGAACCTATGACCAAGCACCAACGCTCTACTGTTTGAGCTACAGGAAGGCTGTAATTAAACTAATTACACTGTTGCTAAATTGCTAAAATGTTGCTAAATTAAACATCGATTGGCCAGCCGAGAAACAAGAAGTTAAAAAGAAAAGTTTGTTAGATGAAAGATATTTACCATCTAGATCACAACCTCCTCTTCGGGGGTTACCATTTTTTCCCGATCTCCACACTGAGGTGTCGAGAACATGGAAGAGGCCCATGTCATACCTTGTCTTCAGCCCACAGACCTCTAACTATAGTAATATTATGAGGCTGAGACAACATGGTTATGTGACATGGTTCTTGAAATCCCAGATGTTACCCACCAAGCCTCTAAAAGGTGGGTAAAGCCTATACGGCGGCAGGTCAGGCTGCTGCATGCTTGCGCACAAAGTCTATACTGCAAGCATATCAGGCTGACCTGCTAAGGGACCTAGATGATAGTGAGGAAGTTAGCGATGACGCAATTCGAGAACTGCGTCGCGCTACAGATTTGTCTCTTCTGGTCACCAAGGAGACGGCCAAGTAAATTGCCCTGGTGGCCACGGAGAGGCATCTCTGGTTGAACCTATCCGACATGCGTTATAGGGATAGAACTGTCTTGCTGGACGCTCCGCTCTCGCCTTCTGGCCTCTTCGGCGACTCTGTCACCTTGGGCATCGAGAGGTTTCAGGAGGCAAAGAAACAGGTGGCAGTGTTCCAGCGATTCCTTCTTCGCCGATCTATGGTCTCCGAGACTTCGAGCTCCTCACAGCAGTGCAAAAATTGCAAAGCGTCGCTACTCAGCCTCCTCCACAATCAGGGGGGTCTGTGTGGCGGTCGCAGTCGAAGCAATCTAGAGATAGGCAGGATCTGAGGACCATCATTATCTCAAAGAAGGCTTCAACAAAGAAGAAGTCCTGAAGCCGACGGCCTTCTTTGTTGAAGGCTTCTGAGGGCAGTCCCCTCCGGAGAAAAATGGATTCCACCTCAGTATACCTGTGTCCAGGGCCTGAAGTTAACTTTTTTGACCACCTGCCACAGTAACTTTTTACCAGCCAGTTTTTTTTTGTTTTGTTTTTTGTGCTTTTTTGCCTCATAAAGGTGAAAAATAGAAATCACACAAACATTGTTCTTTAACTTGTAAGAATACACATTTAAGTGCTGTCAAGTTATTAACGAAATCATTATAAGTAATAATAACTCTTAGACTATAATTTTTTTAAATCTTTTTATTCATTGATTTGCTGTGTCACAGACATAGTCATATGTCATATTCATTCATATACTGACTGCTGCTAATCTGAGTCCACAAAAAAGGAGAAGATGCACTCCTCTTCCTCCACCTCTGCTGCAGCTGCATCTTCCATGAGGTCTGATCTCCTTGACATGTCCCCACCACTTTTTGCCAGGGTCGATATTGTCCCCACTTTTTAAAACATCTCGCGGCACGAATGTAACCTTACCAATTCTACAAATAAATAAAACATCTCCAGTTAACTAAGAGGCAGTGTAGAGAAAGAATTCTCTGATAACCGAGGCACTCCTTGATTAAAATGTCTTTATTACAAAAATGACATGTCCTAACTGGACAAGTTTGTGAATATTTTGAAGAAAAAAATTAAATAAAACTGCGGTGTGTCACGTGACAAGCAATGACGCGTCACCATGGAAACAAGAAAGTGATCAGTTCTAAATAATGATCGCCTTGAAAAACTCACAGGGGTTAGCCAAAATATTTTAAATGTACGTTTAAAAGGGTTAAATATGAATACACAGCCTGTGTTTTTTTTTTGTTGTTTTTTTTGTTTGTTTTTTTAAGTACAGTAGGCTGAAGTTTGAGAACCACTGGTCTATATGATCTTCAAAAGTCTCAAAAAAAGCTGGAAAATGCCTTGCATAAGGTTGATAAGTATAGGAAAAGATTAGATACTGTAGGTTGACTAAGAAGCATACTACTGAGCAGTCCCCAAGAACTAAAGCAAGAAAACAGATAAGGGGAGGGAGGACATGGTAATCTCAGGAAGACTCTTGTGTTCCATAACACATTAGTCACACAGCTGTGACAAACCTACCATCAAAAGAAAATTAAAGGAAAACGTTACTTGACGTATTTAAAGCTACACTGTGTGATATTTTCCCCCATCTAGCGGTGAAATTGTATATGACTACCCAGTGAATATTAGTTTCTGTTACTTTCAATTTCGAGGGCGTTTTAACTCCTACGGTGGCCGTATTATTCCAAGATTAACATGGTTTCCAGTTCAACTTCGTCCAATTGCGCCTTTAAAACTACCGGTGTTGAATTATAGTAATATCATGGGGGCGCGAGAGAACGCCCACTAAACCGTGCCGTGATACATCTACGTTAGGGCTTATATGGCTGCGGGTTGGGCTGGTGCTAGTCTGCACACTATGGCAGTACCGCAGGCATACCAGGCCGACCTTCTTGAGGATATTGATGAGAGCGAGGGTCCAACTCCAGAAGATATTGTGGAGTTGAGGAAGGCTGCAGATCTGTCTCTCCGAGTCACCAAGGAGACGGCCCGTGCTATCGGCCGTTCCATGGCGGCAATGGTGGTCTCGGAGAGACACCTATGGTTGAATCTGTCGGGCATCAAGGAGAAGGACAGGGCTTTCCTCCTTGATGCCCCGATTTCGCCTTCTGGCCTGTTCGGCGACTCAGTTAACATCGTCGTCGACAGGTTTCAGGAGGCGAAGAAACAATCTGCAGCCTTCAGGCAATATCTCCCTCGCCGCTCCAAACCTAAGAAGCCTGCCCCCAGCGGGCAGCCGCAGCCATCCACCAGCTCCTCCGTCTACAGACAGGCGCAAAAGGAGAGCATCGCTTCTAGAGCCCCCCCTCAAGCAGCCTGGGGGCATAGACGACGCTCTCAGCCAAAGCCTCAGCCTAAGCAGGGTGACCTGAGGGGCGAAAAAGGCTTCGACAAAGAGGTCCTAGCCAGCCTAGGTCCTCTGCGGGCAGCCCCACCCGTGGGGAAGCGATTGATCTCCCGCAGGAAATCAATGCCGACTTCCCGCCGTCAAGTGCGCTTCGGGACGCATCGGTTTCCAGCAAACGCGCCCTGCACTGTCCGCCCCACAGGCTTGCGGCCAGGCAGCACTCGCGTTCGCACATCGAGAATCGTTTTTGGTCGAACCCTGCCGGAGATCCGCTTCAGGGGGCCAAGAACGAATCCCGATTAATACCCGAAGCCAGCCTCGAGAGAACGTGTTCCTCCTCCAGACAGGGAGTCCGGGTTTTACAGCCGCTACTTCATAGTTCCCAAGAAGGATGGGGGGTTGCGTCCGATAATAGATCTAAGACACTTGAATCGGTCTCTGAGGAGATTCAGGTTCAAGATGCTCACTATTCCCATCATCGTGAACAAATTTCAATCCAAGGATTGGTTTGTCACGATTGATCTGAAGGACGCATACTTCCACATTTCCATCCTTCCATCTCACAGGAAGTTCCTGAGGTTCGCTTTCGGGGGCGAAGCGTACAAATATCGGGTTCTTCCGTTTGGCCTAGCTCTCTCCCCTCGCACATTTACAAAATGTATGGATGGAGCTCTAGCACTGCTGAGGCTTCAGGGTATCAGGGTCCTCAATTATATAGACGACTGGCTGATTCTGGCCCAGTCACAAGAGCTGACAGTTCAGCATCGAGATGTCGTCCTTGCCTACATCCAGAGCCTGGGGTTGAGACTCAACACGAAAAAGAGCGTGTTGGCAACAGCCCAGAGAACCACGTTCCTGGGAGTGGTGTGGGATTCGGTCACGATGCGGGCACAATTGTCTCCTGCACGGATCGAATCCATCCAGGCCACGGTGACCAGGATAAAGCTAGGTCAGGCCATCACTGTAAAACATTTTCAGAGAGTGTTAGGGCTCATGGCAGCAGCATCCAACATCATTCCATTCGGTCTCCTGCACATGAGGCCCCTGCAGTGGTGGTTGAAAACCAAGGGGTTCTCCCCGAGGGGAAACCCATTTCGCATGATCAGGGTTACGCGCAGATGCCTTCGTTCCCTATCTATGTGGAAGAAAGCTTGGTTTCTGTCCCAAGGTCCCGTGCTGGGAGCATCATGTCGCCGGAAAGCCGTTTCGACAGACGCCTCCCTCACGGGCTGGGGCGCGGTCATGGACGGCCGCTTTACGAGAGGTCTATGGCAGGACCATCATTCCTCCTGGCATATAAACTGCCTGGAAATGTTGGCGGTGTCCCGAGCTCTGAGGAGCTTCCTGCCGGACCTCAAGGGTCATCACGTCCTTGTGAGGATGGACAATATGTCGGTGGCGGCCTATATAAACCATCAAGGAGGTCTGAGGTGTCACCCTCTATGCAGACTGGCGCATCAGATCCTCCTGTGGTCCCAGGGGAAAGTGTTGTCTCTCAGAGCAACATACATCCCAGGGAATCAGAATCAGGGAGCAGACATCCTGTCGAGGCAGGGGCTGAGGCCCGGGGAATGGAGACTCCATCCCGAGGTGGTGGAGTCAATATGTCAGAGATTCGGCCCAGTGGAAGTGGATCTATTCGCGTCTCGAGAGACAACTCACTGTCCACTGTGGTTCTCCTTCACACATCCAGCCCCACTGGGGTTGGATGCCATGGTACAGACGTGGCCGAGGCTGCGTCTGTATGCATTTCCCCCGATCGCTCTGCTCCCGGGAGTTCTAGAGAGGGTTCGTCGCGACGGGATCAGTCTATTATTGGTATCCCCATTGTGGCTGGCCCCGAGTATGGTTCTCAGACATAATATTACTCCTGGACGGCCCTCCATGGAAGCTTCCCATCAGGAGGGACCTGCTGACTCAGGCAGAGGGCTCAATATTTCACCCTCGGCCCGAACTATGGAAACTGTGGGTCTGGCCCCTGAGGGGGCACAGTACCGAGAGGCCGGCCTGTCAGCAGGAGTAGTGGAGACCATACTCAGCTCTAGAGCTCCCTCCACGAGGAAATTGTACGGCCTAAAATGGAATGTTTTCACCGTATGGTGCAGAGAGCGTGAGGTGGACCCAGTTAACTGCCCAGTGGCTTCAGTGCTGGAGTTCCTCCAAGATCGCTTCTCGGCTGGTCTTACCCCGTCCACTCTCAAGGTGTACATGGCTGCCATTTCGGCTTTCCACGCTCCTCTGAGTGATGGGCCTCTGGGGAGACAGCAGTTGGTCGTACTGTGGGCTTGGAGGATGAGACCTGCGGCTTGTACCAAGGTTCCCACTTGGGACCTGGCGGTGGTTCTCGAAGGGTTGGTTGAGGCCCCCTTCGAACCGCTGGAGTCGGCTGAGGCCAAGAACCTTTCCCTAAAGGTGGCTTTCTTGTTGGCCATTACTTCTCTGAGGAGGGTAGGAGATCTCCAGGCGCTCTCTATATCTAACGGGTGCCTGGAGTTTGCTCCAGGCAACATCAAAGCCATCCTACATCCTAGGCCGGGCTATTTGCCCAAGGTGCCATCTAATGTGGCACGGCCTACGGTTCTGCAGGCTTTTCATCCTCCACCTCACGTGACGGCGGATGAGGAGAGACTTCACCTGCTCTGCCCTGTCAGAGCTCTCAAAATATATATCCAGAGGTCCTCCTCATGGCGAAAGTCAGACCAGTTGTTAGTGTGTTTCGGGTTGCCCAAGAAGGGGCTTCCCGCTTCCAAACAGACCATTAGCAACTGGATTGTCCAAGCTATATCTATGGCCTACCAGGTGCGCATGTTGATGATGACGACACACTCCTTTTCGCGGGATGTTTTTATTCGCGAGTGACGCAAAAACAAGAAAAACATCCCGCGAGTAATCTAGAGCGAGTAAAGCCTTGTTTATACTTTCGCCTGGCTCCGCAGCGCGAGTCTCAATGCGCACCCAACACGCACGACCGCCCACACCGCAATGACGTCATTTTTGCCACTCGCACCTTCGCGCTCGTGCGGACGCGTCGAGCATAAAGCCCAATTTATACTTCTGCGTCGAACTCACGCCGTAGCTACGTCGTAGGCTGTGTGTAGTGCGCGTACCCTTCGGCGTACCCTGACGTGCACCTCTCCAAAAATGTAACAACGCGTCAACTCTATGCGGACGCAAGCGCTGTGATTGGTCTGCTAGGACTGTTACAACACAGAAGGGACAGACACACGGATAAGGTAATGTGAGTTTATTGATAACAACCAGATGAGTGATCGGAGTGCAGATGAAGGTGAGTAGAGCTGAATATAGTCCCGATGATGATGACTTGAATGATACAGTATGTCTTTCTTGCAGATGGAGAGCGGAGAGGGATTACCGGAACCGGAGAAGACACAGGAGAACATAGGAGACGAAGACCCACGAGGAAGACTGGTAGACGGGGAGAGGAAGCCACGGAACAGGTAAGTAGTATGCGGAGTCCTGGAGGTAAGCATACAGAGAAGCGTCTAGATGCGAACGATACCGGACAATGAGTGATTGTGCGAGCGGGGTTTAAGTGCTGGAGGTGGTTGATGAATAGATGACGTGCAGGTGTGTGTGATCAGTATTCAGGAGAGGAGGTGCGCTGTGATTGAGTGAGGGTGGAGTCTGGCGTGATTGTAACATTACCCCCCCCTCCACGGCCCGCTCCTGAGGGCCGAGGACCCCGACGTCGTGGCGGTCGGCCTCTACCCCGGGGTGCGGGTCTTTCCGGATGAGTGGCATGGAACTGATCGAGTAGATTAGGATCAAGTATGTCATTTCTGGGTACCCATGAGCGTTCCTCGGGACCGTAGCCCTCCCAGTCCACGAGGTATTCTAGAAGACCACCACGACGCCGGGAGTCCAAAATCTCCTGAACCTGGTAAGTAGCACCGTCTTCTAGGATGAGTGGAAGGGGAGGTTCAGCCGCTGCGCCAGACTCTGAGGGAACCGAAACAGAGGGATGATGAGGTTTCAACAAGGAGACATGGAAGGTAGGATGAATCCTGTACTGTGGTGGCAATTGGAGTTGATAAGTGACAGGGTTGATCTGCTTCACGATGGTGAAGGGGCCAATGAACCTGGGACTCAGCTTTCGGCAAGGCAGACGTAACCTGATGTCCCTAGTGGACAGCCAGACCTTCTGACCTGGTTGGTACGAAGGGGCGTCAGAGCGACGAAGGTCGGCTGTCATCCTACGTCTGCGCAATGCCCGTTGCAGATGGTGGTGCGCTGAGTCCCAAACCCTCTCGCTCTCTCGGAACCAGTAGTCAACTGCAGGAACGTCCGATGGTTCCCCAGTCCAGGGGAACAATGGAGGTTGGAAGCCGAGCACGCACTGGAAGGGAGTAAGTCCAGTGGTAGGTTGGCGTAACGAGTTCTGTGCGTACTCGGCCCAACCCAGGAACTGGTTCCAAGAGTCCTGGTGGCCATGACAGAAGGTACGGAGGAAACGTCCAATCTCTTGGATCTTCCGTTCTGTCTGCCCGTTCGACTGCGGATGGTAACCAGAGGAGAGGCTAACGGTCACACCTAGGAGTGAGAAGAACGTCTTCCATACCCTGGAGATGAACTGTGGTCCTCTATCGGACACGATGTCCTCTGGAATTCCATAAACTCTGAAGATGTGGTTAAACATCAATTCTGCAGTCTGTATGGCAGTGGGGAGTCCCTTCAGGGGAAGTAGACGACATGACTTGGAGAATCTATCGATGATTACTAGGATGCAGGTACAGTTATCAGAAGCAGGTAAGTCAGTTATGAAATCGACTCCTAGGTGTGACCAGGGTCTGTTGGGAACGGGCAGTGGATGTAGTTTGCCAGATGGAAGATGGCGAGGGCTCTTTGAGATGGCGCAGTCCTTACAACCTCTCACGTACCTTCTGACGTCCGCTGCCATGTTAGGCCACCAGAAGCGTTCTTTCAGCAGCGAGAGGGTCTCATTGACCCCTGGGTGGCCAGTGCCCAGTGACGTGTGAGAAGTGTGGATGAGAGGGATGCGCCGAGTACGGGAAATGTAGGTCAATCCAGGTGGGCAGCCCGGCGGAGCGTTGGTGGAGACATTGGAGGAGGGCAGGGTTTCCTCAGACCAAGTGATGGGACTTACAAACAGTCTTTCAGGTAGGATAGGTTCAGACTCTTCTGGAACCTCTTCTGGACTATGGAGACGGGATAAGGCATCCGCCTTGACATTTTTAGAACCAGGGACGTAGGAGATGGTAAAGTTGAATCGTGTAAAGAATAGTGCCCTTATAGCTTGTCGTGGATTTAATCTCTTGGCGTCTCTGAGATACTGTAGATTCTTATGATCCGTCAAAACCACAAATGGATGTTGTGCACCCTCCAACCAATGTCTCCACTCCTCAAGAGCCAGCTTGACGGCTAACAGCTCCCTGTTGCCGATGTCGTAATTGACCTCCGCCGGGTTGAGTTTGCGGGAGAAGAAGGCGCATGGATGAAGTCTACTTGGAGTCCCCTGCTGCTGCGATAGAATCGCTCCCACTCCTGTGGTAGAAGCATCGACTTCCACGACGAAGGGCTTTTCTGGATCTGGATGAATTAAGAGAGGAGTGGAAGTGAAGGCTCTCTTGAGGGACTCAAAGGCGTGGGTGGCAGTAGGTGTCCAGGACAGAGACTTGGGCTTGTTGCGTAGGAGGTGAGTAAGTGGACTGGAGATGGTACTGTAGTTCTGGATGAAACGGCGGTAGAAATTGGAGAATCCGAGGAATCGTTGGAGTTCTTTGATGGTGGTAGGTATGGGCCAGCTGCGGATGGCTTCCACCTTCCCCTCGTCCATCCGGATGCCACTGCTATCGATGTTGTATCCAAGGAACTGCACTGAGGGTTGGTGGAAAGAGCACTTTTCGGCTTTCAAGAATAGCTGGAAATCCCTCAGGCGTTTCAGGACCTCCGCAACGTGGTGGCGATGTTCTTCCATACTCCGGGAGTAAATCAAGATGTCGTCGATGTAGACCAGAACTGACTTATGGAGGAACTCCCGGAGTACTTCATGGATGAAGTCCTGGAATACGGAGGGAGCGTTGGCCAATCCATAAGGCATAACGAGAGACTCATAGTGTCCCGTAGGGGTCACAAAGGCTGTCTTCCATTCGTCCCCCTCTCGTATCCGGATGAGATTGTAGGCGCTGCGGAGGTCCAACTTGGAGAAGACAGTGGCACCTCGGAGATGTTCCAGTGCAGCGGGGACGAGAGGAAGGGGATAGCGGAATTTGATGGTGATTCGGTTGAGTGCACGGTAATCAATACAGGGCCGCAAGCCTCCGTCCTTCTTTGCCACAAAAAAGAAACTGGAAGCAGCAGGGGACGTAGACGGACGGATGTAACCTTGCTCCAGGGCCTCTTTGATGTACTCCTCCATGGCCTTCTCCTCCGGCAGTGACAGAGGGTAAATCTTACCACGGGGCACTGGCTCACCCTGAAGCAGATCGATGGCACAGTCCCATGGCCTGTGTGGAGGCAGCTTGGAGGCTCGCTGGGGACAGAAGACATCACTGAAGTGGGCATAACAAGGAGGAATATCCACGGAACGTTTCTCCACAGGGCTTTCGATGGAAGTAGAGCAAAGGTGTAACTTCTTGGAACGTGGAATTGGAAGTGCAGGAAAACAGCTTGGGAAACAGCTACTGCCCCACTTCAGGATCTCTCCTGTCCTCCAGGAGATGATGGGGTTGTGCTGCTCCAACCAAGGGCGCCCTAGGATCACATCAGCGGTGGATTCCTCCAGAACCAGTAGATGTTGTTGCTCCACGTGTAATGCTCCCACTTGAAGTTGAACGGGTCCAGCACTGACACTCACCCGTCTCCGACTGAGAGGTTTGCCAGTTACCGAGTTGATCTGGTAGACGGATTTCGTGGCAGTGGATTTGAGCTTGAGCTGACGGCAGAGGGCGCCGGAGATGAAGTTGCCTGCAGAGCCTGAGTCGAGTAGAGCGCGGACTGGAATGACAAGATCGGCTGTAATTAGTTCCACAAAGGTGGTGAGAGGCTTCATCTTTGCATCACCATGGGACGAGGAGGACGAATAGGACATCTAGAGATGTAATGTTCAGAAGCACCACAATATAGGCATAGATGTTGGGTTATCCTTCTCTGACGTTCAGTGCGTGATAATCGTGCACTATCCAACTGCATAGGCTCGTGGACTGGTTCTGGAGGGCTGATGGACTCAGGTCGGCGGAGGAATGGAAGAGTGAACGACTGGTCTGGGTGCTCCTTGAGACACGACTGCATACGAGTGGCGAAGCGTGTAGAGAGTTGGATGAAGCGTTCAAGCCCGATGGAATCCTCGTATGCAGCGAGATGCAACCGCACTTGAGGATTTAACCCTTGACGATATGTGGTGATCAGGGCTTGTTCATTCCACCCACTGGCAGCAGCTAATGTACGGAATTGTAGGGCATAATCACTCACAGACAGATTATTCTGCTTCAACTGATACAGTTGTTCTCCTATCGACGAATCCCAGGTGGGTGTGCCGAAAACTTCTCTGAAGTGAGTGAAGAAACTGGAGATCGACTGAACAACGTCACTCTTCTGTGACCAGAGTGATTCGGCCCAACGGAGCGCTTTACCGTTCATCTGTGAGATTACAAACGCTACCTTTGAGAGGTCCGTCGGATATAAATGCGGTTGCATCTCCCAGACCAGCGAACATTGCAAGATGAATCCGTTGCAATCCTCCGCCGATCCTGAGAAGGGCGCTGGTCGGGCCATGGGACTGGCAATTACCGGTGGTGAAGAAGTGACGATGTTTACGGAAGTGGATGCAAGTGGAGATGCTGGTGGGACAGGGGGAAGTGCCTGACGAAAATCATCCACGATGTCAACAAAGGGATCAGAAGTGCTCATGCTGGCGTGCGTTGTGTTGGTCCGGTATTCTGTTACAACACAGAAGGGACAGACACACGGATAAGGTAATGTGAGTTTATTGATAACAACCAGATGAGTGATCGGAGTGCAGATGAAGGTGAGTAGAGCTGAATATAGTCCCGATGATGATGACTTGAATGATACAGTATGTCTTTCTTGCAGATGGAGAGCGGAGAGGGATTACCGGAACCGGAGAAGACACAGGAGAACATAGGAGACGAAGACCCACGAGGAAGACTGGTAGACGGGGAGAGGAAGCCACGGAACAGGTAAGTAGTATGCGGAGTCCTGGAGGTAAGCATACAGAGAAGCGTCTAGATGCGAACGATACCGGACAATGAGTGATTGTGCGAGCGGGGTTTAAGTGCTGGAGGTGGTTGATGAATAGATGACGTGCAGGTGTGTGTGATCAGTATTCAGGAGAGGAGGTGCGCTGTGATTGAGTGAGGGTGGAGTCTGGCGTGATTGTAACAAGGACCACTCCCTCGGGTTTCACATGCTCCCTCTGCAAGTGTAATTGCGCGTCAACGCGGACAAACGACGCAGAAGTATAAATGAAAACCAACGCGTTGCCTACAGCGTAGAGGCTCCGGCGTAGGTCCGACGCAGAAGTATAAATCAGCCTTAAACATCAAGCGTAGCGTTAGTTCTGGCAGGTCACGTTAGTCAAGCTCGCATCAGCTGACCCTCAGCTGATCCACATCTACCTATAGTAATATGACACCTATCACCATATACATATATAAGCTCCTTCAGTATTATCAGCAGCAGCTATCGCGTTTCTCAGGAGCTAATTAAATGGCGAAATTCGGCAGGCAAACAACATCATCTCACAAGGAATCGTGCATTCGGGAATTTAGCAAGAGGAATTCGTTCCCCACAAGGATTTCACCTCAGATTCATCTTAAACTTGAACACGAGATTTGCCGCATTGATCATAAGTTTCCTGATTTGGAAGTGACCTCAGTCTGCATTGCTGCTCGCATCGCTGCATTATTGACACAGGACTCGACGTGATTCCTTCTCCATGCATCTCTGAAAGTCTTCACAAAGCTATGCTAAGTCCTTTTAATGCTCATTGCTAAAATCTATCAGGGTTTTGGCAACATGCTTGTTGCTAATGCTATACGTGTGGCTTGGGCTAATCTAACTTAGTCGTTTTCATTAAAATGCTCTTGCTAGGCTTATGCGATCATATTGGCTACGTGCGTTACTATGTGTTGTAATTGGCAACTGATCGCGTTGCACACGCTGTGCTTTTAGCCCTATGCAGCACAGATTCAAGCAGCTGCTTGATATGAACTAACAATTCATGGTGCAAACGCAAATATTCTGCTGTGGCACAGCTTTAAAAAAGACAGCAAACAGTCACAATTCAGTTGAGTCACTTCGGACACGCTTGGTCTATCTAGTTCTTGGAAACACGTCGTTCTTAAAAGCTACAGTGTATTGTATACCGTGTTTTTTTTTTTTTTAAGGGCTTGCAACTTTATAGGCTGAAATTCAACATGGTGGTATATTTAAGCTGTGTATATGTGTATAAAAAAAAGAAAAAAAAAGAAAAAAAGGAAATCTATTTTTGAAACACTGCTTGTTCTAAGGCTATCTAGTGGCTGTTAAAAACTGCTTGCTTTAAAATATGTTAGTTGCTATTGAAAACATGTTTTTTATTTTTAAGGTTATTTAGCTCAGTCGTTATTTGGACCATGGCTGTGTTTTAGGCTTATACCTGGTGTCATTGTCACATGCTGTGCTAAATTTTTCAGGGTATCAGTAATATGCTGTCATTTCAGCAACATTGCTATCAGTACTGTATGGTGGTTGCTAGTGCAATGTTATCAAATATATGCTTGTTACTTCGGCTTGTGCATACTGTCCTCAGCAACATGCTATAGTAATCAAGCGTTGTTTATGCTATCTGGTTGCATTGGAAAAATCTGATTATTGCAACATAATGTGTTAAAGTTACCACATGCTTGCGGCTAAAGCTATCTAGATATCAGTAACATACTTGTGCAAAATACACAGTACATTCACCACAGAGGTCTGGTATTCAACACTAACAACATCGTAGCTTGATGGTCCTGTGAAGGAGTGTGGAATCATGGGAGTCATCATCTTCACCTCCACAGCCGAAGGAATCCGTAGGACGGGAGCAGTAATCATGTTCATTAATGAGGAAGCACACAGTATGTCATTGCTTAGCTGCGCACTGCATCTGACTCAGAGCTAGAGGGTGTATGCTTCTCCGATCGGACTACACTAGTTTTAATACTAGTCCTATGGTTATACAAACATGCTAGTTGTATCAGTTTTCTTGTCGCTAGTCGGAGCTATTACTGTAGGGTGTATGCTTCCCTTGCCAAACTACACTAGTTAAGCAATAGTTCTGCGATTTACATACTATGCTTGTTGTATTAGTTTGTTGCCGCTAGTCAGAGCTATTGCTGTAGGGTGTAGGCTTCCCCTGCCAAACTACACTAGCTTTAGCAATAGTTCCACGATTATACAACTGTCATGATGTAAGAACGAGGAAGCAATAGCTGGTGCAATAAACTCTTTAATAGTAGAAATGATGAATCATACAGGGAAACAACACAGGCAGGTGACGCAGGGACTTCGATGGTCAAACACGGGTGAGTCTTGGCAGGTGCTGAAGTGTAGTGATTGTGATGGAGAAATCCGGCGTGAACGAAGAACAGAACAGCGAACAGGAATCCAGGCACAAACATCACACGAGCACAGAACGGGGAACAGGAACACAGGATCGGGAACACCAGACAGCACAAGACTTCAACAACGATCTGACAATGGAGAGGAGAAAACGGTGAGTGTTTAAGGAAGTGATGATGAGTCGCAGCTGGCGCCGATGATGATTGCAGATAGGATGAATGAGCGTGATTGCTCCGGCCACACCCACAGATCCACGCGACACACACACACACGCAACACCAATAACAAACGCACGAGACAAAAAGAAAGCAATGCATTCGTGAACCGTGACAGTACCCCCCCTCCTAGGAACGCCTCCTGGCGTTCCCAGACTCCCTTACCTGTCGATTGTAATCATCGATAAGGGAGTGATCCAGAATGTCTCTCGTAGGCACCCAACTCCTCTCCTCCGGACCGTAACCCTCCCAGTCCACCAAGTACTGGACTCCGCGTCCCCTCCGCCTAGAGTCCAGAATACGATTTACCGAATAAGTAGGTTCCCCATCTACGAGACGCGGCAAGGGAGGAACCGGGACTGGTGGGTTAATTGCTGAACGAAACACAGGCTTAATTTTGGACACATGAAAAACGGGGTGAATTCTCCTGTACGCTGGAGGAAGGTTGAGGCGGACTGCCACCGGACTAATGATCTTGGTGACAGTGAACGGGCCAATGAATTTGGGTGCGAGCTTATTAGAGACGGAACGGAGAGGAATATTCTTAGTAGAAAGCCACACTTTTTGTCCAGCGACGTATACGGGAGGCTTCGACCGGTGGCGATCGGCTTTAGCCTTGGTGCGCGCCCCCACCTGGAGTAGAGTCTCACGGGCTCTAGTCCAGGTGCGGTGACACCTCTGGACAAAGGCGTGAGTGGAGGGGACCGCGACTTCGGACTCCAGACTGGGAAAGATTGGTGGCTGGAAACCTAAACTACACTCAAACGGAGACAGGCCCGTGGATGACACTGGTAATGAATTGTGGGCGTACTCCACCATAGACAGTTGCTGACTCCAGGAAGAAGGATTCTTGGATACCAAACACCGCAACATTCTCTCCAGATCCTGGTTGGCTCTCTCGGTCTGACCATTGCTCTGGGGATGAAACCCTGATGAATGGGATGGGATGAAACTTCGTTGCTAGAGAATCAGAAATGTATTTCTCCATGGCCTCCCTTTCTGGAGCAGAAAGTGAATATAACTTGCCCTTAGGCGGAGATTTACCTGCCAATAAATCTATGGCACAGTCGTAGGGACGATGCGGAGGCAGAGAAGCAGCTCGAGACTTACTGAACACCTCCTTCAGGTCGTGGTACTCCACGGGCACGTTAGACAAATCCACTGCTTTCTCCTGTAACACAGACATAGGAACAGACGAACAGGCAGACACAAGACAGGACTCATGACATTTAGTGCCCGGGCACGTGTTCAGAAAATGTCCAGCTCCACCGCAGTAAAGGCAAAGGCCTTGGGACCTCCGCCTCTCCTTCTCCTCCCGGGAAAGCCGAGCTCGCCCTACCTGCATGGGCTCGGGATCGTAGGTAGGGCTGACCGCGTCCATGCCGCTGGACCGCAGACTCTCCGCTCCTCCGAGAGGTCGGCTGAAATGGACGCGTCGCTCGACTCTTGACAGTCGTGCATCAACAAGTAGTGCTAACTCAATCAGTTCATTCAAGGTGGTAGGCAGGTCCAGGGCGTAGATCTCCTTCTGGACGCGGTCAGCCAGCCCATGCAGGAACATATCCCACTGCGCCTCGTCGTTCCTTTGGCACTCTGCCGCGAGAGTCCGGAACTCGATCGAATAATCCGAGACTGATCTCTCTCCCTGACGAAGTTCGGCGAGCATCCTCGCCGCCTCCCTTCCGGCGACCGCACGGTCAAAGACTCGTTTCATGGCGGCGGAGAGTGCCTGGAACGACTCGCAGAATGGGTCTTGGTTTTCCCAGACCGCCGTTCCCCAAAGTGCCGCTCTCCCAGTCAGCAGAGAAAGGACAAATGCGACCTTGGATCGCTCAGTGTTGAAGGTTCTAGGTTGCAACGCAAAGTGCATGGAGCATCCCGTCAGGAACGCTCGGCAGAAACTGGGTTCTCCGGCATACCTCTCAGGCACAGGAGGCGAGGTTCCGACTGGGAGAGAGGATCCGATGGAGTGGGGGGAACGAACGGTGTGGGCGGCGCAGTGGGAGCTCGCAGTTGTTGAATTTGCTGGGTGAGCTCGGACACCTGCGTCACCAGAGCCTGAACAGCACGGCCAGTGTTGTTAAGCCCCTCCTCCTGGGCGTCCATGCGTTGAAGACTGTTGTTGAGGAACTCCTCCATGGACATCTGAATTCCACCTGCTGCTTCCATGGGTTGGTCAGATCGTTCTGTCATGATGTAAGAATGAGGAAGCAATAGCTGGTGCAATAAACTCTTTAATAGTAGAAATGATGAATCATACAGGGAAACAACACAGGCAGGTGACGCAGGGACTTCGATGGTCAAACACGGGTGAGTCTTGGCAGGTGCTGAAGTGTAGTGATGGTGATGGAGAAATCCGCCGTGAACGAAGAACAGAACAGCAAACAGGAATCCAGGCACAAACATCACACGAGCACAGAACGGGGAACAGGAACACAGGATCGGGAACACCAGACAGCACAAGACTTCAACAACGATCTGACAATGGAGAGGAGAAAATGGTGAGTGTTTAAGGAAGTGATGATGAGTCGCAGCTGGTGCCGATGATGATTGCAGATAGGATGAATGAGCGTGATTTCTCCGGCCACACCCACAGATCCACGCGACACACAACACCAATAACAAACGCACGAGACAAAAAGAAAGCAATGCATTCGTGAACCGTGACAACAACATGCTTGTTGTATCAGATGTTGCTGCCGCTAGGGGTGTAAGCTTCCCCCAATAGATCCCATACAATTGTTAAATTGGCTACAGCAACACGCTTGTTGCCATGTGTCCTTGCTTGCTCCAGCTTGGTGTGATGCTTCCCCAATTAGATTGGATCTATAGTGCTCAACATATGCCTCTAACATCAGGATGTAACCATTCTATCAGCCTCAGTCGTGGTGGGGGTAGTGTGTAAAAAAATATAATAACAAAATGTGTGTGTATATAATTTTTAAATAATTTTTCTGTTTTCTACAGAAGTAAACTACAACCAAGTATAACAAGGTTATGAAATAATTGACAGGTTACAGTGTACGCAGTACACGTCAACAAATAACTTGTCTAGTGATTGGAATTTAGTCAAATCTACATATTTGTGACTAAATGTATCCAAGCATCAGCATCACGCTTGTTACATTAAACCATCCAGCTAATTCTAATTCAGTGTTGCTAATTCTGTGTAAACCAGAAGTTTCCACCAGGATTACTTCAGTATTGTGTACTTCAGTACTTATTTCCAATGAAAAAGATAATTGAAAATTAAATCTCCATCTCTCATCTCTAGCTCACAGGCGTCACTCAAAGAAACTGGAACTGGACTGCGGATATACAACAAGCAAGCAGCTGATTCATTTTGATATCTAATTTTCACTTCTTCATTTCAGGTGGGATGTCATTCATTGCAATATGCATGTTTACTGCTGAACATTTCGGGTATTGACAACATGCTTGTTGCTATGGCTTATGTGGGTATTGGCAACATACTCGTTTAGGCCGTCTAGGTAAGGGCAACATACTTGTTGCTTAAGGCTTTCCGGTATTGTTGGTAGCATGCTGTTGCTCAAGCTTTTCAGGTATTGGCAACATGCTTGTTGCCTTGGCTCACTCAGGTAACTACAAAAGCATCCAGATTGCGCTGTCAGTTGGTTTTGGGGGATATTGGCATATGGTTTTGTTTTGGGGGATTATTGCTGCTCTCCCTGCTCTTATCCATGCTAGGCTGCATGGATGCGCAGGGAGTTCTCGCCCAGAACGGAACCATACCGCCAATCCAAACTGTATGCTAATTGTCAATCATATTTGACGGTAGTGGTCCTGACAGAAATCAAGCGTAGCATTAGTTCTGGCAGGTCACGTTAGTCAAGCTCGCATCAGCTGACCCTCAGCTGATCCACATCTACCTATAGTAATACGACACCTATCACCATATACATATATAAGCTCCTTCAGTATTATCAGCAACAGCTATCGCGTTTCTCAGGAGCTAATTACCCTCCTCCATCCCCAGCTCCTCCTCTCGCCCTGTCAGGATTTGACATTCTGATTCCCCTTGAATCAGAATAATTATCGAATAATGTTGTACTTTAAAATCTTGAATTAAATATATTTGCAAATTTTCATGTTGGTTCTGTTCTGTTTACCCCAAGGGGGATTATTGCTGCTCTCCCTGCTCTTATCCATGCTAGGCTGCATGGATGCGCAGGGAGTTCTCGCCCAGAACAGAACCATACCGCCAATCCAAACTGTATGCTAATTGTCAATCATATTTGACGGTAGTGGTCCTGACAGAACTAGCTTAACACGATGTGAATATACACTTCGCGTTTGGTGTGAACACGCCATTACCAGTTCGAGGGAGGAGTTCATCGAGATCCACTCAACGTCATTGTGGGTTGCGTCACGGATGCTGTTTATCATCTCGTCTGGGAGCAAGGATTAGAGATTACTATTCTGCAGTTGGGGAATTCTTGTTTTCATGATTCGTGAGTACACTGGTTTTGCATCAAACCGCTCCAACTAGCGCGCCATCTGTGTACTGAAAATCCCAGCTGGGTAAAACTTATGTTATTACATTGACTTTCTTTTCTTTCTTTTTCTTTTTTTTTTCTGGGGTTATGGTGATTATTGGGAATCATTGCAGTTGTGTTGTGACTTTGTGAATTGAATTATTTGGTAACAAACGAGGAAAAGAGTACTGAGAAGAATAAATACAAATGTTTATTGATCTGCCATAATTTTGTGTGATTTCCTGGTGAAAGAATTGATTTGTTCATTTCTTTTTTTTTTTCTTTTTTTTTTTTGAGGGATTTGTATATTTATTTTATTTTATTCTAATGGTAAAGAATAGGTTTTTTTTTTTTATTTCTGCATAGAAAAACATAAATCTGACACTATTAGGTGAAGATATGAGATCTGGGTTATAGTTGTCAATACTGTTACTGAAGGGAAATGTGCCTTTATCGGGTTAGTGGGTAAATTTGAAATCCCCTAGACAGATTCCTACCTTGTGAGCCACAAGATTCTACCCGGTGGGAAGGCTACGTTAATATCTAAATAATAATAATGTAAACATCCACAGCCTAACCAAATGCTCCAATCTTCTCCACAATGGTAACCCACTGTAATTTAAATGGTTCTAATAATTCCAATGTAATTGAACATTAAACACAAATACAAACTATTAAGTCTTCCCCTTTTCTCATTTTCTCAAAAACACATAAAATAACACTTAATTTCAACATTTATTCTCTCTTAATTCAGCCATATGCAAAGCATGCTGGGAACTAACAAGCACCGCCTAGTTTCAAGTTCAAGTTCAAGTTCAAGTTAACTTTATTGTCAATCAAACCATGCAACAGTACATTACACAGCAGACTGAAATTGCGTTTCTCCCATACTCCAATGTGCAATATTAAAACAAGATTTGACACATACTAAGCATAACTAAACATACGGCTAAACATAGGACATCACTAAACAAGTGCAAATAGATATTCAACAGAATAGACAGATCAACATAGCATATGGCCTACAGTGAGCTTACAGTTACCAGACTATCACAGAGTTTCAGAATATAGTCAGGTTAAGGTATTTTACTGTGCAATATAAGGTGCAATATGGTAAAGTGCAAGTAGCAGCATGGAAATAAATAAGTTTTGTAAACTTGTTACGTTCTTGTGCAATATTGTGAAATATTAGCATATGTGCATATGATTATTTGCAAACATTAAGTATGCCTTTTCCACAGTCTCACAGGTCTTTATGTGTGTGGGTTGTGGGGGGAGGAGGGGGGGGGGGGGGGGGAGTGTTATAATCCAGTTTTCATGAGTGAGTTGAGCAGTCTGATGGCTTGTGGAAAAAAGCTATTGCTGAATCTGGTAGTCCTGCAACGCATACTGCTGTAGCGCTTGCCAGATGGTAGGAGGGTGAACAGTTTGTGTGTGGGGTGAGTGGGGTCTTTGATGATGTTGGTGGCTCTTTTGTGGCAGCGGGATGGGTATATGTCCTGGATGGATGGTTGGGCTGATCTGGTGATCTTCTTAGCTGACCTCACCACCCTCTGTAGAGCTTTCCGGTCAGCAACAGAGCAGCTACCATACCAAACTGAGAGACTGCTGGTGAGGATGCTCTCAATGGCACCCCTGTAGAAGGTAGTGAGTGCCAATGGGGGAGGTTGGCTCTTCTCATCCTGCGTAAGAAGTGGAGGCGTTGCTGAGCTTTCTTGACAAGGGAGGTGGTGTTGATAGACCATGACAGGTCATCAGTGATGTGCATCCCCAGGAACTTGGTGCTTTTCACTGATTCCACAGCGCTGCCATTGATGGTGAGGGGTGTGTGTGGCCTGTTTTTTTTCCTGAAGTCCACAGTTATTTCCTTTGTTTTATTAACATTAAGATGTAAATTGTTAGTGTCACACCAATTGATAAGTTGGTGTACCTCATCTCTGTACTGTATGCTGAGTCATCGTCGTTGCTGATGAGGCCCACCACTGTTGTGTCATCTGCAAACTTGATGATATGGTTTGAGTTGTATGTGGCACGACAGTCATGAGTCATCAGTGTAAACAGCAGAGGACCCAACACACATCCTTGAGGGACCCCAGTGTTCATGATGGTGGTCTGTGAAGAGTTTTTGCCAACTCTTACTGTCTGTGGTCTGTTGGTGAGAAAGTCTAGTAGCCAGTTGCAAAGTGGGGTGCTGATGCCTACAGCACTGAGTTTATTCACCAGGTGTTGTGGGATAACTGTATTGAAGGCAGAGCTGAAGTCGATGAACAGCATCCGCACACAGCTGTTTTTATTCTCCAGATGAGCCAGACTGAGATGAAGTGCTGTTGCTATGGCATCGTCAGTGGAGCGCTTGGGACGGTATGCAAACTGGAAAGGGTCAAATGTGGCAGGTAGGCTAGATGTTATGTGGGCCTTGACCAGCCTTTCAAAGCACTTCATCATAATGGGCGTGAGTGCTATAGGCCGGTAATCGTTCGGTGTTGTGGCTGGTGATTTCTTTGGTAGCGGTATGATAGTAGTGGCTTTGAAGCATTCTGGTATGATGGCTTTGCTCAGAGAGATGTTAAAGATATCTGTGAGAACATCTGTAAGTGAGTTAGCACAGCCTCTAAGCACACGCCAGGGTCGGCGCCACGAGGGGGCCCCAGGGGGCCTGGCCCGGCCACCTAGGTTGCTGTGCCCCCTCACCTCTAATCAGCACACCACTCTGTCTCGGAGCGCGATTTCAGCCGTTGAGACTCAGCAACAGGCACGGGGACGGTTCCACTGTGCCCTCTTATTCCTCACATATAATTAATTACATATATATATATTTAAAATATATATATATTTTGTAAATTAATTTAGTTTTACTAGAATAAAATCAGCTTTGCAACTTTGCATGAAAAACTCGCGACAGGCGATTAACTAAATTACGTCACTAGCAGCTTGTATGTAATTGGTTGAAATATGACTGTATACGTCATGACGTTAAGTTTTATTTTTTCAGTCAACTTCTACTCTTTATTCATAATAATCTGTATTCGTCTAAGACACCTAACGCGCTTGATCATTCAAGCAATCATGGATTTAAGGAAATGGTTTACCACTACCACCTCGACAACAGTGAAAACTGTCATGCCTAGCACTAGCACCACCATTAGTGATGTCGACAGGCCAGTGACAGAGGCCCATCCGAGCGACGGTAGGCGAGCTAGCGTAACTGCTTCCAGTCATAATGATTATGACACTTGCCCAGATGATTTGGGAAAAGATGAGCCTATGCAAATAAGACTGAATTCGTATCCCTTACGCTTATTTGGCACCAGAAACAGATCATTTTTACACGCGTGGTTTCAGAAAAGAGATTGGCTCGAGTATTCGGTTAAAGCAGATGCGGCCTTCTGCTACCCTTGCAGAAAATTTAGCGCTAGAAGTGCTACGCAGATCAAGATCGGGCAGCCGCAGAGCGGGACTAGGCTTGACCCAGCATTTACAACCAAAGGCTTCCATGACTGGAAACACGCTGTGGAAACAAATAAAGGATTCAACAGACATGAAATGTCCAAAGAACATTTGACTTGTTATAGTATGTGGAAAGAAAAAGTAAGCCGAATTGATAAAGGTAAAGAAATCTCGACGCTACTGTATGCAGAACAAATACAGAGAAATCGATACTACATGTCTTCTCTTATTGATGTTGTGGAGTTTCTGGTGTCCAATCAATTACCCTTGAGGGGTAAAATTGAGGCCTTTGATCATATGGATGAAGGTGGGAGTGGACTGTTCATGTCATTACTGGAATTCAGCATCAGGAAGGACCCCAAGTTGGCTGAAATTGTGAAAACAATTCCAAAAAATGCCACTTACACAAGCCATGAAATTCTAAATGAACTTGTTGCTGTAATGAGCAGCATTGTGACTGACGCAATAGTGAAAGAGATCGGCGATTCGTGGTTTACTGTGAAAGTAGACGGAACCAGGGACCCTACTGGAATGGAAAACATTTCTATTGTAATTCGCTACTTCAATGAAAAAACACTGGAAATTACAGAACGACTGCTTGTGATGACCATCGCAAATTCGGGTGATGCACAAACCATCACAAACATGATACTTTCAGAGCTGTCCAAGGCAGGCTTGAATGCGTCTAAGATTCTGAGTCAAGTGTACGATGGAGCCGCGGTGATGTCGGGGAAATATGGTGGAGTGCAGCGACTTCTGCAGGAAAAAGTTGGCCTGGAGATACCGTACGTACACTGTCTAAATCACCAGCTGCACTTAGTTGTTGTGCATGCGTTATCTGCTGAGAAAGCCATTCAAGATTTTTTCAGCATATGCAACGCGCTTTATAACTTTTGCCGTAAACCCACGGTTGCTCTGCAATATAGAGGTGACAGACTCAAACGTTTACTTGACCAGAGGTGGACAGGCCATCTGGCTACTGTTGCCGTCATCATCAGTTCATTCGAGGACATTACATCAGTTCTTGAGCATGTCAGCTCTGCAAGGACTTATGGAGCTGAAGTTCGCATGGAGGCAGTTGGACTGTTAAGGGAAGTGACTGATGAAAGCTTCATTTTCATCTGCCATTTGATTCACAAGGTAGGCCTAAGACATTTAGGCTATTTTAATTGTGTGTGTGTGTGTGTGTGTGTGTGTGTGTGTGTGTGTGTGTGTGTGAATTATTTTATTTTATTAAATAACAAAATTCAACAAGTCAACTCAAAGTTTTCTTTAAAAAATGTAAAATAAAATTTGCATATAGGCTATTTGAATTTCAATCATTTAAATATTGATAAATCAATTCTCATTTCAATTCGATAGAATTTTATGAATTTTAAATGCACGAATGGACTAAATTTTTTAGTTTTTAAAAGCCTTTTTCAAGATTGATGCGTTTCAATTAATAGTACAATTCCATCAAAATTAATTGAATAATCCTTACATATTATGAATCAAGAATTTTAAATGAGAAGCACACTAGAGCTTACTAAAATATTTTGTATAAATCTTAAATTATAGCCTACATTTAAACTTTTTATTTTATTTATTTTAAAGCTATTTTAATTTATGAATACGACTCCCATAAACTAAATGGTCCATTCCCTTTTTGCTTAATATAAAAATGCTTTATAATGCTCAAGTTTTTTACTAATTATTTCATAATATGAATAATGTGTAAGGATTATTCAATTCAATTTGATGACATTTTACTATAGCCACAATCGACATCTTTAAACTTGAAAACGGATTTTTTTAAAAGGCAGTTAAAACAGACTAAAGATAGTCGTAATGGTTTAAATAGCCTGATTTTATTTAGGCCTATTTTAATTTTTTTTAAATGTCAAAAAAAAAAAAAAAAAAAAAAGACAAACAGCATTAATTTTGAGATATCCTTCAATGTTCAATTTCAGTTAACGCAACCTTTAATTAAATCGTTGCCACCCTAGGTTCTTTTGTTGCTCAATCCTGCCAATATCATTCTGCAAGGAGAGGATACAGACCTTTTAACTGGGATGAAACTTGTATCTTCAGCTGCCGAATGTGTGCGCAATCTCCGCTGCGAAGATGAATTCTGCATTCTCTGTGACACAGTTACAGCGAGCACAAAAGATACACCTGTCTCAGCAAAACGGAGGCGACAGGTAAACAAGAACCTGAGTGAATATGTAGTTGAAGAAACAACTGGAGCCAACATCATTGATAAAGTGGAGCTACGCAGGCTGTACTTCAGTGCTTTGGATCATATTCTTGGTGAAATTGAGGTGCGTTTCAGTGAACGTAATACGAAGTTTGCCGCAGCACTTGCCGCTCTTGACCCAGAAAATGAGACCTTTTTGGATGTAAAGTCCATAAAGGCCATCATGGATTTAACTAATTCTACCATTATGGAAACGGAGTGCATTGTTGCAAAGCAATATATCTCCAGAATCAAAGAGGAGGAAAGCCAGCAGATGATGACTACTAGAAGACTTCTCTCTGAACATCACAAAGTACTCGAAGCAATGCCTAGTGTTTTGTCCGCACTTAAACTCGCTGTCACATTCGGGGCCTCTACCGCTATGTGTGAGAACTCATTTTCTGTGCTCAAGAACGTTTTCACGGACAACAGACGAGCAATGAACCACACACGTAAGTCTCAGCTCGTGCAACTTGCGTTTGAGCGGGACCTTACAAAGAAAATGCGCAACGAATGGAAAGACCTCGTTCTGAGAAAGTTTAACTCTTCCACTCGTCGACTGCAGCTTTTCTAAAGGTAGGATGTGTTTTAGATTTTTTGTCTTTGTTACTACATTGAGGTTAGGGTTAGTGTTACTACATTGTCCGTGTTATTTATGAGAATGCTGTAGGTAGCGTTGCTCTGTATCGTTGCGTCTGATAGCCTAAATGGTGACTTGATGGTTGTTGTTGTTTTAATTAAAAGTGGGTGTATTGTGGAGGTATGCCCCCCCCAGTGAGACAACGAGGCCCCCTCGTTCCGTATGTCCTGGCGCCGACCCTGGCACACGCCCAGGTATATTATCAGGACCAGCAGCCTTCCTTGGGTTCACCTTTTGAAGAGTCCTCCGCACATCAGCAGGGTCAAGTTGAAGAGTTGCATTGTCCAAGCAGTGTAGAGCTTTTGTCGGAGTGGTGTTGTTGTTTTCCTCAAAACGGCTGAAGAATGAATTGAGTGAGTTTAGGAAGTCTGTGCTGTCCTCGCATGGTAAGGGTGTAGGCCTGTAGTCCGTTACTGACTGGATGCCTTGCCATAGGCGTCTAGGGTCTTTTGTATCAGTAAAGTGTGACTGGATTTTTTGTCCATAGGCATGCTTTGCTGCTCTCAGGCCTCGGTTCAAGTTGGCCCTGGCAGTTCTGAGGGCCTCTTTGTCTCCAGACTTGAAAGCCGCATTCCGTGCTTTTAGGAGCTCACATACCTCCCCGGTGAACCATGGTTTGTTGTTTGCCCTTGTGGTGATGTGTTTTATGACGGTCACATCTTCCATGCATTTGGATATGTATCCCGTCACAGACTCAGTGTATTCAGTTATATTGACATGCTGGTTGGAAGTGGCAGCCTTCCTAAAAACAGTCCAATCTGTGCAGTCAAAACAGTCTTGGAGCGCAGAGGTAGCCCCCTCTGGCCAAGTTCTAATCCGCTTCACAGATGGTTTGTTCCTCACCAACAGTGGCCTGTAAGATGGCATTAGTGTCACGGGGTGACAAAAATAATTAGAAAAGAGATTAAAAACCCTTGTGAATACAGTGCTATTTGGAGACCTCCTGTGGATGCCCGTCTCATTACACCGCAAATCTGTTGCTATGGCAGCGAGGCTAATGGCCCGATTGACCGCAGGTGTGGAGTAATTAACAGAGAGCGTTGGGAGAGGAACACAGATTCAGATGGGGCTTTAAAAAGAGAGAGGAAGCAGACTGCTGTGTGGTTCTCCTCCCGTGAGGGTGGTTCTCTTTTCGTGAGATACTGTGTTCTTTTCGGCGGGTTGTTTGGATTTGAGGCTGGGCTGTGAAATGAGCGAAGACTGAAGCTGAGAAATGGACTGAGGAGAGTGAAGTGTTTGTCAACAGAAACCCAAGGAATATTGTCAGCGGTGGGAAAGATGCAAAGTGATGAGTATCAGATCCGTTGTTTTTATGCACTAACACTGAAGTGGTGTTGAGAGTTTGGAAAGTGTGTGGCACGAGTGAACCAGTACACCGAGTGAATTGTTGATCTGTCTCTAACTTTGTCCTCTCCTTGCTGGATGTGATGATTGCTGTACCCGTTTTCTGCTGTCTCTGGAGAGAAGTTGAGCCCTTGTGAGAGACTAGCGTTTATCCGGTGGGAGAAAGACCGGTGGGCGAGTGCTGGCCCGAATGCACGGTGTGCGAGTGGAATGCAGTGCCTGAAGTGACGATTCCCACGGTTTGTGTCATGGAGTGAAGGTTATCGTGTGGATAAGTAATAGTAGTTTGCTGTGCACTCTCTCCTTACAGTCTTTCACCCGCTGTCCCCAAGGAAGGTTTGATATATCAAGCGCCCAACGTACCCTGTGAGACAGCCTGGCTTTATTAATGTTGAATGTTCATCTATTGTTAAATGGTTACATCCTGCGGCATTATTACAGTGTACAGCTGAAGTGAAGTGTCTCGCTTAAAGCATCCTTCCTGCCTGGTGGTCTCCACACGCCCCTATCGAAGCCGCTGCCCTGTTCAGGACGAGAGAAGGTATTGCAGCCGAATGTTTCATCTACTGTTGAATGGTTGAATCCTGTTGAAGTGTTACAGTGTACAGCTGAAGCAGAGCGACTCGCTTAAAGCATCCTTCCTGCCTGGTGGTCTCCACACGCCCCTATCGAAGCCACTGCCCTGTTCAGGACGAGAGAAGGTATTGCAGCCGAATGTTTCATCTACTGTTGAATGGTTGAATCCTGTTGAAGTGTTACAGTGTACAGCTGAAGCAGAGCGACTCTCTTAAAGCATCTTTCCTGCCTGGTGGTCTCCACACGCCCCTATCGAAAGCCGCTGCCCTGCTCAGAACGAGAGAAGGTATTACAGCCGAATGGTTATCGGCTGTTGAACTGCTAAACCTTGTTACATTGTTGCCGTGTACAGTTGAAGCGGAGCGACTCGCTTAAAGCATCCTTCCTGCCTGGTGGTCTCCACACGCCCCTATCGAAAGCTGCTGCCCTGTTCAGAAAGAGAGAAGGTATTTCAACTGAATGTTCGTAGATTGTTGAATAGTTAAACCCTGTTACCTGGTTACAGCGCACTGTTGAAGTGGAGTGTCTCGCTCAAAGTGTCCTCCCCGTCTGGTGGTCTCCACATGCTCCATCGAAGCCCCCGTCCTGTTCAGAAAGAGAGAAGTATCCTTGTCAAGTGTTCGCATACTGTTGACTGACGAACCCTGTTGTATCGTTGCAGTGCACAGCAAAGAGGGAGCGTCTCACTTAAAGTGTCCTCTGGCCTGGTGGCCCTCCGTGCTCGCGTTACAAGCGGCCGCCGCTGTTGAGAAGGAAAGCGAATAGCTGTGGTACTTACCTCGATCGAAGTGTCGTCCGGTTGTTCAAGGTTCTCTCCCGTCCCGGCTCGAGGTCCCCGTCTCACTTGGCGTGGCCCAGAGGACATCTGTCGGAATATACTCACCTGTTTCTACTCCTGGCCCGGCCCGCTCGCCACCTTGTGATTCGTCCGAGTTTGAGACCATCACTCTCTGGATACTTACCTCGGGGCAGCACCCGGGGCCAGCTCCATCCTCGCCGTGAGTACTTACCCAGTGACCTACCTGACGGTGTGAGTCCCTCTCCAACGAGCTGCAGGGCTGTCACGAGCGTTCCGTCCTCCTTGGCCCAGGAGGGGCCATCGAATTGCCACTGGCGACCAGAAGGAAGATTTTAATTAGGACTTTTCAAATTTTGTTTTTAACTCAAAGAAATTGTTATTCCTTACTCCTCTTGTCCGTCTTGTTCCTTGGCACGCTCCTCGAGGTGGTACCCGGTCTCCAGGGGTGGGTGCAGTCTGGCTCGGCCCACCCCGACCTGTGACAATTAGCATAACAGAAAGATGGTCCGAGTTTTCCAGGTGGGGGTGTGGAACAGCTCTGTATGCCTGTTTGATGTTGGAATAGACCTGGTCCAGAATGTTTTCTCCCCTGGTTGCAAAGTCCACATATTTATGAAAATGTGGGAGTACTGTCTTCAATTTGGCCTGATTGAAATCGCCCGCGATTATACAGGCAGAGTCTGGATTTGCATCCTGCATTGAGCTCACAGATTGATACAATATAGAAAGTGCGTCTTTTGTGTTCGCACTGGGTGGTATGTACACGACTGTAATAGTCACGGCTGAAAATTCTCTTGGCAAGTATACTGGACGGCATTTGACTGTTAGAAATTCTATGTCTTCGGAACAGTGTCTTGAGATGACTTTAACATTAGTGCACCAATTGTTATTGATGAAAATTGCTACTCCACCACCTCGTAGCTTACCAGTGAGTGCGTGGCTTCTGTCTGCCCTGAATGTTGTTAGTCCATCCACCTGAATGGCGTTGTCTGGAACAGTGTGGTTAAGCCATGTCTCGGTGAGAACGATCACGCTGCAATCTTTCACCATCCTTTGTGTAATTAGATCCAATCTGAGGTAATCCATTTTGCTTTCCAGCGAACGAACGTTGGAAAGTAGAATCGAAGGAAGTGCAGGTCTGTTCGGTTTGGCTTTTAGCCTTGCGCTGATGCCCGCTCGACTGCCTCGCTTGCTAGGTCTAGCACACCGCTTGCGACTCATGCTAGGTCTCTCCCGCCGCTTGCGTCGCCTCCAGCATCGGCCGGTGTCGGTGGGGGAGTCCGCTGCTTTGCAGGCCTCTGGGTCTTGCTGGTGTAGGATGCCCAGCTCGTCGAGTGCTTTGTGTTCCAAAGCAAACATAACTCCGGAAAGATCGTTTAAAAAGTTCGAGTTTCGTAGTCCAAGTAGTAGGCTTCTGTTGTAGACTTTTCTCGTACAAGACTGGGACGATTCAGACGACACATTTAACAAAACGCACATTGTTACTGGGAGCTGGAGTAGCCGCTGCCGAACAGGGCGCCGCCATTTTGCAAGTCCATTATGCATGCATTCAGTTAATGCAACACAAATCATTCATGTAATCCAACACAAACGGATTAAGTAAACTTAAATTTTACATATATTTAAGCAGATTGAACACAATCAAATTGAGTTTGTACAAAATGTATAGCAATTGTGTTGCTTAAGATCATTTTAATGAAGCAAGTTGAACAAGCAGCGAAAAAAATTCTTTCTTTTTTTTAGTGTAGGAAGCTGAGTCCTAGGAACATTGGCCCCTTTACCATCATCCGTGGGGTCAATCCAGCCACTTACGAGCTCCAATTACCAGCACACTACAGGATTCACCCCACATTTCATGTATCATGAATATTTCAATAATAGGAATGATTATATATCGATGTGATGTTAAAAGAAACCAATATTTTCATAATGTGTGCCTCAAGATATAGACATTATTTATCAACACATAGGTTACGTCTAATAAACTGAAGAAATATATTTTTTTATATTTTTATATATTGTTCCAGAGATGTGCCATGCAGATTACATCAAGGAAAAGGATGTCAGTTTCAGATTACGATAGTGTTGGTGAATGCAGTTCCATCACAAACTCCCCATGTGGTCTTCCTGTAAAACAAGGAAAACTTGATATAGCAGCCATTTCCACAGATTTGTGACTCCATAACTAGAAATATATGCAAAAATTCTCATGTTTCCTTCCGCAAGCTTATAAAGGGAATTAGTGGAGGGAAAACCCCTATGTGCAGAAAAACTTGATAAATCATCACAAAGCATGAAAGAATCACTGTTTGAAAACTTCAGGACAAAACTTGATGGACTTCTCATCATAGATGTTATCTGACCTGTCATTGGACAGAGCAGGAAACCCTGAAGAAGAAATCAGCTGCCTTAGAAGAGTCTGAGGATGTCACATCTGTGATTTAAATGCAGGAAACATAAGTGAGATTGTCGCTGTATTCAACATCCAGTGTAAGGTCTGTGCCACAGTTACAGACAATGGTAGGCATTTTGTTAAAGCCTTACAAGAATTTGGAAATATGAATGCAGAAAGACTTTTCTCGATCACACAGATGGTGTGCAGTTTGCAGATATTAGTGCAATTCTTCAGGAAAATGTCCAACAAGTGCTTAACTTTTTTTGCCACCACATCATCGATGTGCTGCACACACACTAAATGTCACTGCCACACACTGTAAAAAAAAAAGAAAAGAAATATATATAGCTAGTAAAAATAAAAAAGCAGCTTTGGTTGCCAGATATTTACCATAAAAAATACGGTAGAAACATTTTAGGTTTTACAGACTTAACTTAAATTTACAGTAAAAACACATTTTCATTATCTGATATAATGATGATGTAGCAACTTATTGAATTACTAATATATATGTTGTCCAATTTAATACACTGAGAACCACCAATCACAGTGGTTATTAGAGTCACATGATGATTCAAAGCTCATCACAAGCCGCTTTTCCACAAACTGAGTGAGTAATTATATTGAAGCTGCACAGTCATTCACACAAACACTAAACACCATCATGGTAATGTCGTGGAAATTTTAAACTGTATATTAAACTAACCATGTTTCTAACATCTAACTTTATTTAACATCTAACATTTGAATAGGATGTACTGTACGAAACCAATGGAAAACTTGTGACTTTGAGTGTGTGCGTGTGCGTGTGTGTGTATAAATAACATAGTTTGGGAAATGAAACTAGACAGTCTGTTAGAATCTTGTGATTAACAAATGAAGTCATCATTAAAACAAACTTGATTCTTCTTTGGAGAGTTTCTCTGAGAACTGCTCGAACACTCTCCCGGCCGTTAATAAAGGCATTTAAAGGACATTTGCTGAAAGTCTGTCTATTATTACTGCTGCGCAGCAGGTCAGTTTAGGGAAGCAAGTAAGTTAGAGTAAGAGACTCGGCCAGTTGTCGACGGAAGACGCAGAGAGCTAGAGTATAAAGGTTATTAAGTGTCGATTTGAAGACACCAGATTTATTTATTAAGTGTCGATTTGCAGACGCTAGATAGTCAGGTTTAGGGAAAAATCCACTACAGTAACACACATGAAATTTAAAAAATACAAAAAACATTAATTTAACAACATAAAAATGTAACATAGAACCTTTAGAACTGATTAGATTTAGAAAAACTATGAAAAACTATGAAGAAACAAAAATACATCAAATGTGAAGTGTCACGCAGGGAATTGTGGGAGTGACAATTTACGTTTTTTTCACTGTAAATTATACAATGACTTGTTCTTTTTCACTTCCAAAAAAATGTAAATTTAACGGTATTTTACTGTTAATGTTTTGATTTAAATGTACGATTAGCTCTATCACTTTACTGTATATAGTACAGAAACTTTCTGTTAACCAATTATTAATCTACCGTTAAAATCACGATATTTTTTACAGTGCGTATCATATCTGAATTAAATTAGATTTATATACACTCTTATATTACTCTTCACTTTTATATTAATGATATTAAAGGGTAAATAGCAATTGTAATTGTAAAAGCTTATCAGAGATAGGGGATTGTCTAAACCACAGGAATACCTCTACATACATGTCTCTTCTGTAAGTTCAGAAACTTGATTTAGATCACATGTGCAAGTATGACCAATACATTTTTGAGTGATGACCAAACCCACATTATAATGTCACAGGAGGTGGAGAGTAGCGCCGGAAGTGAACTTCATATAAATGTGCTTAAGAATAAACTGAGGATCCAGAGTTTGTACATCTTTCATTCAGGCAAAATGTTGACCTACAAGGTGATAGTTTCTACTAGTAGACAGATTATTGCTGAGAACACGAACAGCATTTACCTGATGCTGATAGACTCAAATCATCAGAGCAGTGACAGAATCCTGGTCAACAAATCCTTTTCTGCTGGTTTTTGGGGTTTTGAAAGGGTAAGAACTTTAAAGACTTGATTATTTTTATTTTAAGTAATTATTATTTTTTATTTTTTTTATTTTCATTATTATATAGGATATATTATTGTTCAAAAGTTTGGAAACATTACAAGTAATTACATCATTACTATTTTTTATGTTTTTGAAAAAAGTCTCTTATGCTCACCAAGGATGTCCAGTCTCCGCTTATCTACTCTTAATTGCAACACAATTCCTTAGCTTACATATCAATAGTATAATTTATAGTGTATCAAAATTGGCAACACAAAAATAATAATTAGTCAACTAACTGACGATTCTTAAATAATTCATCACAAACTCCAGTGGCTGATACTTTAAATAAGGTGAATGAAATATCCTTCAAGCTGATCCACAGATTTTACCCTGTAAAGAAATGTATACAAAAGTTTAGAGCTGACATTGATTTAACATATGCTATTTTTATAAGTAATATAATTATTTTCTTAAGCAAATTTTACTCAAATGCAACTTTTCAAACCATAAAGTCTTCTTAAAGAAATGGAAAATGATTTGAATGTAATCTCAGCATCTGCTAATAAGAAAGTTACTAAGACTTTTAGAATCTGCTCTGCTTTGGGGCTCTTCATGTAATCATTTTCCTATAATATAATGGCCCTCTTAACTTTTAACTTATTCATTTTGGTCTGTATTTTTTGTTTAATCTTATTATTATTATTATTAGTATTACTATTGCTAGTTTTGATATTATGTTCTGTATGGTTATCAGTGTAAAAAAAAAAAAGTTTATAGTCCTTATGATTGAAAATTACTAGAATAAATGTGAGTGCAACGTTGGACAGTAGGTGGCGCTAGAGGGTTTGAGATAGACACTCCAAACGTCCTATGGTAAATGTTGAGACTGCCCTCTATATGTCTACCCCTCATAACTTTCCTGCAAGCTGTGCTTGGCCCCTAATAAATAACAAACATTACATTGTCAGAGGATGAATGAAAGTTAGGTATTGAAAGAGTTTCAAATATTTTGGTTTATAAGGTATTGTAACAACTCAATATTGGGCATCAATTCTGTTTTATACTGGTGGATATTGTGTTTAATATTTACCCATTTCCCAAATGTAATAAATCGATTAATTAAGGTTGTATTATTCTTTTTATTAAGTCGTCACTATCCCATATCTCGTTTGTAAAGTTATAGCAGATTAGTTCATTTCCGTAGCTGATGATGCAGACAAATAATTAGATCAAATAAAATTAGCGCTCCTCCAGTGGCTCGTTTTAACTGTGTTCTGTGTCTATTTCGTGAACACAACTTGGATAATCTGCAACAGGTAAACATGTCAGCTGTGTGGACTCTAGTGGACTCTATGTTTTTTGTATGTTTGTTTGTTTGATGGTTTGTTGTTGTTTTTCCTCCCATATAATGTGTCTAATAAAAGTTGTCATTAAAGGAGTTCTCCTTCGACATCCGTGTGAAGAAGGACCTTGGAGACATTGTTCAGGTGAAACTTGAAAAGAAGAAACACTTGGTCAATTTTCAGTGGTTTTGTAAGCATATCACAGTGACAACACCCTCTGGAAAACGCTTCGAGTTCCCCTGTCATTGCTGGATAGAAAACGAAAAGGAAGTGATTATCCGAGAAGGCACTGGTAGGCTACATTCATTTTAAATGAAGCATTGTTGTTTTAATTTTTTAAACTTCAGTTGTTCAGATGTTATTGAATCATGTCTTAAATGCTGTCTTTTCTATGTGTAAAATGTGTGCTATATATTTCTCTGTGCATTCATTTAGCTCGATTGCCTCAGGATGAAACCGAATTGCTTAGAGAGAAAAGAAGAGAAGAACTGGAATTTAGACAGAAACAATTCAGGTTTGAAGAAACAACTACATTCTTGAACAATAATTTGTTGCAGTTTTTTCTTTATTCCTCCCTGGATAAAGTTCAGTGTGCTTGACACAATAATATTATAGTCACATATACAGTATGTTGTCATATACATAGATCCGTAGCAGCTGTCTGTCTGTCTGTCTGTCTGTGTCTGTGTCTGTGTGTGTGTCTGTGTGTGTGTCTGTGTGTGTGTCTGTGTGTGTGTCTGTGTGTGTGTCTGTGTGTGTGTCTGTGTCTGTGTCTGTGTCTGTGTCTGTGTCTGTGTGTGTGTGTGTGTGTGTGTGTGCCACACTCACGTTAGCTTGGACTCATTATGTTTTGTCATCACCTCCTTCGTCACTCATTTGTTGTCACGGACACTAATTATGCTCAGCTGTGCATTACCATCATTATCACCTGTATTTATGTTCAGTTCTGTTTGAGTTCAGTTTCCGGTGTCGTCTATGTTAAGTGTGTGTTGCTCTCCGTTCGCATTCTGTTGGAGTGTTTGTGAATAAACCTGTGTCAAGCAGCCATATCACCCTGTAACCCAAGACAACTCTACAAGTTCCCACAATTGTTGCTTCACAAACGAATTTAACACGTCCTCCGACGGAGCTTTAACAAATTCTTCAACGGATGTCATTTTAACCTTTAACTTGTTGATTACACTCTCGACTTAAAGTAAGTGCATTAAAAACCCTAATAAGCAACGGACAAAAACACTCATTCAACTTCTCCCCTTCTACCCTACCTAACAACCCACTAACCTATTCTATGCCTAATCTTCATGCAGCTTTCAAGAGTAAAGCGACTTTAAACACCAAATACCGCTTGTTCCGAAACTGAGCAATACAGCCCAATCCGTAGCCACGGCGGTGTGCTTCACCCAAAAGCCTGCACAAAAATAAAAAAGGCAAAATAACAAATCAACGCAAAGCGTTGCTAATACCTACAGGGGAAAAATGAATACGGTTTCATCCGTACCTCAATAACATGCACTTACCTTAAATGACTACCTTCGAACTCACGGGACATTTAACATACATAATCTAATCAAAGATTTACGTACATCTCCAAAATAATGCGAATAAACAAGATTAACTTTCACATTAACATCCAACAGAGCACTAGTCTACCAAATGAGCTAAACAATGCCCATACTTTAATCAAACAAACTCTCATTTGTTAACTAATTACTCTTTTAGGACGAGCCCCCATTTGTTACGATTCTTCTCAAAGATCGCAACAAAGTAAGGGAGACGCCACACAACCGCTACGTAAAAAAATAGATTTATTTAAATAAAGTAATAAACATGAAATGTTAAGAGATCAGTATAAGTGTTAGTCAGTGTGTCAGTATGTAACCGTAAGTAGCAAACTCAAGTGATATCAGTTCAACCAAACATAACAAGAAGTCCAAATCAGAATATCGTCATCAGGGAAGTATATCACATCAGATCTCCGAAGCGGTTGTGATCTCCCATAGCCCACACTTCCCGTCAGCTCTCCGGAAGCCTCCAGAGCCGCAACAACACCAGCGAGCCATCGTCTACCTCTCTGTTTGACCCAGTGTCTTTTAAAGTACCATGATCTGGTTCAGGTGTAAAGCCACGCCCTCCAGCAATCAGCTTGTAACTTAGGGACAAACACACAAGCACTCACTGCACAAGGACTCATTGAACCGTCACACTGGTTGCCCACTGAAGCTAAGCAGGGCTGAGCCTGGTCAGTACCTGGATGGGAGACTTCTGAGAAAACGCCTCGGTTACGACTGTAACCTCGGTTCCCTGAAGAGGGAACGAGCGTTGCGTCGAGAAAATGACGCTGTGGGAACGCTTTGCGTGATGACGTCTTGAAGCACATGTAAAATCAGTCCAATGGTGTGGCGGAACGTCAGAGGCGGGTGACGTCACGTACCAGGAAACTATAAAAGCCGGCCCAAAACAGAAAACGAAAGCTTCGTAAAAGTCTGAAGTCGAGCTGACAGGCATGAAGGAGATATGGCAGGGCGACGCAACGCTCGTTCCCTCTTCAGGGAACCGAGGTTACAGTCGTAACCGAGGCGTTCCCTTTCAAGGGAACTCCCGTTGCGTCGAGAAAATGACGCTGTGGGAACGTCTATACCAACGCCTCCATAGCTACAAATGTCTGTCCTGTGTGAAATCCGTAGAGCAGCACTAGGAAGACAAAACATGAGACCCTGGAGCAGAGTCTAGATCCAGAGAGTAAAACCTGACGAAAGTGTGCGGTGAGGACCAGCCTGCCGCATCACAGACGTCCTGTAAAGAAACTCCTGAAATAAGGGCCTTAGAGGCCGCCATACTCCTCGTCGAGTGCGACCGGACAGCCAAAGGAGAAGGCTGTCCAGCCGCCTCATAAGCAAGTGAGATAGCCTCGACCACCCACTTGCTCATCCTTTGCTTAGACACCGGGCCCCCTTTGTTAGGGGACCCAAAGCACACAAATAATTGATCACTTTTACGCCACAGGGCAGCTCTGTGGACGTAAGCGTCTAACGCCCGCACAGGGCAAAGCAAATTATTAGCCTCCTGGTCAGCATTTTGAAAGGGAGGAGGACAGAAAGCCTGCAGAACAATAGGTCTAGCCACATTAGTGGGGACCTTGGGGACATAACCCGGTCTCGGATGAAGGAACGCTTTAACCATACCCGGAGCAAACTCTAAGCATGACGGAGCCACCGACAATGCTTGAAGATCCCCTATTCTCTTAAGAGAAGAAATAGCCAGAAGGAAAAGAGCTTTCAGAGTAAGAAACTTCTCAGGAACCTCCTCAATGGGCTCAAAGGGGGCCTGGGATAAGCCTTGTAGCACAAAGGACAAATCCCAAGGTGGCACCCTCGAGCGAACTGCAGGCCTCAGCCTCCAAGTGCCACGAAGGAAACGAGATACCAGAGGGTCTTTCCCCACAGACATTCCACCCAAAGGAATGTGGTAAGCACCTATGGCCGCCACATAAACCTTTAAAGTGGACGGGGTCAGACCTGCAGTGAACCGGTCCTGCAGGAACTCCAGCACTGTACCAATTGGGCAGTGGACTGGATCCAACCGACGGTCACTACACCAGGAAGTGAATACTCTCCACTTCAGGGCATAAAGTTTCCTCGTGGAGGGAGCTCTGGATTGTAGAATGGTCTCAACAACCTCGGTTGAGAGACCTGACTCTATGAGCTGGGCCCCCTCAGAGGCCAAGCCCACAGATTCCACAGTTCTGGCCGAGGGTGAAATATCGAGCCCTCTGCCTGGGACAGAAGGTCCCTCCTGACGGGTAACTCCAGAGGATGCCCGTCGAGGAGGGACACAAGATCGGGAAACCATACTCTGCCCGGCCAGCGCGGGGCTATAAGAAGTAGATGGACCCGGTCCCTGCGAACTCTTTCCAGAACTCCCGGGAGCAGAGCAACTGGGGGAAAGGCGTACAGACGTAGCCTCGGCCACGTCTGTACCATAGCATCCAGTCCGAGAGGAGCTGGATGCGTGAGGGAGAACCAAAGTGGACAGTGAGACGTCTCTCGAGACGCAAACAGATCCACTTGTGCTTGGCCAAACTCCCTCCATATCAGCTCCACCACCTCGGGGTGGAATCTCCATTCCCCGGGCCTCGGCCCCTGCCTCGACAGAGTGTCTGCTCCTATATTCTGTACCCCGGGGATGTAAGCTGCCCTGAGTGACAGTAACTTCCCCTGGGACCACAAGAGGATATGGCGTGCCAAGTTGGATAACGGGCGCGAGCGCAAACCCCCTTGGTGGTTGATATAGGCGACTACCGATGTGTTGTCCGTATGTACTAACACATGGTGCCCCCTGAGATCTGTGATAAAGCTCCTCAGAGCCCGGAAGACAGCTAACATCTCTAGGCGATTGATATGCCAGGAACGATGATGGTCTTCCCACAGACCTTGAGCCGAGCGACCCCCCAGGATCGCTCCCCAGCCCGTGAGGGAAGCATCCGTCGTTAGCAATTTGCGACGACAAGGAGCTCCCAACACTGGGCCCTGGGACAGGAACCAAGGCTTCTTCCACATAACCAAGGCACGTAGGCATCGCCGCGTGACCTTGATTGTGCGAAATGGGTTGCCCCTCGGGGAAAACCCCCTGGTCCTGAGCCACCACTGCAGGGGCCTCATGTGTAGCAGTCCAAAAGGTATCACGTTGGAAGCTGCTGCCATGAGACCCAACAGTCTCTGGAACTGTTTGACAGTGAGTAGCTGGCCTAGCTTTACACTTTTCACAGCTGCAAGGATGGAATCTATCCGTGGCGGTGACAGGCGCGCCTGCATCGACACAGAATCCCAAACCACGCCTAGAAAAGTGGTCCTCTGTCCGCTCAGCAGCCTCATAGAAAGAACGGCGGGGGAGGAGTTTCTGCAATGCAGCTGCCTGTTTAGCAGCTTCTTGAGATTTAGCTACTGCACTGTTTACTGCATCGCCAAATAAACCCACAGTGGAAACCGGAGCATCTAAAAGAACATGTTTTTCTTTCTCTTTTATATCACTCAGGTTGAGCCACAGATGCCTCTCAGTGGCCACCAGGGCTGCCATAGACCGCCCGATTGATTTAGCGGTCTCCTTGGTGGCCCTGAGAGACAAATCTGTGGCTCTGCGTAGTTCAGCCACTGTATCGGGACCAATTCCCCCGCCCTCCTCTAAATCCCCCAATAATTCTGCTTGATATGCTTGCATAATGGACATCGTATGCAGACACGCTGCTGCTTGACCAGCGGCTGCATAAGATTTATGAACCAGGGATGAAGTATATTTTACTGGTTTAGAGGGAAGTGAAGGAGCTTTCAGGGAAGATGCCGTTGCTGGAGAGAGATAGCTCGCAAGCGTCTCCTCCACCTTCGGCATCTCCCCATAACCATAATCTTTATATTTCTGAATAGATGAATAATGAGATGTTTGTGGTGCATAAACTCTGTATGAAACCGGTTTTCCCCACGATCTCGACACCTCGGTGTGGAGATCGGGGAAAAACGGCAGGCTTCTTCGCTGAGGCTGAGCACGAGATGGCAGGAAGCGTTCGTCGAGCTTACTTTTCGAGCGAACGTCCTGCCTATCCTCTGGCCACTCAATAGAAAGTCTGTCAACTGCTCTAGTAATCACATCGAGCAGTTCCTCAAACGCATGAGACTGAGGTGGCGAATCCTCAGACTCAGCTTCAACACTCACAACATCCAACTCCTCAGAGCTGGACAATTGCAGTATTGGTGCCTCTATCAGGGGGGAAGAAACCGCAGCGCGTGCTTCCGCACCCTGATGAGAGGCACTGGATCTGTCAGATTGATGCTGAGATAAGGCAGAGCCCGTCTCAACATCCACTGACAGATCCATTTGCGAACCCCAGGTCTGAGATCGCCGCCGAGCCTCAGCCGCGGCGGGACCCGAGCCCTGGGGAACGTGGTCGGGATTGAACCGAGCCAAACGGGATCGGAGCGTACGCAATGGAAGCGCACAGCAATGCTCACAGTCACCACCCTCGAGTGCTGACTGGGCATGCTCCTCTCCCAAACAAACAACACAAAGAGTGTGTGTGTCACCTCCCGTTAAATAACGCGGGCAGGGATGGACACACACTCGATACTGCTGCTTGCTCGCCATAACTGAATCAATATATATATATATAGAGACAGACAACACAGATTTCAACACAGAGCGCAACTGAAGACTCAGAAAGCTTTCGTTTTCTGTTTTGGGCCGGCTTTTATAGTTTCCTGGTACGTGACGTCACCCGCCTCTGACGTTCCGCCACACCATTGGACTGATTTTACATGTGCTTCAAGACGTCATCACGCAAAGCGTTCCCACAGCGTCATTTTCTCGACGCAACGGGAGTTCCCTTGAAAGGGAACCAGGTTGCTGCTGGAAGAGGTGTTAGTGAGGCCAGCAGGGGGCGTTCACCCTGTGGTCTGTGTGGGTCCTAACGCCCCAGTGTAGTGACGGGGACACTATACTGTCAAAGAGCACCGTCCTTCGGATGAGACGTAAAACCGAGGTCCTGACTCTCTGTGGTCATTAAAAATCCCATGGCACTTCTCGTAAAGAGTAGGGGTGTAACCCCGGTGTCCTGGCCACATTCCACCCATTGGCCCTTACCAATCATGGCCTCCTAATAATCCCCTTACATTGAATTGGCTCTATCACTCTCTCTCCTCTCTCCACCTATAGCTGGTGTGTGGTGAGTGCACTGGCGCCGTTGTACTGTGGCTGCCGTCGCATCATCCCAGTGGATGCTGCACACTGGTGGTGGTTGAGGAGAAATGCCCTGATATGATTGTAAAGCGCTTTGGGTGTACAGTAGTACATATGAAAGCACTATATAAATGCCTCATTCTATTCTATTCTATTGGATTGGATTCTTCTTCCAGCAACCACCAGCTTCCGAACACCGGACCAAACAAGTGAACGCGTTTGTAGAAATTTTCTTTTCAGTTTTTGTGTTCAGTGTTCAGTCTTTGCATTTTGACCAAGGAGTCAGGTGATGCCAAAGGGAATTTGCCATTGTTTGCACACTCTTCCCCCGCTAAACGTTGGTGCATTGGGCTTAGACAAGGAGGATTTCTATTCATCTCAATGGAAGTAGAGTACTTGAGCTGGACGCTGACTTTGATATTTGCTCGATTCTGTAAAGTTTTCCCCCTTTTTAACCAGTTACCTGAGCTGTAATGCCATGTCACTAATCACTCTGGAGAAGCAAGAAAATGGTTTTCTGAAAATGCTGACACTGCCAGAGCATTCCCAAAAACTTTCCCAAATGATTGCTTGCAATTTATTGCATTTTTGTAAAAGAAAAACACAAGGCAACCGACAAAAGTCTTGACTAAAGAAAGAAAAAAAAACACTTATTCTTGGTATCTGTCACATTAGTCTAGACGAAGAAATGCCAAAAAGGATTTATTAACTAACTCAGAATCAGGTAATGCAAAAAACAATGTAACAAACAAACAGAGTGCTGTGCACAAACAATACCGGACAATAAGGGAACTGAAAACAGAGAGCATATGAAGAGTTCAGATGCAAAAGCCTCTAAGTGCCATATAAGTTTGTATATTTAAGTTAAGTAATTTCAGTTAAAAGACAATTAATAGGTAATTTGCATTGCCATTTAAGTGAAATTATTGAACTTAAATGTACGAGCTTGATAAAAATGATCATTCTAGAAGAAAATTTCAGATGGCACTTAGAGGCTTTTGCATCTGAACTCTTCATATATAAACAAACTAAAAGACAAACTGGTGTGATGATAGACTTTTGGAAACTAAGACACAGGACCAGGAAACTGACAATAAACAAACTAAAAGTCCATGAAAGTGAAACTGTAAAAAAAAAAGTAAATGTTGTCATTTCTCTTGTTGAAGCTGGAGGGAGTGGCGCGAAGGCTACCCCAAGAGCATGGATCATCTTCTTCCAGAAGTTCAGTTCGATGCAGCAAAAACTTTTGAGTTTGATTTCAATTTCCTGAAAGTGTAAGTTTGTCGTGGCCACAGTCCTTGTTGATTTGATACTGAGATTTTCCGCAGTTCTCCAGAATGAAATTCGTGCAAATAGAGTTCATGTCTATAATTATACAGTATGCACTCTTTTTCAGGATTGGGGAAGCATTTCTTGACAAATTTAAAGGTTTCATTCATTCCTGGAAAGACATGGCTGATTTTGAAAATATATTGCAAGATTTTAATATCAAGAACACTCTACTAGGTTTGTTTCTACAAATACTATATATATCAACAACAACAACAAAAAACAATCAATTGTTGTGAGAAACCATCAAAGCAGAGGCACATTTTTTCATACCTGTAAAGACAGTTGACTCAATTTTCCCCTTTGAAATCTGAACAGAGAAAGTGATGCAAGACTGGAGTAAGGATTACATGTTCGGCTACCAGTTTTTGAACGGCTGCAATCCTGTCATGATCAGGAAGTGCATGGAAATTCCAGACAAATTTCCAGTCACACATGAAATGGTGGAGGGCTTTCTGGAGAAAGGTGTCACACTACTAGAGGAATTAAAGGTCAGAAACATTAAGACATAAATCACTTGAACAGTCGGTCAGTTATCAAATTCAAAACTTGCCTGTATTCTGACATCCTTCACACAATTTGGTTTACATAAATGACTCAAATCAATGTTATTTAACCCATGAACTATTAGTTCTAAACTTTGCACCTGTAAACACGTTTATAGGCAGGAAACATCTACATAGTGGATTATGAAATACTGGAGGGAGTGCCAACATCCAGCGATCAGCTTTATTTGACTGCACCCGTCTGCCTGCTGTACAAGAACAGGTTGGACCAGATTGTGCCAATTGCCATTCAGGTATCTGTCACATATAGAATCAGTATCAAATGAAAACATAAATTAAAAATAAAAGTGCTTTTGCTGGGAATTTAACCGAAGTAAAAATATCCTGCTTTGCTCTATTATATCTGAATCAGCTCAGTCAAACCCCAGGGGAAAAGAGCCCAATCTTTTTCCCAAGTGATAATGAATATGATTGGATGCTTGCCAAGATGTGGGTGAAATCTGCCGACTTCATTGTACACCAGTTGGTCACGCACCTTCTCAAGACACATCTGACATCAGAGGTTTTTGAAATGGCCGTGTACAGACAGCTCGCTGCAGTCCATCCTGTATACAAGGTACATGTCATTCAATACACAGTCATGATATTTAGATTCAGGGCTAAACTGAAGATTGTGGTTTCACATATATGTCAATTTATTGATGAAAGGTTTCTGGTTCTCATATCCTTGTCTTCTTTTCATCCATGGTTTAATGTTAACCAAAAACCACTACCACTTTTGCTCTTTCAGGTCATGTGTTTAAATCAGTTTTTATCATTTAATGCATGTTTAAATGCTTCTTACAGTTACTGAAACCTCATGTTCGTTTCACAATTGCAATCAATGAAGAGGCCCGTGATAATCTCATCAGTGAAAACGGGATCATCAGCAAGGTAGCTTTACACCTAATTTAATATATCCCCACATAAACAGCATCTTGCTAGGATCCAAATCATTTCTATTCATATTTGATTATTTAGTCTTTGTCAGACCTAAGTAGTTCCTAAATTTCCCAAACGCAAAAACATCCACCAGAATAAAATCTCATCCAAAAGATTAACTAAATTCTTGGCATCCAAAGGTTAGTAGCATCAATGGAGATGGGATGACTAAAATGATTCAAAGTGCCATGGAGACTTTAACCTACGAGTCCCTGTGCTTCCCTGAGACCATAGAAGCTCGAGGAATGGAAGATGTGCCCAAGTACTATTACAGAGATGATGGCAAGAAGATCTGGGAGGCAATACACGAGTAAGTGTAGCAACAGTTCAGATCCTGTACTACTAGTGCAAAAGTACAAATTAGTCCTCATACACTCCAATGAGAAGTTATTTTCATTAATTTGTCATCTTTTTCATCTTCCTAGTTTTGTTTCTGCTGTGGTCGAGATCTACTATGAGAGCGATGAGACCGTTCAAAGAGATGTGGAGATTCAAAGATTTGTTCAGGATGTTTCCTTTGGCATGAATAATTCTGACAGTGAGTACAGGTTTAACTTATCAAAGGCTATCTGTCAGGGTGGATTTCCTACAGGGGTTCAGGCTACAGGACTGTCGAATGACTAAAGAAACGTTGTCAGCACAATGGTAGAAAACGTCTCAGGTTACGACTGTAACCTATGTTCCCTGAGAACAGGGAACGAGACACTACGTCAGAATGACGCTATGGGGAACGCCTCAGGCGTGACAGGTGTCTGAAATCAAATATCATCTCACAGCAATCATGCTGACCGGCGACAGCCCGTGAATCATTAGCGTGAATGATTAACGTGCAACCTGCAAGTATAAAAGGGGCGCTTTGCAAACATGACAACATCCTATCGTCTGAAGGGACTGTTGCAGGCAGGCCCCGAGGCATGGCAGGAAGACGTAGTGTCTCGTTCCCTGTTCTCAGGGAACATAGGTTACAGTCGTAACCTGACACGTTCCCTTTCGAAAGGGAACTCTACACTACGTCAGAATGACGCTATGGGGAACGATATACCAACGCCACCATGCTAAGGGGAGTGCATGCCAAAAGGCAGTGACAACTGTCAGAACCGGCAATTCAAATGAACGCTAGTACCACTCACCCCCAGGTCACACTGAGCTGTCAGTGACAGCACTCCCTACGGTCATAGCCCAAGCTAAATGACACCACAGAAAACCTCCATAAACATAGTTTAGAGAAAGGTCTACCTGGGCCTGCTCAAGGGCCAAGGACCACAACTTCAACTTCTTAGAAGGGGTCCCTTCTAGGGAATGTGGCTAGGGAACCTGAGGAACCCCAGCCAGTCACTATTCAGGGGAACGTGCCGCCTGAAACGCCACCAGGCAGGCCTGACCTGGTGTCACTATATCAGACACTACAGTCTGGCCACTTCCTGTCTGTCCGAAGACAGAGCCTCTGGACACTTGCCTTTAGGAAGGCATCCAACCCGAGGGACTGTGAAGCAGGCAGTGAACCACTTGGACCGGATCTCAGAGACGGGATATCCTGGAGAGTATGACTCAGCATAGTGCTTTACAACCCTTGCCAGCGAGGGGAGTTTCTCTACTCAATCCACGGATCAACTCAGTGTTTGTGTTTCAAAACACTGAGGAGGCCTGTGAGGGCCTAAGGGCTGATCTAACTGGGAGGCCTCAAGAGAGGCCTACGACCGACTGACCAGACTCAGGAGACCACATACTCAAACTGACCCTCAGTGAGGGGAGGAGCATTAGATCTACCTGGTAGGCAACCAGGCTGTAGCAGGAAAAAGAGGTTCCAGGAGGGAACCCGTAGCAGAGAATAAAAACTTGAGTCGAGCCAGGGCGCAAGCTCACCTTCGCTAGCTGCCTGATAAGGTCTGCTAAACTGAAAGTAAGCGGCCACTAGCTTACAAAAACCCAGCACCACTGTGAAACTACTCTCAGGGAGACCTGGAGAGGCCTTACTACCTGACAACCACAGTATGTGGGAGCTCACTTTCAGAGAGGCCTGGTGAAGCCTACTATCTGATAGCCACAGAACGTGGGAGCTCACTTTCAGGGAGGCCTGAAGAGGCCTACTACCTTAAAGACCATGCTAAGTGGAAACGCACAGTAAGTGGGAGCTAACCCTCCAGGGAGGCCTGGTAAGGCCTACTACATGACAACCACAGTATGTGGGAGCTCGACTTCAGGGAGGCCTAGTGAGGCCTACTACCTGATAACCACAGTGCATGGGAGTTCACTTACAAAGAGGCCCAGAGAGGCCTGCTACATGACAACCACAAAACGTGGGAGCTCAACTTAAGGGAGGCCTAGTGAGGCCTACTACCTGATAACGACAGTGCATGGGAGTTCACTTACAGAGAGGCCTGGAGAGGCCTACTACCTGACAACCACAGTATGTGGGAGCTCACCTTCAGAGAGGCTTGGTGAAGCCTACTATCTGATAACCACAGAACGTGGAAGCTCACTTTCAGAGAGGCCTGGAGAGGCCTACTACCTGACAACCACAGTATGTGGGAGCTCACCTTCAGAGAGGCCTGATGAAGCCTACTATCTGATAACCACAGAACGTGGAAGCTCACTTTCAGAGAGGCCTGGAGAGGCCTACTACCTGACAACCACAGTATGTGGGAGCTCTCCTTCAGAGAGGCCTGGTGAAGCCTACTATCTGATAACCACAGAACGTGGGAGCTCAAGAAAAACCACATTAAGTGGAAACTCAAAGTATGATGGAACTCAACTCCAGGGAAGCCTGGTGAGGCCTACTACCAGAGAACCATGACATGAAGGAGCTTACTTTCAGGGAGGCCTGGAGAGGCCTACTACCTGAAAACCACAGCTGACAGTGGGCCAGACTGGCAGTCCAGTTGACTGTCTATGGGGCTTTGCCTTCAGGGAGGCCTTATGAGGCCTACTACCTGATAGTACAACCTCAGGGCCACTTAGTACCACAGTATGAGGGATTCAGCCCTCAGGGAGGCCTAGTAAAGCCTACTACCTGATCCCCACAAAAAAATGTGGGAGCCCATCTTCAGGGAGGCCTGAAGAGGCCTACTTCCTGAAACGGTCTAATCAGCTGGATGTGTACTGCTGCTGGGGACTCGCCTAACAGGGAGGCCCGGTCGAGCCTACTAGCTGATAGCGAGTCTTTCTGCTACTTTAATGAACACTGCTGGAACCATACTAATAAAAAACTTTCCTAAAGTTTTGACCTAGTGTATGCTCCACAATGTTGTGACCCACCTCCGAGGAGGCCTGTTAAGACCTACTACTCGGTAGTGAGTCTTCTGCCCGAACTACCAGGGCCAACCAACGAAGGTGAGCTGGCCTAGGAGCCCTATCTTAGGGGCTACCCGGTCAAGGAGGCCTGCTGGGGCCTACTACCTAACTGTGCAGCCTTCAAGGCAGAAAAACTGTTACTACAGCGCTTACAGCATCCTGGTACCTAATCACATTGCCAAAGGCAGTGTACTCCGCAAAAAGCAATACCCCTATAGCAGGGGAGTACAACATACGCCACTCTGCCTAGTGGAGGCCCCACTTTAAGGGCCTACCTACTATATGCATGGGCGTCAGCTCATGGCAATGCTCTGGCTTCAAGGGAGCGGAGTTCAAAAGACCGGAATGAAATGTAGTTAGAACTCCCTGCTCAACCGGAGCCATCGTGGTGTGAGGTAGATAATACAGAGCTGAGAATGGAATACTCAAAACTACCCTGAGTTAGCAGGGGAGTAAAACCATATGCCCCTGAAAATTTAGACAGGGAGCGAGCCTGTGAATGGCTCCAAAGGGTGACAGGGATTTGTCCTGTGCCCAGCCTAGGGGAGCGGGGCTTGCTTGCAAGCCAACCAACTTCTACCCATCACTCGAGCGGTTCAGCTCAACGGGCTAAGTGGAGCCAGCTCAAGGCCTAATCATAAGTAGCTCTGTTCGGCAGGGTCTGGCAAACTATCACATCGCAGAGCGAAAGACAGCCTAACCCTGCCTGAAGGATCATACCTCAACTACCACCCTGCATTACTCTATCACCCCTGAATGCAGTGAAAGGGGCGGGCCTTGGCCAACAACTCCCATTTAAGGGAGGAGGCTGAAATAAAGGGGAGGAAGCCTACACCTTGAATGAATGCGGCAGCTATACTTAGCAGAACGCCTCCAAAACCCCTAGCATAGCCTAGGCCAGCTATAGAGGCGGCCCGGGTGAGGGCCGACCTACAAGCATAGATCTACCTGAGGGCTCGGAGGAGCCACAGCCTACTTGATTGAGAGGCTGTAAAACACTCACCTACTGACACCTTACAGAGCTCAGGGGAGCGAAGTACTCAGGATACCAATGTCACAAACCAATAGGTAAGACATAAGATCTATCTGAAGCGCCAGCGTCAGTCTAAACCTAAAGCAAAAAAGTTCCTTTTTTTTTTATTTTTTTTAGGAAGACCAACTACTCTACCCCAGGGTGGCTAACAGCCCTGCGGCTAAAAAGAAATGAGCGGTGGCCCACCACGCATAAAAAATGTTATGACAGGAAGGCCATCACATACTCAAAACGGAAGCCAATTTTCCTTGAGCTTCTCGTTAGATCGTTCCAGCCACCAACTGGGGAGGCTTCAGGGCCCTGAAGTCTCCATACTTTACCTTTTCATTCTAAGAATGACCCCTAGGTCTATACAGGGAACAAGGCTTCTGTAGAGAGATACAAATAAGTGTTAGTTATACACACAAATTCTCCAAAAACCAAAAAAGTTCACCTGCGGCGTGCGGAGTGAAGACTTCACCAGAAAGGTCTCAACGAACCTGGGGTCCACCACTTTTACATGCCTAAAAGAGGCACTCACATCAACCAGTTGCTACGGCGGGCCATCAGAACATAGTTCTCATCATAGGCCCAACCCCAGGACTGGTGTAACGCAAACGCCTGGGGAGTAAAGAAGAGGGAGAGGGCCGGTAGAAAAAGCCCTCCAGGGAGGTCATACCCTTACTTCCGCTGAGCGCTGCTCCGCTTGTGCTGAATGACCTCCCTTAAGTCCCTCTTCTTGCGGGAGGCTCGCCTTCTCTGCGTCCTACTCCTCCCTGGAGGGGGCGCACGAGAGGCAACACTAGACCTCTGGTCCTGTCTATGGTCCTCGGACCAAGACGGACCAGGTCCTCCCGCCTGCCTGGGCCGGGGCCCGGATCTCAGCGGTATACAAGTTTTAAATGCGGCTGAGCGCGCCTTCGCCTCCCTAAACTTTCCAACCACCGCCTCAACGGAGGTGCCGAAAAGTTTAGTGGGCGAAACTGGTGAATCAAGGAGAAGGGCCTTTTCCTTCTCCCCGATATCAGCCAAGTTGAGCCACAGATGCCTCTCCGTGGCCACCATCGCCGCCATCGACCGGCCGATCGCGGCAGCAGTCTGTTTAGTGGCCCGGAGAGACAAATCTGTGGTCCGGCGCAACTCAGCGACCGCCTCAGGGGACAGCCCCGTCCCCTGGTCGAGATCCCGCAGCAGATCAGCTTGGTAGGCTTGGAGCACTGCCATGGTGTGAAGGGCAGCACCAGCCTGACCTGCTGCCATGTACGCTCTGCCATTCAAGCGAGCCGTGACTTTAAGAGGCTTGGATGGCAGAGTCGGAGCTTTTAGTGTCGACGCCCGCCCAGATACGAGATAGTTCGCAAACGTCTCGTCAATGGGCGGCATCGACACATAACCATACTCCCCGATCCCCTCAACATCAGCGAAATTACCCCGCTGATGTCGATGAATACGGGCCGAGTATGGTTTCTCCCATGCCCTCTCGATCTCAGAATGAAGATCCGGAAGGAATGGGAGGCTCCGTTGAGCTGGTGGTCTATGTTCAGGGAGAAATCGATCGTCTAACCGGCCGCGAGCGATCTCTCCCTGAGCGCGCCGCCATGGCAACTGAAGCTTGTCAGTGGCGCGCTCCATAACTTCCACCAACTCAGCATACATGGGGCAGGATGGCTGACGAGGTTGAGGATCTGATTCATCCTCCTCAGCCATCTCTTGCCCAGCCTGAAGAGCACTCGCTGCAGTATCAGTAGGAGAATCTTCTCCGTCATCCACCTGCAGCTCACTCTCGTCAGCCGATGACTCGTCCGAGAGGTGAACAACCCTCTCGAGACTGTCAGCGAGCTCCATCTGGGAGCCCCATGAAGCGCGTCGCCGCTCTGCCTCGGCACGAGCGGGACCCGATCCGCGAGGACCAGATGCTGAACTCTCTCCCCTCGAGAAGAGAGCCAGACGAGAGCGGAGCGTTCTCATAGGAAAACACTCACAGTTTGCACAGGATGCTCCCTCGAGAGCATCCCGTGCGTGCTCTTCACCCAGACAGTACACGCACATCTCGTGAGTGTCACCCGGCGACAAATATCTTGGGCACGGGTCAACACATTTGACAAATTCCTTAGGACTTGCCTTGGACGTGCGTTTCATTTCCTTGCTGGAGTAGACGTTTTTAAATTACAGACAAAAACAGTCCCTGAAGACGAAAAGAATGTTGTCATGTTTGCAAAGCGCCCCTTTTATACTTGCAGGTTGCACGTTAATCATTCACGCTAATGATTCACGGGCTGTCGCCGGTCAGCATGATTGCTGTGAGATGATATTTGATTTCAGACACCTGTCACGCCTGAGGCGTTCCCCATAGCGTCATTCTGACGTAGTGTAGAGTTCCCTTTCGAAAGGGAACTGTACATTTCTTGTCTATTACCACCCACTGCTACTTATACCAACGACGGAAATAAGCTCAGTTACAATAGCTTAATATGTGGGAGAGCGATGCTATTTAGTGACGATATTGTATTGCAATAGGTAGCACTTCTAAGTCAGTACCAAATCAAAGTTAGTTAGCACATTAGTGGTAATTGAAAGGCTTTTAATGACAATATGGTTATGGTTACACTTAAAATAGTTACAAAATAGATGTCTGAGATGATAAAAACTTCTACCATTAATTGGACCCAGCATTTATGTTAAAATGTTACCTGAGAGATAGAAAGAGAGGGAAAGAGAGAGAGAGAAAGTGTAGAGATTAAGAGGCAAAGAAAAGAGAGAGAGAGAGACCCAAGAAAGGAATCCAGTGAATCAAAAATAGAGACAGAGCAACTGTTACAATCTTCTTTTATCCTTTTCCTGACCATGTGACTAAAACTCAAATGTGAGACGTTCAAACTGACCAATCAGATAATTACAACTTCAATGACACCCAATGTCCACATATCTTGGCCTACAGGCCTTGAGTACTATCAGCACCTCTTTGTCTTTAGGAATTCCAAATGGTCCTTGGTGTAAGAAGGAGGGGGGTCGAAACAGTATAACAAATGTCTTTGTTAATTTCAGTAAAAGCAAATATCTTTGTTAATTTCAGTAAAAGCAAATATCTTTGTTTATTTTCATATATCTTTGATTATTTTCAACCCTACACCTGTTTACACCTGGTCAATCGGATCACAAGAGGATGACGCTAAACACAGGTGTAAACGGGGTCTAAATGTGTTGAATTGTCCACTTTCGACCACTTCCAGAGGCATTTGACTGGATTGCTTTCATAGTGTAGATGCTCATGTTGTCAAATGCATTCGAACAGTCAAAAAAAACAAAAAAAAACAATCTATTCTCCGCCTACTGACCAGTCTTTTTATGGCCAATGTGGAATTGTTAATGATTATTTTAAATTGAGACCAGTTACTGAAAGTGGAGTTTTTAAATGTATTAGTGAAATAAAAAGAAATGAGGCACCTGGGATTGACAACACTCCTACAACATTTGTAGGGACTGTGCTAGAGTAATTACTCCTTTTGTATTATATATGTTTCATTTATCAATTGAACAAATAAAAATGCCAAGTGAGTTTAAACATGCTAGAGTTATTCCATTATATAAAATGGGTTGTAAGTTAAATATGGTTAAGTATAGGCCTATTTCTGTCTTCGGTGTGTTGTCTAAGATAATGGGAAAAAATTGTATATGACCAGATTGAAAAATATATTAGTAAAAACAATACATTGTATGATTTACAGTCCGGTTTTAGGTCTTTACATTCAACTGAAACTCTATCGCGCTACCCCTCCTTCAAGGGGTAAAGTGTGGAAGAGGCGTGAAGCCAGAGGGAGAACAAAAGATCTCAGGGAAGTAATCCAGAGTAATCGGATTACTGTAGCTCAGTGGTAGTAGCTTTCCTGTAGCTCAGTGGTAAGAGCATTGCGTTAACAACGCAAGGTTGTGGGTTCGATCCCAGGGGATTGCACATACCTATGTATAAATGTATAGGATAACGCAATGTAAGTCGCTTTGGATAAAAGCGTCTGCCAAATGCATAAATGTAAATGTAAATGTAATCGCTCTGAGCGTTCTAGGGTCCCAGAGGCTAAATAACATCTGAGCCTCCCTGACTGTTCATTTTATGGAAGTATTCTTGGGCATCCGCTTCCTAGAGCTTTGCTCAGATAGTATCTTCAAGTAGTTGGCTTCTGTAAGCCTCTTTGGTAAGCTCTTCTGAGTGTAGGATGTTGCTAGGCCTCCTCTCGCGTTAGAAAGTTGTCATGTTGAGGCCTCCGTCCTCAGAGCTCTATCACGCAGTGGTGCTGAGTTGTCAGGCTTTTGAGCCTCCTTGGCCACTCCCTTAAGACCATTAGGCTCCATCGAGCCGCCTCGAGAAGCTGTTTTTGGGCTCTCTGAGCCTCCTTAGCTGTTTCTAAGGTCTGTAGCATTGTTAGGCTTCTTCTCGTTATGTGATTCTTCCTGTCAGGCCCCTGTTTTTTAGTAGGCAGTTTTGTCAAGTTCTTAAGCTCCCTTTGAGCCTCCTTGGTTTCTTCTTTTATAAAAAAAAATGCTCCTCAGAGCTCCGCCTGGGGCAGCATCGTGTTGTTAGGTACACTACTTGCCTCCTTGATGGGGGATTGACAGGGTAACAATGCTGAGTTCTTAAGCTCTCTTGAGCCTCCTCGGCTGCTTTTTTGATAAGTGCTACTTGGCCTTTGCTTTTCTAAGAGAATTGTACATTTAGTCCTCCCCCCTCCCCCGAGCTCTCTCCCTTTATGCACTTCCGAGTTGTAGCTGTCCTGAGTATAGAACATAGTTATAGTTATAGAACATGCATCTTAGAGAGTCAGCATATTGAGGCCTCCATTCTCAGAGCCAGATTTGGCCAGTAATACTGAGTTGTAGACTCCTGAGCCTCCTTTGGTCTATGCTTTTGAACTAGAGCGTTGTTAGGCCTCCTCTCACTATTCCTCCACTCCTCTGAGCTCCGCCCATTATTGTGTCAGGCTGCTAGCCCTGTTATGTAGCTTCCTTGACAGGTGTAGGATGTAGTGTATTCGTCCTATGAGTTCAGCCATACTCACATATAAGTGATTAGGCTCTCTGTGAGCCTCCTTGGCCACTGTAAGCGTTGTTAGGCCTCCTCTCGCTAGAAAGACTCATCTTACTAAGGCTTCCACTCCCTTGAGCTCCACTAGGATAGCAACTGTGAGTGGTAAGCTCTCTGTGAGCCTCCTTGCAAGATGTCCTGAGCGTGGGCTGTTGTTGGGCCTCCTCTTGATTTAGAGAGTCATGATTCTAAGGTCTCCGCTCCTAGAGCTCGGCTGGTAAAGGTAGTATGCTAGGTCGTTAGGCTCTCTGGGAGCCTCCTTGGCTACTGACCTCAGTGTGGAGTGTTGCCAGGCCTCCTCTCATTATAAGAGTCATTGTATTGAGGCCTCCACTCTGTGAAGCTTCCCGAACCAGTTAGACTGGGTTTTAAGCTCTTTCTGAGCTTTCTCTGTAATGCCAATGGGTTAGAGCATTGCTAGGCCTCTATTTTGAGGACTCCACTCTTCAGGGCGGTCTGAACAGAAGTTCTGAGTGTTAGGCTCGCTGGAGCCTTCTTGGATGCTGACCTGAATATGAACCTAGTTAAGCTTCCTCTCTGTAGAATAACCCTGTTGAGGCCTCTGTTCTTGAAAAGCTCTGGTCTATGATCATGTTGCTGGGTGCACCTTAGGGATGAGGACTCCTTTGAGTCCTTTGACTCAAGGCTCAGGCAATAGGGCAATAATCCCTTCAGCATGGCGGCGTGGGTATTCCGTTCCCTAGAGTTGGGGTACTCGAACTCAAACTTGGACTTGAGTCCAATTTTGAATGAACTCGGACTTGTCACGCACTCGGATGAATTTGTACTCGGACTTGAGAGACGGACTCTGACATTTTAGAGTTGGAAACATTTCTGAGTACAGTCGAGTCCGGGCACTGGAGGACACAATATTATTCAAAAATGAAACGAAACTACTTGTGTTGTTTCAGCGTTGAGCATTGTTGCCAATCACAGACATGTGATTGGCAACACTCAAATATATATTTCATCACGGCCGGATGAAAACGCAAAATTTTCCAAATTGACAGAGTGTGTTAAAGATATAAAAGATTGGATGACCCGTAATTTTCTTTTATTAAATCCAGACAAGACAGAGGTAATACTTATCGGTTCAAAAAACCGCCCACAAAACCTCGCACAATACAACTTTAACATCATAGGATGTCCTGTTACTTTATCCTCTACAGTAAAAGACCTGGGTGTTATACTCGATTGCAACCTGTCTTTTGAAAATCATATTTCATATGTTACAAAAACAGCCTTTTTCCACCTTAGAAACATTGCTAAGCTACGTAATATGCTATCAGTTTCTGATGCAGAAAAGTTAGTTCATGCATTCATGACCTCGATACTGGATTACTGTAATGCTTTATTAGCTGGTTGTCCTGCATCCTCAATAAACAAGCTACAGTTAGTCCAAAATGCCGCCGCTAGAGTTCTTACGAGATCAAGAAAATATGATCATATAACACCGATTTTATCATCACTGCATTGGTTACCTATAAAGTTCCGTATTAATTACAAGGTATTGCTACTGACCTATAAAGCCCTAAACGGCTTAGCTCCAGTCTATTTAACGGATCTTTTATCACCCTATAATCCATCGCGCTCTTTAAGATCACTAAATTCAAGGCTTTTGGTCATACCTAGGATATCCAGAACCACCAAAGGAGGGAGAGCATTCTCACATTTGGCTCCAAAACTCTGGAATAGTCTTCCTGATACTGTTCGTTGCTCAGACTCGCTCTCCCAGTTTAAAACTAGATTAAAGTCGCACCTCTTCAGCCAGGCATTCATATAATCCTACAGTTCAAACTACAATCCGGCCTCTAGCTCATAAATGCCAGAGGAGAACTGGCCCCCGACTGAGCCTGGGTTCTCCCAAGGTTTTTTTTTTCTCCATTAGGTCACCTGATGGAGTTTTAGGACACCATTAGGTCACTTGATGAAGTTTTTCGGTTCCTTGCCACTGTTGCCTTTGGCTTGCTCAGTTGGGGATATTTTGGGGATATTTAATTTAATTTTATCAATCAATAAATTCCTCTTGAAACAAACTTTGTTGTATTATTTTAATTTAATACTGTGAAGCTGCTTTGATACAATCTGTATTGTGAAAAGCGCTATACAAATAAACTTGACTTGACTTGACTTGACATGTATATTAAGCGCATGAACACAGTGGCAAATCAGAGGTGTTTTAGAGTCAACATGCAGAGAATTCACTTGAAATGTATGTTCAGAAACAGCACAAGCTTTATCCTTTCGCAAATCCCCTCATTAACAACAAAGTCTAGACGTGATATAAATAAGAGATTCACTGTGCAGTGCGGACAACTTCAATGTTTACGACGAGAGTTTTAGAGAGAGTTCAGAACGTGGTAAGTAAGTGATGGCTCAAAGGGAGCGCTATTGACAATCTAAATAATAGTTTTATTTTTCATGCTTCTATAGGACCAGTATAGTTCACACTATAAATTATGAAGAGTGATAACCGCATTTAAATGTGGGAGTGAATCTGCAAAATTTTAGTCCTGTGAGTCATGAAGTCACTGATTTACATAGTAACCATAGCAACATGAGAACGTGATAACCATAGCAACATTTTGGCGTCTAATAATAGTCATTAGTCATAAGTTTACATACACCTTGCAGAATCTCCAAAATGTTATTTTTATTTATTTTTTATCAAGAAGGGTCATAAAAACATTGTTTCTATTTAGTACTGCCCTGAAAAAGCTTTTTCACATAATTCACATAATGCATTCCGTTTTCCGTTAATTTTGTGAAATGGTGAGTTTTGTCAGGGCGTGTAGAAACATAGAGCTGAGTATCATCAGCATAACAGTGAAAACTAATTCCATGTTTCCTAATGATATCTCCCAAGGGTAGCATGTACAGAGTGAACAGCAATGGTTTTAGTACTGAGCCTTGTGGTACTCCATACTGAACTTGTGATCGATATGACATCTCTTCATTTACTGCTACAAACTGATAACCATGCTAGTGCAATTCCACTAATGCCAACATCATTTTTGAGTCAGCACTAAGATTGAGTAACACTAATAGCGAGATACAACCACGATCGGATGATAAGAGCAAATCATTTGTAACTCTAATGAGAGAAGTCTCAGTACTATGATATGGTCTAAATCCTGACTGGAAATCCTCGCAGATACCATTTATTTCTAAAAAGGAACATAGTTGTGAAGATACTGCCTTTTCTATTAATTTTGAAAGAAAAGGTAGATTCGAGATCAGCCTGTAATTGACATTCCCTAGGATCAAGTTGCGTTTTTTTTAAATAAGAGGTTTAATAATAGCCAGCTTAAAAGTTTTCGGTACATACCCTAGTGACAAAGATGAATGAATGATATTAAGAAGAGGATCTATGACCTCTGGAAGCATCTCTTTCAGTAGCTTAGTCGGTATAGGGTCTAACATACAAGTTTAGACAATTCTTCCTCTCCCATAGCAATGAATGAATCAAAATTTTCCTCAGGGAGACTACAATGCACTGTCTGATGCGCAGTGGTGGACGAAGTACACATACCATGTACTTGAGTTAAAGTAAAGATACTCAAGGTAAAATATTACTCAAGTAAAAGTAGAAGTGCTGCCTTTAAACATTCACTTGAGTAAAAATACAAAAGTATTTGCCTTCAAATGTACTTAAGTATCCAAGTACTATGATTTTTTTATGGCTATAATGTCCTATTATAATTTTTGTCACAAGACTCTTGCTTAACTCAGTCTATGTGAAGACTCTAATGTCACTCCTGGCACATCAATCTATTAATAAAATGACATTAATTAGTCTATATATATATATATATATATATATATATATATATATATATTATTTATTTTATTTTTTTTGAATTGAATTGAATTGAATTGAATATTTTTGGTGTGTTTAATTTTGGACGGAAGGGGACTGTTTCCATAAGGTATAATACATTTACAGTATTTACTGTATATATTTTTCACGAGCGTCTATGGTCATAATTATAAACATCCTAATGTTATGATACATTCACATAAACCTGCACAATTCCATTAAATAAATACACACACACACACACACACACACACACACACATATTATATTCTACGTTATGGGAGCAGCCAATTTCCCTCCCAAATTAAACACCAAAACGTATTAATGCAGTGTTTCTGCTACTCCCCAGAAAAAAAATGCTATTATATGCAAGTAATTTTAGTGTCAACGTAATAAGCAATGTTCATTATGCGTCAATATTTTCCGATAATTGCTGCAATAATAGCTGCTGCTCTCTGCCCCGCTTAAAATCATTGGCAACGCGATTTGTTTGGAACTATTGATAGCTACACGAATCACATGACCGCGCGGCGGTGAGATCACAGTAGGCTTGTTCGACTTGAACTGGCGCTGCACACTGCACAGACCAGTCGGTGAATGACATTAAAATACCGCGAGAGCGATTAGAGAGTAGACGGCTCTGTATGCTTTTCAATCGCTCTCGCGATTTCACTCTATACTTTGATGTCATAAACTGATTGATCTGTGCAGCGCCGGTTCAAGTCGAACAAGCCGTGTGTGTCGCAACCTCATACTGTCTGGTCGCAACTCTCATATTTAACGGCTCGCGCTTAGTAGATACCGCCAAGGCAAGTTCAAAACAAAGCGCGCACGTTGTAGGCTACTGTGATTGGTGGCTCGTTTGACCAGTTAAGTTTTTATCCACTCATAAATAAAAAGGAACGACTGATTTTGAAAATGTAGTAGAGTAAAAAGTAAGATATTTGACTTTGAAATGTAGTGGAGTTAAAGTAAAAGTCTTCCCAAATTTAAATACTTCAGTAAAGTACAGATACGCAAAAAAGCTACTTAAGTACAGTAACGAATTACATTTACTTCGTTACTGTCCACCACTGCTGATGCGATACTGTAGTAGACGGTTGCATTGTTATAATTTTCTCTCTTATATTATCAATCTTGTAAGTAAAGAAGTTCATAAAGTCATTACTGCTGTGCTGTTTGGAAACTTCCAGTGTTGAAGCTTTATTTTTCGTTAATTTAGCCACTGTTTCGAATAAATACCTAGGGTTGTGTTTGTTTTCTTCTAAAAGTGTTGAAAAATAAGCAGATCTAGCAGTTTTTAAGGCCTTTCTGTACGCAATTGTGCTCTCTCTCCATGAAATGTGAAAAACTTCTAATTTTGTTTTCATTATTGACGTAGAACATCATCCTTCACATATAACATATAACATGGTCACTCTGAATCTCACAAATTGTATGACTATTTAAACTGAGCAGAGTAACTTTCTATATGTTTGGCTGACTATTTTATTTTGATAATGAACAAGCTGCGATGTCAAGGTAGCAATGCTAGAATATGTTGTGTATGCGCGTGAGGCGCCAGTGTGATCACTGGAATTGTTTTCCTTCTAAGAGAGGAAACTGTTGCTCTGTAATTTATGGTCAAACAGACAGAAGTAATACATCATTCAAAACTGTAAAGCTTTTGGTAAATAAAGAAAACAAGCAGGATGCTGCTTTCTGCCGTCTCTGTTTCCTTTCCTTGAAAAATGGAGCGCATCACACTGAACCAAAACAACAATGAACCGAAAAAAAATTTTCTTTCATTTTGTTAATCTGTAATTATTTAAGCGAAATATTTTTTTCTCATATAGGCTTATATACGTCATATTACCTGACATTCATTTTCACTTAAATGTAGGCCTAGTTGGTGACATATCCTCTGAAAAACTAACGTCTGGGTATTGCCATTGCGACTTACCTATGATGATGACTTGACAGCTGGGCGCAGGCATTTACTCAAGTTGGATGCATCAATGTCACATTTGCATAGGCCTTACTATTTGAATTTGTGATTGGTTGAGTGCCAAATTAAACAGAACGATAAAATAACATTATTACCGGTTAATGGCCATTTCAAATAAGCGTTTCTGAATGATTAAATTTGATTTCGTTTTCGTTCCTGGTTATGTTCCTGGCAAAATTTTTTTAGTTTCCGGTTTTCGTTCCTAGAACCGGTTCGGAGCCCTGCTTAAAAGTAAAAAAAAATAAAAAAATGTACTCAAGTAAATGTAACAGAGTAAGGGCCCTATCTTGCACCCAGCACAATTGACTTTGTACACCAATGCATGTATCATTCCTATTTTGCACCCGACGCACAGCGGACTTTTCCCTCCACAGACGCATGTCAGTAAATTAGGGAATGAACTTGCGCTCCCGGGGGCGGTTCAGCGAAAAGAGGAGGCGTGTTCCGGCGCAAACGTTCCCTGGTGCTATTTTGCAGTTCCAGAAAACAATTCCACCACAGACCAGGAAAAACCTAGTCTAAAGTCAGCGGCACGTTATTCAGACGCTATTTTAAGGGTGCATGCTTGGCCATAATGTAGCGTGTGCACAACGCGCATACACTTTGCTTCTCTCATTTACACAGACGCAGCAGTTGCCATTTTTGCAAACCATACATAATTACAAGGAAAAATATTCCACACGAGGGAAATCATTGTGGTGTCCATGAAGATGTGAAAAAAGAGGCATAAATCTAGCTTACACATTTACCCAAATTATTATACGCCTGTTTAACTGAAGCTAATTTGGGTGGGTTTGTCCCATCCCCATACAATGTCATTTCTCTGTCTTTTACGGGCCTGACGAGAACGTCGGTCTCCTCGGCTGTGAACCGCTCCTGGCGTGCGCCTGGCAAATCTGCCGTTATAATAGCAATCTGCCATGGAACAAGCGTGCCTGCTCTTAAAGGGAATGTGAGATGATGGTCTGATTGGTTTATTTCACGTTACGCCCAAACCACACCTATGAGTAATGTAGCTACTTCAGACCAACCCATTTTAGATTTGCATCGGGCGCAAGAGTCATTTATCCCTCCGGTATAATAGCAACAGCGCCCGAGACCCGCCCACAAAGTTACTTGCGTTTCGCGTTTGATACTTGCGTTTCAGATCATTAAAATAGGGCCCAACATGTACTTTACCCACCTCTGCATGCGCTCTCAGCATTCGGCGTGGTCTCGCGGCTGTCAGAGCAGAAATGAAAGCTGCTGCTCTCTGTATGTTTTTTCTGTCATCTCTGGTCGCTTTCATATGTAAATTAAGCAAGCTTATTTCGTCCATTAGATTGAAAGATCTTAAAAAGCCCATACATTTACTCGCTCATAGACCCTACCCTTGAAAAAAATCAGGACAGAAGTGGTTTAAAGTGGACAAAATAGACTAAACACCAGGTGTAAACGGGAACGTGTCTCCATCATGTACTTGTGATCCGATTGACCAAAACGCATCTTAATACCAGGAGTAAACAGGGCCAAAATATCAGTGTTGGTCTGTGCAAGCATGCATGATTGTTTGTATTCTTGTATATTCTATATGTATCTTTGTGTGTTTCAAGTCACCCTTAAATGTGTTCTGAAGTTAAATGCATACTGCCACTGTTTCCAGAGTTCCCAGAGTCTCTAGAAACTCGAGAGGAGTTAGTCAAATACCTGACTGTTGTGATATTCACAGCTTCAGCACAACATGCTGCTGTCAACTTTGGACAGGTGAGATTACAAACTTTCAAATCATCTGCAGGAGTGTTAAAAATTGCTTGGCAAAATTCTGGATAATATCTATAAGCTAATATCTGTGAGTGAACTTTTGTTTCAGTTTGACTGGTATGGCTGGATCCCCAACAGTCCTTCCACCATGCGCAAGCCGCCTCCCGAACTGAAGGGCCTAGTGAATATGGAGTATATCATGAAGAGTCTGCCTGATCGTGGACGTTCCAGCCTGGCTCTAGGAACAGTTTGGGCCCTCAGTCGGTTCCAGAAGAATGAGGTTTGATGTTGATTTGGTCTGGATATACTTTCCACTTGAAATTGTAGCGAACATGACAGCAGTCTAGTCTAAATCAATGTGAAAAAAAAAATTAACCTGGCTGAGGGTACAGAGCATCACCCTCGGATCGTTTTGACCTGAAACTATTTTTTTTTTTTTATAATGATATATTTTTTGGACTTTTGTTGCACTTGAACCATGAATACACAAAAAAAATAATAATGGATTTGAGTCCTGTGAATTCAAAAAAGCTTCATATAGAGCTATAAGGCCATCTAGTGGCAAGAGTCATGAAATATCATGTTATATTTATTTTTTCTATATATACGCTCAAATACATTTTCAATTCTTCTTATTGTTGTAGATTGTTTGCTTGCTACAGTGTATGTGTTCTGCGGCACTGCCAACGTACAAGTATTTTCAGTCAGGAAGTGCAATTAATTTAACTGACCCTTCGCTAAGTCCCACTTAAAAAGATCATCATGTTTGGGGAGTAACAGAAAATGTACTGTATCTATTATTTTAATGGTGTTACGAGTTTAAAATATTAAATATTAGGAGCTCTGATCTGTTATTCTCCAGTATAAATCATAATAATAATTGCGCTGTTCAATTTTAGAAGAGGGCAGCAAAAAAATGAGAATGAAATGTCTACTAGTACACTATATATTATGTGCCACATTCACACTTTTATGTCCACACATTTTAAAATTCAAAACAGTGTTGAATAAGAAATCCATTAGTTACAAATTACATTTTACACCATGTTGTCTGTAGTGCTATACATTTCCTCCAATCCTTACAGGCAAGCTTTTGCTCTTCTCTAAAGTTAGATAATGGATGTCCTGTGTGTTTAGACAGTTACTTTTAAACTAAATTATATAAAAGTTATAGAAGTGAGAGGTTTTTTTTTCTTTTTTTTTCTTTTTTTTCTGGAGCACGTATAAAAGTGACAGTTAATTTATCCATAATTATGATTATGATTTTGAAATCCCCAATTCCTTTGTTTGTTTTATAAGCTTGTCTGAGGGATTGACAGTAACCCAGGGGGCGGAGCTTAGAGAAGGGTCAGTTTACCTTGTAAAAAGAAAGAAAGATGTTGTTCTGCTTTCTGAAGAACTTACTTTTTTCCCCAGCTGTACTTGGGCATGTATCCAGAAATGTGCTTCACAGAGCAACCAGTGAAGGAGGCCATAAAGACTTTCCGCAAGAAACTAGATGAGGTGACCAACATCATCAAGAGCCGGAATGAGGAATTACCTTTTGATTATTGTTATTTGTCCCCAGACAAAATCCCCAACAGTGTTGCAATTTGAGAAAATATTTTGCCAGGCCTATATATAATGTTTACGGCTAATGTGTGCTTAACATAGAAAAGGAGAAGAACAGCTCTACTTAAATATTAAGTATTGAAAAACAGAGTAATCTGCCTTTTGAGGCGATTTATAGAAATTATGTTTTATTAACTCTTTTTGTATTTGACTCTGTTGCTGGGAAGTAAGGGATATTACTTTATAATGTGATCTGTGCACGCATAGTATCTTATCTGAGGGGTGATTGTCTGGTTCACGCCAGGAAAGCAGAACAGTTTATTTGACTATATGCTTTAAAGAGCTAAACTTGTGTTATAATTCATTTTTTTATTCTTTTCTTTAATCATATAAACTTGCATATTTATATATCCATATAGTATTCAATTACTCATCATTTTATTGATTTATTCACATTCTTTATTGCTCAGATGATCTATTGTTTGTAGTCTATTTTAGATAATCATTTGAGTTATTTTTTACCTTACAGTTTTATTGAGATCTTACATCTATATTGATTTTGCGTTGATTATCTTGTATACACATGCAGAGATGTTTCATGAATGCTGTAAAGGAAATGTTTTGAGATTGTGAATATCTCTGACAGCACTTCAAATGGTTGTTACATTTGCTTTTTTTCCGCTGAGAGCTCTCATAATAAGGAAAGATTTAATAGAATTAAGAGAAAAAACGTTTTATATTACATCTTATATCGAGATATTGTTTTCTTTGTGATCTTATGACAACTGTTTAATTTATTAACTTTTCTGTGAACAAATACAATAATTGAATTTACTGCTGGATGAGTGGGAGGAAACTTTGGTGTATTTCTTTTTGCAACTTGAATAAAATAACAATGTTTTACACCTTGTGAAAAAGTACAATTAAGTGTATTGATTGCACTTGAAATCCAAAACACACAAAAAAAACCACATTTAAAGGTTATTATTCAGGTTATATAATTGAATAGAGACTTTCATGGAGATATTAAAAATAATGAATTAATATTAAATATAATTAAGACACATAGTATACTGTAGGAACACACCTTCTTGAATATGTGTCTTTAAGAACACTGCAATTTAAAAAAAGCAATTTATTTTTCATTTTAACCTAAGAATTGTATTATTATTATTACTATATTTATTTTAAAAGTACATTTTTAAATAAACAATGTAACTGGAAGAGAATGATGCTAGCAACACCAGTGTGTAAGGAGCTCGATATGGGAAGATTTAGAATCAATATGCGGATTTGGAGAATAATAAATAAGAGTAGAATAAATGGAGCAAACAAATCCAGAACATAATGCAATGAGGCAAAGTCAAAAGGCAGGCCTAAGATGAAAACACAGCTATCCGTCAAACCAGGCAAACACAATGAAAACAGTAACACAAGAGACAATATCCAGTAAACAGGCACAATGGCCATAATCAGAAACATGAACAGCATGCAATGGAATATGTTCGGTAGTGCAGTGAAACTGGCAATATTTCATAGAGTATACATGGAAATGCCATTGAGACAAACAAGAAATGAGCAGAGAAGAACAGGTCTATGACTAGTACTCGGGAGAGGGCTCCCTCTGGTGGTCAGTTGAATAGGATTCAGCCTCAGCCATTACACAATGTCAGGAAACATAAGCTGATAATATGAAAACCTGGAATGTGTTTCGTCCTAGTATAGGAACGGCGTGGCACAACATAACTGAAGAACATCACATAAGAAGAGCGTGGGTTTTCTTTAATTTCTTTCATTACATTTCTTTCTGTTCCTTTTACAGGCCACTACATGAGCTTCGGAAAAGGGTATGCCAAAATAACAAACAAAACAGAAACTATTTATGTAAGTGCTGCCATAACCTAAAATAGTAGAAGTAAAACAAAATACATTTACAAAATACTATTACAAACCAGGAGAAAATGTACTTTTACAAAGAATTAATAGGCACCTATCTCCTACAAGACAGTGTAATTTCCCTATTTACAATTGACATTTTAAGAGAGACAATAATAATAGAAAGTTCCCAGTCATAGGTTCTCTCGACACTGCGATCTCTCGATTCACTGTCGCTATGGGAATACCTTCGGTGTGATGAATGTGTGAAGCTCTTATACCATACAATTTGACTGGCCAATAGCGCCCCAAGTATAAGTCACACAGGCTTCATATCAGCTGCACGCTATTTCATTCCTTCAGGAAGCTGATTTTCTGTTGACCATAGGAAAGCGTATTTCTCTTGTTTCTCCAGAGCAGTTTTTCTGTCGAGGCAGAACAGCGACTTAGATCGTGTTGTTCGCAAATGAATTGGGTGATGACTGGGTGACGACTGGGTGAGGCACCAGTGCTTCAATTATCCAGTTCTGTGGATCTGGATGTTGCTAGCATTGTTGAGGATTCGCCACCTCATACCCCTGCATATGAGAAGCTCATGGTGATTGTGACTCATGCTGTTGCTTACATTTTACACATTTACATTCTTATCAGTTCTTGCTTTCCCTGGGAATCGAACCCATGACCTTGGCGAACCCATGACCACACACCAACGCTCTACTGTTTGAGCTACAGGAAGGCTGTAATTAAACTAATTACACTGTTGCTAAATTGCTAAAATGTTGCTAAATTAAACATTGATTGGCCAGCCGAGAAACAAGAAGTTAAAAAGAAAAGTTTGTTAGATGTGTGACCTAAACTTGGTGACTGTTAAATTGTCGACCAAATTGACTACGCCACCCCCACGTTTTGGGATGGGGGACCCTAACAATGATCTTTTTGCACAGGCAGTTCAAATAAATGATCTAGAAGCCAGAGTACAAAAAAAAAGTTGATTTACTTTATTAAATGACAAGTACCGTTCTTCTCTTATGGCTGAAATTACTTGGTTGGTAACAATGTTATTGGGGGCGCCACTGAGCGATGACGGAGTAAGACGCATCTTTAAGAGCTCCCTTATGCTGGGTACACACCAAAAGATAATCGGGCTGATTTTGGGCCGATTTCTCCCCTTCCGACAATCCTAGCTATGTCCCGATTATCTTGATGGTTTAACAGATTATTTTATCAGATTTTCCCTTGGTGTGAGGTGTGTTAAGAGTGTCCGAACCTGCTCGGAAGAACGTCGGAGCCGCTCCGATCGCGAATCGTAAATATTAAACATGTTTAATATTTACGATCAGAAATCCTGATGTGTGGGGGGAACTCCGAGGACAAACACGCGCACGCTCTGGAGATTATCACGTGAAACAAAACAATATCCAATCAGAAAGCGAGATGATGGAAGACACGGCCATTCTCACACACACACACACACACACACACACACACACACTTGCAGGAAGCTTAATGTTAAGATTTAGTATTCATAAGTGTACATTTCGAGGAAACAAGCCTTTGTTTTTCATTTTTAAGAGCAGAAATTTTACAATACCTAAACACAATATTGGGTTTGAAAAATAAGAAAGCTGCAAAGTGCGTTTCAATCTGTAAACATTTTCAAATTTTTGTTTAACTTTTAAGTTTGTCACTGTTTATGTATATGTCTTTTTATGTTTGTTTATCGGTTTTACTCTTTGTACCCCCCTGACTGTAATTGTATAATTCTTAAAATCAATTTAAAAAAAGATAAAAAATAAAGACAATAAAGAATGAATATATTTCTGTATAAAAGGTTATATATAATGGTAGGTACAATGGTTTTTTCACGTGAATTTTCTGTGAAAATCATTCCAAACACTATCGCCATTTCTTCCTGCATATCGTCCGTCATGCTTATTCTGAAGTCTCACGATATTTTGTGAGATTTCCTGTGTTCATAGTCGAGACTCCGGTTGAAAATCTGTTTGTGTGTGGTGTGCTGTCTTTGTCACATCATGGCACACCACACACTATAGGAGCAAAACGCTTAAATCTAGGATTTTTTGTCCTCATGTTTGTGGTCTGTCACATCTTGAAAATCTTATAAGATGTAAAAAATCTTTTGGTGTGTACCCAGCATTAGCCAAATCCTCTAAAAAATACTTTCAAGGGCCAACAACTATGTAAATTCTATGCTTTCAGAGCGCATTTACTTTTAAAACAATAAGACTTCAAGTTCGACTGGATATCTCAACATGAACAAACAAAAACCCAAGAAACCGAAATCGACACAACTAGGCCTCAACCAACCACCGACCTTGCCTGGCACGCAGCCCAATGAGTCCAGCGGTGATGAGGAAGATCCTCCTAATCGAGCTCTACTAGCTGCCATCACAGCACTCAGAGGTGAAATGACTAAGATAAAAGATGACATCTGTGAGAATTTGGAAAGACGCATTGAGCGTGTGTATAACGATTTGAGAGCGGAGATTGTTACGACAAACAACATCGCCCAAGTGTCTATTACTAATCTTGAAGCAAAATCCCAGACGCTACAAGCTAAAATCACTGACATAGAAGAGGCCGCCACTACACACTCTGATAGCATTAGCCAACTTGAGCAACAGGTGGCTAATCTCAGTGCCGAAGTTGTCAGTCTTAAACAAAAGAATGAAGATTTAGAAGGAAGATCCCATAGAAACAATATCAGAATTACAGGTGTACGAGAGGGCTCGGAAGCGACGAAACCGAGGGACTTTATTGCCAACTTGCTGAAAGATGTACTCTCGTTGGACGAAGCCCCGCTTATTGACAGAGCCCACAGGACCCTTCGCCAACATCCGAACCCCTCTGACCCGCCGCGCCCATTCGTAATACGCCTCCATTACTATCACGTCCTGGAAGATATCCTCCGCAAAGCTGCCGCTATGAGAAACCTTCAATATCAAGGTAAACCCATAAGCATCTTCCCCGACTACCCTCCATCAGTGGCAAAGCGAAGGGCGCAATTCAACAGAGCCAGGCAACTATTGCGCAATCAATCCGGCGTCAAATATGGCTCCCAGTCATCCTTTACAGACCTGCAGAAGGCCGAGGAGTATGCTGAGCGTCTCATAGCAATACCATCGGGATCAACTGGAAGAAGTTAAAAGACTAATAATACATTCGACAGGAATCCTTACAAAATGTGGTAAGATAACACAACAAGAAATGCAAGGGGAGAGAGACTTTTATATCAGACTTTTACTGTCAATATGCTACGAATGTTTATTCAAGTTAATATCCTTATTCCTTTTATGAAGTGCTTCTCCACCGTTTCTTAAGCGTTGTTCTGGAGGTATCCAATGAGATGTATAAGAATTTATTCTCAAGTTTACAAACTGTTCACAATGTATGATTACTATACAGGTTTTACTTATTTTTTCATTTTCTTATTTTTAAATTGAACCTACAAATATTTTGTTCTGTGTTACAAATGGCCATGACTTTATATTTTGGCTTGAGGGGCTTTCCCCAAAAGGAGTAACAGTCTTAGTAAGTTAGGTTACTCATACAGGGAAGTTTTTTTTTAAAAACATTTTTTAAGCTTTTTAGCTTTTTCCCGCGAATGGTTCCCTTTCAAGGGAACTCCCGTTGCGTCGAGAATGACGCTATGGGGAACGCTTTGCGTGATGACGTCTTGAAGCACATGTAAAATCAGTCCAATGGTGTGGCGGAACGTCAGAGGCGGGTGACGTCACGTACCAGGAAACTATAAAAGCCGGCCCAAAACAGAAAACGAAAGCTTTCTGAGTCTTCAGTTGCGCTCTGTGTGAAATCTGTCTGTATATTTGGTGTTGTCTGTCTATATCACATATATATATATATTCAGTATGGCGAGCAAGCAGCAGTTTAGAGTGTGTGTCCATCCCTGCCCGCGTTATTTAACGGGAGGTGATACTCACACTCTTTGTGTTGTTTGTTTGGGTGAGGAGCATGCCCAGTCAGCACTCGAGGGTGGTGACTGTGTGCATTGCGACGCGCTTCCATTGCGTTCGCTCCGATCCCGCTTGGCTCGGTTCACGATCGCGATCCCGCGATCGTGATCCGATCCCGATCGCGTTCCCCAGGGCTCTGGTCCCGCCGCTGCCGAGGCACGGCGGCAATCACAGACCTGGGGTTCGCAAATGGATCTATCAGTGGATGTTGAGACGGGCTCTGCCTTATCTCAGCCTCCTTCTGATAGATCCAGTGCCTCTCATCAGGGTGTGGAAGCACGCGTTGCGGTTTCTTCCCCCCCGATGGAGGCACCAATACTGCAATTGTCCAGCTCTGAGGAGTTGGACGTTGTTAGTATTGACGCTGAGTCTGAGGATTCGCCACCTCAGTATCATGCGTTTGAAGAATTGCTTGATGTTATCACTAGAGCTGTCGAGCGATTATCTATTGAGTGGCCAGAAGATAGGCAGGGCGCTCGTTCGAAAAGCAAGCTCGACGAACGTTTCCTGCCATCTCGTGCACAGCCTCAGTGCAGAAGCCTTCCGTTTTTCCCCGATCTCCACACTGAGGTGTCGAGATCGTGGGGGAAACCAGTGTCATATCGAGTGTATACTGCACAAACATCACACTATTCATCCATTCACAATTATAAAGAGCATGGTTATGGGGAGATGCCGAGGGTGGAAGAGACGCTCGTGAGCTATCTCTCTCCAGCAACGGCATCTTCTCTGAAGGCTCCTGCACTTCCATCCAAGCCAGTAAAAGTTACATCTTCCCTGGTTCATAAAGCTTATGCCGCCGCCGGTCAAGCTGCAGCGTGTTTACATACAATGTCCATAATGCAGGCTTACCAGGCTGAGTTATTGGGTGATTCTGAGGATGGCGGGGGTATTAGTGCTGATACGGTGTCTGAACTGCGTAGAGCCACAGATTTGTCTCTCAGGGCCACCAAGGAGACGGCTAAATCCATCGGCCGCTCTATGGCAGCCCTGGTGGCCACTGAGAGGCATCTGTGGCTCAACTTAAGTGACATAAAGGACAAAGAAAAACATGTTCTTTTAGATGCACCAGTATCCACGCAAGGGTTATTTGGAGACGCAGTTAATAGTGCTGTAGCGAAGTCACAAGAAGCTTCAAAACAGGCAGCTGCACTTCAGAAACTTCTCCCCCGCCGTTCTTTCTATGAGGCTGCTGAGCGGGAGCAGTCTAAAAAGAGCGCTGAGCACCGCGCCACTCAGAAACAGAGCGTTTCCTCCCGTGCTCCCCCACAAAAATCTCGGGGACACGGAGGGCGCTCTCAAACCCAGCAGTCTTCGAGGGGTAAAACGGATCTGCGGACCGTTATTACCGCCAAGAAGGCTGCTGGGGAAAAGTCCTGATGTCTGAGGGCTCAGGACAAATGAGGGTAGTCCCCCCGAAGCAGAGCGGTTAACACCTCTTTTCACGGTGCCCGTCTCTCTTCGGTGCCCTCAGGGGACCGTTCTGCCAACCCTGCCGCCACCGGTGTTACAGGGCGCAGCGGTCTCCGGCGAGCACATATCTCAAGGTCCACCCGGAAACGTAGTGGCCTCGGGATGCCCGCCCCCTCTGAGGAGGGTGCTAGAGCAGTCTGTTCGGTCGTTCCCTGCCGGTGCGCCGTTACAGGGCGACGAACCGACTACTCAACAGCAACACAATCCAGAAACCAGTCTCGAGAGGCTGGTACCTTTAGTAGAATCTTTGACAGCGTGGAAGCTACTGTCAAATGTTTCTCGTTGGGTCCTGCAGACCGTGGGAATGGGTATCAGATACAATTCTAGAAACGCCCACCTCGGTTTATGGGGGTCCCGCCCACAGTGGTGGGCCCCGAGCAGGTTCTGGTTATGGAACAGGAAGTAAACACTCTGTTAGAGAAAGGGGCCATAGAATATGTACCTCCCTCCAACAGGGAAACCGGGTTTTACAGCCGGTACTTCATAGTTCCAAAGAAGGACGGGGGATTGCGTCCCATTTTAGATCTTCGAGTTCTGAATGAGTCAGTCATGCAGCTCAAGTTCAAAATGTTAACATTGAGTTAATCGTGCTACAGATCAGGTCCGAGGACTGGTTTGTCACGATAGACCTCAAGGACGCATATTTCCATCCGTCCGTGTCATTGGAAGTTCCTGAGGTTTGCTTTCGGGGGCAAAGCATACCAATATTGAGTTCTTCCATTCGGCCTGGCTTTATCACCCCGCACTTTCACCAAATGCGTGGATGCAGCTCTGGCGCCTCGGCGCCTCCAGGGTATTCGCATCATGAACTACATCGACGATTGGTTGATTTTAGCTCAGTCGCATCAGATGGCGGTTCAACATCGAGATGTTGTTCTCGCCCATATGAAAGAGTTGGGGTTACGGCTGAACGCCGAGAAGAGTGTGCTTTCTCCATTTCAGAGGACCACTTTTTTAGGCGTGGTTTGGGATTCAGTGTCGATGCAGGCGCGCCTGTCACCGCCACACATAGATTCCATCCTTGCAGCTGTGAAAAGTGTAAAGCTAGGCCAGCTACTCACTGTCAAACAGTTCCAGAGACTGTTGGGTCTCATGGCAGCAGCTTCCAACGGGATACCTTTTGGACTACTGCACATGAGACCCCTGCAGTGGTGGCTCAGGACCAGAGGGTTTTCCCCGAGGGGCAACCCATTTCGCACAATCAAGGTCACGCGGCGATGCCTACGTGCCTTGGTTATGTGGAAGAAACCTTGGTTCCTGTCCCAGGGCCCAGTGCTGGAAGCTCCTTGTCGTCGCAAACTGCTAACGACGGATGCTTCCCTCACGGGTTGGGGAGCGATCCTGAGGGTCGCTCATCTCAAGGTCTGTGGGAAGACCATCATCGTTCCTGGCATTCTATAGCCTAGAGATGTTAGCTGTCTTCCGGGCTCTGAGGAGCTTTATCACAGGTCTCAGGGGACACCATGTGTTAGTACATACGGACAACACGTCGGTAGTCGCCTATATCAACCACCAAGGGGGTTTGCGCTCGCGCCCATTATCCAATCTGGCACGCCATATCCTCTTGTGGTCCCAGGGGAAGTTGCTGTCACTCAGGGCAGCCTACCTCCCCGGGGTTCAGAATATAGGAGCAGACACTCTGTCGAGACAGGGGCCGAGGCCCGGGGAATAGAGGCTCCACCCCGATGTGGTGGAGCTGATATGGAGGGACTTTGGTTTCCCTCACGCATCCAGCTCCTCTGGACTGGATGCTATGGTACAGACGTGGCCGAGGCTACGTCTGTACGCTTTTCCCTCAGTGGCTCTGCTCCCGGGAGTTCTGGAGAGAGTTCGCAGGGACCGGGTTTGCCTGCTTCTTAGCCCCGCGCTGGCCGGGCAGAGTATGGTTTCCCGATCTTGTGTCCCTCCTCGACGGGCATCCTCTGGAGCTTCCTGTCAGGAGGGACCTTCTGTCCCAAGCAGGGGGCTCAATATTTCACCCCCGCCAGAACTGTGGAACCTGTGGGCTTGGCCTCTGAGGGGGCCCAGCTCATAGAGTCAGGTCTCTCAACTGAGGTTGCTGAGACCATTCTACAGTCCAGAGCTCCCTCCACGAGGAAACTTTATGCCCTGAAGTGGAGAGTATTCACTTCTTTGTGTAGTGACCGTCGGTTGGATCCAGTCAACTGCCCAATTGGTACAGTTCTGGAGTTCCTGCAGGACCGGTTCACTGCAGGTCTGGTTCACTGCAGGTCTGACCCCGTCCACTTTAAAGGTTTATGTGGCGGCCATAGGCGCTTACCACATTCCTTTGGGTGGAATGTCTGTGGGGAAAGACCCTTTTGGTATCTCGTTTCCCTCGTGGCACTTGGAGGTCCTCCTCCCTTTCGAAAAGCGGACCAGGAGGCGAATAATTTGCTTTGCCCTGTTCGGGCGTTAGACGCATATGTCCACAGAGCTGCCCTGTGGCGTAAGAGTGATCAATTGTTTGTTTGCTTTGGGTCCCCTAACAAAGGAGGTCCAGTGTCTAAGCAAAGGATGAGCAAGTGGGTGGTTGAGGCTATCTCACTTGCTTATGAGGCGGCTGGGCAGCCTTCTCCTTTGGCTGTCCGGCCGCACTCTACTAGGAGTATGGCGGCCTCTAAAGCCCTTATATCAGGAGTATCTTTACAGGACGTTTGTGATGCGGCAGGCTGGTCCTCACCGCACACCTTCGTCAGGTTCTACTCATTAGACCTAGACTCTACTCCAGGGTCTCAGGTTTTGTCTTCCTAGTGCTGCTCTACGGATTTCACACAGGACAGACATTTGTAGCTATGGAGGCGTTGGTATAGACGTTCCCCATAGCGTCATTCTCGACGCAACGGGAGTTCCCTTGAAAGGGAACGCCTCGGTTACGACTGTAACCTCGGTTCCCTGAAGAGGGAACGAGCGTTGCGTCGCCCTGCCATATCTCCTTCATGCCTGTCAGCTCGACTTCAGACTTTTACGAAGCTTTCGTTTTCTGTTTTGGGCCGGCTTTTATAGTTTCCTGGTACGTGACGTCACCCGCCTCTGACGTTCCGCCACACCATTGGACTGATTTTACATGTGCTTCAAGACGTCATCACGCAAAGCGTTCCCCATAGCGTCATTCTCGACGCAACGGGAGTTCCCTTGAAAGGGAACCGAGGTTACAGTCGTAACCGAGGCGTTTTCCTGCGGCTACATTAGGTTAGCCTAAGGTATTTAAGTTTATGTTGTTCACTTATTTGTTGTTCACTGTGTATATTTGTTCACTGTGCTCGCGAATATGCGGAATTACAATTTTTGTGCAGCAATAGAAGCAAGTCTCATTCAAAATAATTCATATAGATACTCGATTTCCCATCTCATTCATATGCCAACTTTCCTTCTTATTACATATGACGAACGCATTGAATGTTAAAAAGGGACTGACATTTACAAGCTGGAATATACGCGGCGCAAACAACCCGGTGAAGACAGGTAAAGTTTTGAATCACTTAAAATCATTACACTCAGACATAACCTTCTTGCAAGAGACACATTTAAAAAAAACAATTGTCATAATAGACTGAAAGCTAAATGGGTAAAAGAGATATATCACACGTCCTTCTCCACAAAAGCAAGAGGCGCTGCCATTATAATAAAGAAAGGCATACCCTTTATTCATAATTCCACTATAGCAGATAAGGATGGTCGTTATATCATTGTCTCGGGAGAGATATACAACACATCTCTAACCCTCGTCAATGTATATGCTCCTAATATGGATAACCCTACATTTTTTAAGAAAGTCTTCAGTTTACTTCCCAATCTATCACAGACTATGTTAATAATAGGAGGAGATTTTAACACACCTTTAGACCCATTTCTTGATCGATCAGCATCTCGTAAAATACCCAAAAATAATTCAAGTGTTCTTATAAATGAATTCCTTAAAAGTATGAACTTAATAGATTTATGGCGTTTTACCAACCCATCTGGCAGAGATTATTCCTTTTTTTCGGCAGTTCATAACTCTTATAGTAGAATTGATTATTTCCTAATTGACGCTCGACTAGTTCCATTCACAACTAATGTGAAATATCATAACATATCAATCTCAGACCACAGCCCATTAACATTTAAATTATACTTGGAAGGTATGGACCCACCCAGTAGATCTTGGAGATTAAACCCTTATTTACTGACAAACAAGAAGTTTTGTAAATTCATTGAAGCTCAAATAAAACTATATTTTGAAACGAATGATACCCCAGAAGTCACATCATGCACTTTATGGGAGGCTTTCAAAGCCTATTTGAGAGGATGTGTAATCTCATATGAAGCTGCCAAAAAGAAAAAAGAAGTAACTCAATGTAAACATCTTGAAGAACAGATACAACAATTAGACCGACAGAATGCTTTAAACCCCACTCCCGACTTGAGAAATAACTAATCTGAAATATCAACTCAATCGGCTTCTCTCTGTGAAAATTTCATCAGCTTTTTTATTCATTAAACAAAAGCATTTTAAATTTGGAGAGAAACCTCACAAATTATTAGCTCGTCAACTTAAAAAAATAGAAGCCGATCGAGCTATTCACAAGATTAGAGATGACGGGGGACATATACTACTTAAGCCAAAGGAGATAAATATGCGTTTCTTACAGTTTTACTCTGACTTGTTATTACGCCCCGCCTCTAGGGGAATATAAATCACTAGAGAGGCGTAATAAATAATTATTGGGTTGTGGAAATGGAATCCCAGCACGCATCACTCCGGTCGATAATCAAACTCAATACACAAAATTGAAGCAAAAAGTAATACATTTATTAAAGAATAACAAGTGAAATAAAGAGCAAATCTTCAGGGTGTCCAAAATGCCAAAATAACAAACAAAACGAATATAAAAAGAAAAGAGGAGAAATGAATAACCTAATCAAATCCCAAAAGAAAATACATTTATCTTACCTAACTCCCTGCCCAAAAACAGAGATCAAACAATTACAAAATAAACAAGGCAGGACACCCCTACGCTCCACACTGTTAAGATGGTTTAAACATAGGAGAACGGTTCAGAGGTTATCACAAGATGCACGTTCACTTGAACTAATTAAAGTCTCTAATACACAATTTGATCATCGGCCGGAGGAGGGATTCCGGAGCTCTCAACCCACGTGCGACCGAACCAACAATGAGCTCCTCGATGAGTGCCAGCAGCGTCCTTATAAAGACCCCCGCCCCGACTGGGCAACCAATGGCTGCTTACAACCCATGATTGGATAACCTGTTTGAAATTAGAGAAAACAAGAAAGAGAAAAGGAACAGAACAATAGAAAACAAGCTAAACACAGGTCGTAACACTTGTACACTTCAAAATGTAATAGTGATCCCAATACTATGTGTAGCCACCGAAAGGGGTGGATTTCGTTATTCTGGACTCAATTATAATTACAACACCGACTACGCCACCCAGGGAATTTCACCCAGGGAAATAATGGTCCAATAAGGACACACAGGTTCGTTCCCACAAAGACACAGCAGAGGCGTGAATATAGAAAATAACAATAATACTTTATTATAACTAGGCTAAAAGCTCCACACACACACACACACACACACACACACACACACACAATTCAATACACCAGGGGTTAATATGGCTTCAGAATCAAAACTAAAGAAAGATAACAAAATCGATCAAAGATAACATGTCGGATGGCAAGGAGAAATAACAAACCTACCCAATTCCATTTCACTACAAGCACTTCAAACGTACAGTAATGTACTCACTTCACCACAAGCACACGTGCATTCAAGTGACAGGAAATTCAAAAGAATCAAATCACTCAGTGAACAAGGGTACCCATTAACTTGGACCTAGAGTGGTCAGCACTCCTTCTCAGCCGGTCCAACAAAGTTACCAAAATCAACTCAAATTGTCACAAATCAATAAACAAGAAAAAGAGAAAACAATAATCAAATTGTCATAAATCAAATCAATAAACGAGAAAAGAAAAGTACAAGTTGATCAACTAAAATACAAAGCAAAAAATAACAGAAATCAAATCAATAAACAAGAAAAATACAAATACAAATACAAAGTTGATCAACAAAATACAAAAAAAAGCAACAAAATAACAGATGCAAATCACATTACACCTGGTCCATTAGCAATACACACACATAAAGGATGCATTTAAGATCACGCAAACTCACAACCATTAATACTTATTTCTCACGCTCACACACTCGTACATATACACACTCGCACACACTTCCAACAATAAACAAACGCACTCAAACAAATCACATCAACTTTTGAATTCATCCACACAACCATACAAACCCCACAGACACAGTCTTCTAGTTGAAACAGTGCGGAGGTGGCCAAACGGCCACACGGATTAATACTCGGGTCTCAACAGTCTCCCGATGTCAAGTTCACTTGATGTGGACTGGTCAAGCAGGCGCAATTGAGGTGATTATAACGTGATTCTTGTATTCACGTTATATTCACATTATAACGTTATAACCTGATTCTTGGATTTATGTAATTTATGATCAGTTAAGAGTTTATGGGTAATGTAGGGTGGAGGATACCGTAACCTTTCTCCTGTTTAATGGTTAGTTAGGGAGTGAGGGAAGTTACAGTATGTTGTTTTGTTTTCTGTTTTGTATAGGTAAGTTAATGTTATTCCCATTTTAGGTAGAGGTATTTTTGTTTTCTTTTGAGCTGGGCCCTCCTCCCGAGGTAATACTTTTGTTTAGGATATATTTGTACTGTGTTCCTTTAATTCATATTACTATTTTCTTTTCTAACCCCTGCTAAAGTTGAAAATAAAAGGCAGACACGCCATTTCAAATTGAAACTTGTTTGGTTGTTTGTGAATCTGGGACTGGAGAGCTGGATATCCTCAAAGTCTCTCCACTGTTTGTTTTTTTGTTCGTTGTTCCCTATTTACCCCTAGACTAACAGGAAGACATAACAATAGATATATTGTTATGTTACGTTCAGCTTAGTTTTGTTTATGGACTTTCAGTGTGTTTTCATCTGCCATTTCTTTGTTCAGTTTCCCCCTACTCATCCGTCTCCTTGGTTACCGTCATTATTAGTTAATGGGCGCCAGCTGTGTTTAGTAATTATCCTTGTTATGTTTACTATTTAACGTGAGTTTCCCTGCCTGTTACCTGATTCTTGAGTGTTACTATTAAAGTGTTGTTTGGATTTCATCTTCTGAGTCTTCAGCCTATTCCTGAGTACACCACAGCATTACAGATGACCGTACCTCCAAAATGGATATAAGAGCTCAGATTATTTCGGTGGCTCAGGAGAGCACCAACCTATTGAGCTTCACTACGAACTTCTGTCGTCTTGCACTTACCAGCCTGCTCGACAATGAGACCCTAAAGACCCTGTTCTGGATCGGGGCAAACTTCCACATCCCCATCTACCTTCCAGACACCACCGGACTGAGTTGGAGAGAAGCATGGCCCTGATCCAAAACCCGGCCAGACCCAGAGCCAAGCCCGTCACTACCCCGATCGACGATGCCTGAGCCCCCTGCAGACTGGAGGCTTCCGTCTGCCGTGACAATTGAGCTTGTGCCAGAGAATGGGAGGGCAGAGCACACCATCGCTCCGGAGTCGAAGCACTATGGAAAGTCTGATCAGGGGTGAGAGTCGGCGAACACGCCCATCGCTGTGGGAGTCCTCATCGAGTTCAGGGTGATGGAAGCGAGCCCTGCCCATCCTCCCGCCACTAAGAGGGAACACCGGCTGGACCTGTTGGACAGTTTATTTGAGTGTGGAGAGTCTAATTCCCTATGTCTCTTGAACTCATCTGAATCTTCTTCGTCAGTCCTGTTATCCTCACCCAGCCTCCCTCTCCCACCACCTCTACATACTGCCATCAGGAATACTCATTTTTTTGTCGTTTTTTTTGCCACTCTCCATTTTCAGTCCTTAGCCAAGCCTGCCACCCAGTCATCACACCCCATCAGTCCCTCTGTGTCACCTCACCCTCTCAGTGATGTGGTTACACCGTGGACCTGCTGGGAGCCTACTCCTCCTGGGTGTTGACGAGCCCTTGGCTCCGCCTCCAGCCTCGCTGTGCTCTGTCCCACCTCAACCCATCGACCCGGCTCATGCACCTGCGCTCCTCCCCCCCCCAACTCCAGCATTGACCATCAGCCATTCGGCCTCACCGGGCTCCCTCAGGCCACCGGCTCCACCTGGGTCGGACATCACCACGCCTCTGCTGCGGACTTGCAGGCCATCCGCTACTCTCCGACACTCCACCCCTTCTTCCCTCAGGCTTCACCTCCGCCCTCGGTCATACCAGCTCATCCTCAGCCTTCTGGATCCCCACTTCCATCTCTGGGGGTCGTTGCGGATGCTCCGTCTGTTAATCTTAATAACAGATTAAGCATGCATCTGTGTGCATTCAGGTTAAAGTCCCCACTGGGATAGAAAAACGTCTCAGGTTACGACTGTAAACCCTAGTTCCCTGAGTAGGGAACAAGACGATGCGTCGATGACGCTTTGGGGAATGCCTCAGCGTGATTACTTCTGAAGCATGTATGTCAACTAGTCCAATGGAAAGAATGAGCGTCACGGGCGGGTGACATCATGACCAGGAAAGGATAAAAGCACATCCGGTGCAACCGTTCGCTAGCTTAAAGAGCCGAAGCAAAATCGATCACAGGGATGCAGGAAGTATGGCAGGGCGACGCATAGTCTCGTTCCCTACTCAGGGAACTAGGGTTACAGTCGTAACCTGAAACGTTCCCTTTCGAGGGAACTCGCGATAACGCTTTGGGAACGAGAATACCCAACACGCCAGACCTACAATTGCCTGTATGAAAACTGTCTGCAACCTTAGTATAAAGCACCTGAGAACCTTGGGTAGCAACCAGGTCCAGGCTATAAAACCTCACGAATGTGAGCGGCGAGGACAAACCTCCTGAAGAGAAACCCCAGATAATAAGGCTTTAGAGGCAACCATACCCCTAGTAGAATGAGCTCTGACCAACAAAGGGCATGGCTGGCCAGAGGACTCATAGGCAAGAGAGATAGCCTCAACTATCCACTTACTGATTGTTTGCCTTGAGACTGGAAGATGTTTCTTAGGTGATCCAAAGCAGACAAATAACTGATCAGATTTTCTCTCCCTGTGGACATAAGTGTCCAGTGCTCGCAATGGACACAAGATATTCAGTTTTTCCTGGTCCGAAGAAGTAAACAGAGGAGGACAGAAAGCCTGCAGCACAATAGGCCTCGGTTATATATCGGTTGGCACCTTAGGGATGTATCCCTGTCTAGGGTATAAGAATGCCTTGACCATACCCGGTGCAAATTCAAGGCAGGTGGGAAAAACCGAGAGGGCCTCAAGGTCTCCAACTCTTTTAAGGGACGAAATAGCTAGAAGAAATATGGTCTTGAATGTCAGACATTTTTCTGAAACCGACTCTATGGGCGCGAAGGGAGCCCCTGAAAGGCCTTCTAGAACTATTGCCAGGTCCCAAGCCGGCACCCTAGTGCGAGTTGCAGTCCTCAGCCTCAAAGTGCCACAAAGGAAATGTATGATCAGGGGGTCTCGACCCAATGATGTAACACCCACCGGGGAGTGGAAAGTCGCAATGGCCGCCATGTAGACCTTTAAGGTAGATGGACATAAACCTGATGCAAAGCGATCTTGGAGAAACTCAAGTACTGTACTAACTAAACAGTTAACTGGATCCCACTGGTGCTGGTGACACCAAGATGTGAAAACTCTCCACTTTAGTGCATATCATTTGCTCGTAGCTGGACCTCTGGAGCTAAGAATGGTCTCAACAACCTCAGTTGAGAGACTACTCTCTATAAGTTGGGCCCCCTCAGAGGCCAAACCCATAGATTCCAAATATCGGGGGTGAAATATTGTGTCCCCTGCCTGAGACAGAAGGTCTCTCCTGATCGGGATCTCCAAGGGAGGGCCGTCGAGGAGATAAATTAGGTCTGCAAACCAAATTCGACTCGGCCAGCATGGTGCTACTAAAAGTAGACTTATTCCATCCCAGCGCACTCTCTCCAGAACTCCTGGGAACAGAGCAACAGGGGGAAAAGCGTACAGACGTAGCCTCGGCCACGTCTGCACCATAGTGTCCAGCCCCGGAGGAGCTGGGTGAGTGAGGGAGAACCATAGTGAACAGTGCGTTGTGTACTGAGATGCGAACTGATCCACTTCTGCTTGGCCGTAAGATTCCCATATCTGCTCCACCGCCTTGGGGTGAAGTCTCCAATCCCCTGGCCTCAGCCCCTGCCTCGACAGGGTGTCTGCTCCTATATTTTGGCACCCTGGGATATACACTGCCCTCAGGGAGAGTATCTTCCCTAGGGACCACAGGAGGATCTGGTGCGCCAGTTTGCAGAGTGGACGCGAATGCAGACCCCCCTGACGATTTATGTAAGATTTATGTATACCGATGTGTTGTCTGTACGGACAAGCACATGATGGCCCCTCAGGTCTGGGAGGAAATGTTTCAACGCACTGAAGACTGCCATCATCTCCAGGCAGTTTATGTGCCAAGAAAGATGATGACTCCTCCACAGACCCTGAGCTGAGCAGCCTTCCATTACCGCTCCCCAGCCAGTGAGGGAAGCATCTGTCGAGATCGCAACTCGATGGCAAAGAGCTCCCAACACCGGACCTTGGGATAGGAACAAGCGTTTCCTCCATATAACCAAGGTGCGGAGATACAGCCGCGTGATCTTGATCATACAAAGTGGGTTTCCCCTCGGGGAGAACCCTCTGGTTCTGAGCCACCACTGCAAGGGTCTCATGTACAGTAGGCCAAAGGGTATCACATTGGACGCTGCTGCCATGAGGCCCAACAGTTTCTCGAACTGTTTCACAGTGCGTGACTAGCCTAGCTTCAACTCTTTTGTGGCTGTGAGGATAGCAGCTACACGAACGGGCGATAGTGTGGCTCGCATCGTGACTGAATCCCATACCACACCAAGGAAAGTGACAACCGAGTTAACTGTTTTTGAACCACCCTCAGATGGCGCAAGTCTGACGCAACGTCGAGTTGACGCTGAGCCAAAAACTCGCTGGAGACCGCTGCGCCCCGAGGCACCAAGGGTGGTAGGGTTGGCAGAACGGTCCCCTGAGGACCCCGAAGTGGAACGGGCACCGTATACTGAGGTGAACACCGCTCCACCCTGGCTGGGGCAGTCCTCAGTGGTCTGACGCACGTGGCATCAGGACCTCTTTTGAGCTGAAGCCTTCTTCGCCATAAGACCCGGTCCTCAGATCCGGCTTTGACTTGGAAGACTTCAGCTGAGAGTGCCGGCTCTGCCCCCATGATTTATTAGGAGGAGCACGAGACGCGACACTCTCTTTCTGTTGTGCACGATATGAGGAGCTTGGCTGGGGATGCTCACACCCAGCATCCCCAGGGGGAAGAAATTTTTAAAAGCCTCTGACTGTTTTTTCGTTTCTTGAAATCTTTCAACGACTGTATTCACAGAGACACCAAAGAGACCAGAAGGCGAGATAGGGGCATCAAATAAAAATGCCCGATCTTTTTCTTTTATCTCTGCTAGGTTTAGCCATAGGACAGAAACCAAGATGGTGCCGCTGTGTTTGGCCGATTATTGTTTATGATCGCACTACGCTGCTGGAATTACGTTTTACAACTAATCGCCTCCTAAATGCCCAGTCCTTCAAACCACCACCGCCACTGTTGACATCAATTCCTCCTTTCCTGAGAGGCCCTGTCTGTCTGCTACCAGGCAGTAAGTGCCGCAGAAGATGCAGTCGGAGAGGTGGGCTACATGTCAGGCTGAGGACTCTACTGGATTCTCCGTCGCCGAGGGGTGGAGATCGATCAGGACTTGGCAGTGTTAGAAGATCGCGGGAATGCTACCGGTGGCTTCGGCAATATAGTTTGACAATATTCTAATCTGTGGTGACTTTAACATTCATGTTTGCTGCCCCTCTGATAAACCTGCTAACGATTTTAACCCTCTGAGGTCTGAGCTGTTTTCTGGCCCTGGAGGTGTTCTGACATGCTCTGACATTTGTGCTTATTTCTGTTACTTGTGACATTGTCATGGCTAAAGTCTTATTACTCTGTATTTAGCACAAACTCTGCTACAATAATATATCAGCAGCATGTATGTAAAAGTTTGTAGTTTTGAGATAATGACATTTATGCGTGGTTTGTGAAAATACCAAAAAAAATTGTCACTGAAATAAGGCCATGAAACCCATACTGATTATTTCTTCACAAGACTTTTGAAAATTGTATCACGTAGCCTAGAATATTTGCTCCAAAACTATGTGAAAATCACCCTGACTGCTCATTCAGATAAGACATTATATTGATTTAAAATTTCTAAGACGTGTTTTGTGTGAGAAAGCCTTATGCGAAGAGGCGTGATCATCTCATGAATATGTAAGCCTTCAACACCTGAGAAAGACAAAGACACTCCCCTAACGGCCCTATTAGGAGCGATCAGGCCCTGTCATTCAGAGCAACCTTGCACAAAGAATGAGGAGATTTAAAAAAGAATGGCTTTTAGATTGTTTGGATTTATTTACAACACAACATAATCCAAAGATACACAACAAAAGAGCACATTGAAAACAATGATCCAAAGACAGAGACCTTTGTGCCATTCCTAAAAACATTGTACATACCTTTCATTTCCAAGATGTTTGATTTTCACTTTACCATGTTCATGTACAGAGACTCATGTGAATGTTGAAGTCAGCAGGACTCAGTTGCATCTGGTCCCTGAAAGAAAAGAAAAAAAAGTGAACATACTGGTATCAAGAGAAACTAGGCCTGCACGATTTTGGGAATACATTTTAGATTTTTCTGGTTAAAATTGCTTTTTAAAATTCACAGAATACACACACACACACACACAAATGTTTCCAACAATATATAATATAATGAACACCATGTTTGTTGTGCCTTGTAGGCATAAGCTATGTGCAGTACTGCATAAAATAATTATAACAATAACCTATAGCAGCCTATAAATCTTCCAAAAGATTTCAGTAACAATGCTAGAGAAAAATATATTGATTATCTTATGTTACTTCAAATGTTTCCATTCGTTATGATGATATGAAATGAGATAATAGTAAAAACATAAAGCCTAATGTTTGGTGCATTTTTCCTTTCAAACGCGACCGCGCTCCAAAATATGATACATTCAAACCCACAGCGCGCTCCAAAATATGATACATTCAAACGCCATCGCGCTCCAAAATATGATACATTCAAACGCCAGCGCTCCAAAATATGATACATTCAAACGCCATCGCGCTCCAAAATATGATACATTCAAACGCACAGCGCGCTCCAAAATATGAAACATTATGGTTATACATATCTATGTTTGAGCAGATATCCACAAACAGTATTTAACAGTAAACACGGGTCTAAATAGTATAATATTCACCATATATCTAGCAACAGTTCAACTGCAATGTGAAGTTTATGCAACAATACCATAAACTAATAAGTAAGAATTTCTTACCTTACATCTTTCTTGTCTTCAAATCGCGTTCTTCTTCTTCTGAGTTAAATCCAATGTAAGCTCAGACGTGTCTTCCAAACTCGACGAAAAGAAGAGACTTGTGAAGTTTTTGGTGTTTTGTGTTTGAGGTAACGAGGGCGTGCGCGTCCCATGTGGACGATTTGCATGTGAATCACTTTTGCGCGAGTGGGCGTGGTCGAATTAAAAGTAATTAGCAAGCGTTTGAGATTCTGGACATCCTGTTGGTTTTATACAAATTACTTAAACAGAGAATATTTGTTTTCAGTTTGAATCCGATCATTTAAAAGTACACACTTAAATGTGTATAAAGGTATATGGCTCATAAATGTGTGACAAGTATTTGCTGAGTTTTGTTTCAGTTTATAGACGTGCTCAAGAAAAAAAAGTTCACCGCGACGGAGAGGCAGAACGCACACCCTGTTTATTTTCTTTATTTTACAAAAGCACAATGTTTTGATTTGATTGTAAGTGGACACATACAAAAGTAGAAATATCACAGATTCTTTTTTTATATTTCTTTTTTCTGTATAACCATAAATGACAGAGTAATTTAAGTTTATTGTACTACAATGTGAAGAAAATCCAGCAAAACGCGGGGGCGCATTTGCCGACCTCAGAGGGTTAAGGCACTTTTAGATTCATTGGATCTGACCCAGTCCATATCCTGTCCCACTCATAGGTTAGGTCACACTCTTGATCTTATCATCTCTCGTGGGGTGACAGTGTCAACTTGTGAGGTCCTGGATTTTCCCATCTCTGACCACTCTCTCATACAGTTTGACATCTGTGCTGTTCCTCCTGCACCCACGTCCACTGCCCCCCATCGTCGTCGCATCATTACCTCATCTACAGTTGATGACTTTGTTGCTGCCTTCTCTGTTTCTGATCTCGCCTCTACTGCTGAATTGGCATCGCCTCTATGTCCTGACCTTTTCCTCTCCTCCTTCCACACTATCTGCTCCCAGATTATGGACTCTGTTGCGCCCTACAAGGTAAAGACGACCAAAGGTCCATTGGACCCCTGGCTCAATGATACAACTTGGGCCCTCAGGCGTAAGTGTAGACAGGCTGAGAGAAAATGGAAGAAGGATAGACTGCAGGTGTCACTGGAGATGTTTAGAGACAGTCTTGCCACCTATCAGAGAGCAGTGAAGGAAGCTAAAGGACAGTATCTTTCCAATCTCATCAATAGCAACAGCCACTGTCCTGGAATCCTGTTCAGCACTATTAATTATGTCATTAATCCGGTGTCTGTTGCTTTGAATGATGTATTTGAAGATACATGCAATGCATTCAAACAATACTTTTTGGACAAGGTTTTATCTGTTAGGCAAACCATTACACAAGCCCCTGCTGTTGCCATGTCCTCCCGAGCGGCGCAATGTGTGCTGGAGAACTTTGAGGCAGTTACTCTTGCGGACCTCAAAAAAGCTGTCCATGAGTTGAAGCCTACCACCTACCCTCTTGACGCAGTTCCTGCCAGGATTTTGAAGGAGGCTATTGACATCATAGGTCCCTTCCTTGTCGCCTTCATAAACAGCTGTCTTAGTTTGGGAACTGTTCCCACTGCTCTCAAACACGCCATTGTCAGACCACTGCTCAAGAAACCCAACCTTGATCACTCCATACTGTCCAACTTCCGCCCAATATCTCACCTGTCACTTCTGTCTAAGTTGATGGAGAAGCTTGTTTTGTACCAGCTTCAGTCTCACCTCCAACTGCACGTCATTGGTGATAAATTTCAGTCCGGTTTCAGGTCTAGACATAGCACCGAATCAGCGTTACTGAGGGTCAGTAATGACATTTTTGGTGCCCTGGACAGTAAAAGCTCTGTGGTTTTGGTGTTACTGGACCTGACCGCTGCATTTGACACCGTGGATCATGCCATCATCATCTCCCGTCTTCAACATGCTGTCGGTCTGCAGGGCGCGGTGCTCAATTGGTTCTCTTCATATCTCACTAACAGAACTTTTTCATTAATGATTAATGACTTTTCCTCCTCAGCTGCCCCCCTGTCATCCGGTGTGCCTCAAGGATCCATTCTCGGTCCTATTCTGTTTACACTTTATATGCTGCCACTTGGTCAACTCATCTCCAATCACAACGTTCAATTTCATTTCTATGCAGACGACCCCCAGATCTACCTTCCTGTGATTCTGAGCAATCGTTCTGCGCTGGACCCTCTCCATAACTGCCATAACAGTGGCTATCGCAGAATTTCCTTCATCTGAATGAAGGAAAGACTGAGTACATCCTGTTCAGCCCGGACTCACCCAACAGTTCTCTCAGTTTTGGTCCTCTAACACCTCAGTTTGCACCTACTGTGCGTAACCTGGGTGTTATTTTTGACAAAAGTATGCAGTATGACAAACAGATTAGTGCAGTTGTGAGGGTGAGCTTTTACCAGCTAAGGCTCCTCAGTAAGGTAAAACCATTCTTGTCAAGAGCTGACCTTGAAAAAGCCATTCATGCCTTCATCAGCTTGAGGATAGACTACTGCAATGCCCTCTACACTGGACTTAATCAATCACTCCTCAATCGGCTTAAACTGGTACAAAACGCAGCAGCACGCCTTCTCTTCAACACCTCCAAACGCTCACACATCACCCCAGTCCTCCGCTCGCTCCACTGGCTCCCGGTGCGGTTTAGGGTGGAGTATAAGATCCTGCTGTTTGTGTTCAAGGCAATCAATGGTCTGGCCCCGGCCTACCTCGCCGAATTAGTAACGGTCTACCAACCAGCCAGAACTCTGCGCTCCTCTGAACACACGTTCAAATATAAAAAGTTTGGAGACCGGTCATTTGCCGTCCAGGGCCCAAAGCTGTGGAACGCACTTCAAGCACACCTACGAAGCATCACTGTATTGAGTGTTTTTAAATCACAGTTGAAAACACATCTATTCAGACAAGCTTTTAACACGTAGCCTCCGACTCGACTGCTATTTTTATGTACATTTATGTTTTTATATATTGTTGTCTATTGATGTTTTTACTGGAAAGTGCCTTGTGCACCTTCTGGCTGTTGTAAGGCGCTCTACAAATAAAATTTGATTGATTGATAGATGTCTCTCAGTAGCTACGAGGGCTGCCATAGACCGCCCAATAGCATGAGTGGTCTCCTTCGTAGCCCTGAGAGCAAGATCAGTGGCCCGACGAAGCTCTCGAATTTCGTCGGGACTCACTCCCTCAGTCCTATCCAAATCCCCCAACAGATCTGCCTGATAGGCTTGAAGCACTGCCATGGTCTGCAGACAGGCTCCAGCTTGACCTGCCGCCGTATAAGCTTTGCCTACTAAATTAGAAGTTGTTTTTAGAGGTTTAATGGGCAACACGGGAGCCTTCAAGGACGATGCTGACCAAGGGGACAGATAGCTGGCGAGCGTCTGTTCCGCCGGGGGCATCGACCCATAACCATATTCCTTCAGTCCTCTTATATCAGAATATGTGTGCACTTGAGGACTGAAGAGACGTGACGAATATGATTTATTCCACGATCTACACAGCTCACTATGTAGATCGGGAAAAAATGGAAGGGCACGTGATGGAGATGATAAACTTTTAGGCTGCTTCTGGACGAGCCATACTTATATATAATGAATGTGACAGACAAACAATAAATATAACAGACAGTTTGACACAGAACGCTTTGCTGAGGCACAAAAGCTAGAATGGTTGCACCGGATGTGCTTTTATCCTTTCCTGGTCATGACGTCACCCGCCCGTGACGCTCATTCTTTCCATTGGACTAGTTGACATAAGTGCTTCAGACGTAATCACGCGGAGGCGTTCCCCAAAGCGGTATCGACGCATCGCAACATGTGTACACACACACACACACACACACACACACACACACACACACACACACACACACAATCTCTCTGTAATGTTTTTAGAGCTGTTTTATGTTTTATTCAATCTATAATCAGATAACCTCTGACTCTTCTGGCAAAATCATGAGATTTGCAAATAGTGTCTAACTGCCTGAACTTGTTTTACAGAAAGAGTAATTAATTTGATAAACTGGTTTAACCCTCTGGGGTCTAAGGCATTTTTGGGGTCATTGAGATGTTCTGACATGCCCTGACATTTGTGCTTTTTTCAGTTGCTTATAAACATATTAATGGCAAAGGTGTAATTACGCTCTATTTAGCACAAACAGGGCTACCATAATATGTGAGCAACATGTATGTACATGTTTGTATTTTTGAGAGAATAATGTTTATGCATGGTTATTGAAAAAACTAGTTTCTGAAATAAGGCCACAAAACACATACTAAATATGTGTCCATAAGATTTCTGAATAATGCATTTTGTCGCCTAGAGTTTTTTCTTCAAAAAACTTTTTTTTGTCGCCGGCCGAATTACCTACTTTTGGGGGGGGGGGGGGGGGGGGTAATGTGGTAATTTAATTGAATACATGTCTGCGTTTACAAGATGAGATCAATTCATAATTCACTGTAGCAATCCTTTTTGACCACTGCCGACTGTTACGGAGTCCAGTCTCCCTGGTTTCCCCATCTCTCGTTCACGAGCGCCCTCTCCCGAGTTCTAGCGCAGTGCATACTTCCCCATTAGTATGCATCGTTTGTGCAGTTATTGCCTTCACCTGTTCTGCATCAGTGCTCATTTGCTCAGCCTTTATATGCCTTGTTCACGGAGTGTTCCTTGCGAAGTATTGCCTCTCTACGTGTGCATGTCTGAGCAGTTTATGAGTACCTTGTCTTCCTGTGTTACTGACCCTCGCTAATATCACCTTCTCTGATTGTCTGCAGCCTGCCTCTCGACCAAGTGCCTGATCCTGACCTTGTTTCTCAGCCGCCTGCCTCGACCTCTTGCCTGTCCCTGGATTCTGTTTGCTTGCCGCCTGCCCTCGACTTCCAGGCTGTTCTCACTCTCCTCTCGGCGTTTCCCACTCAAGAATTCCCAAAGTTTCCCTTTACCTGCCTTTGTTAATAAAAGTTGTTGCATATGGATCTGCCTACTGACTCGTTACACCGACCAAAATCTACACTAAAAAATTACTTTGCTGAACATGTTGATAATTTAATCATGGACAGTGGTTCCACATGATTGAAACAAGTTAAACCCAATAGAAACGCCCATGTAAAACTAACTAGAATCAATGGTGTTCATTTAACTTGATTGGTAACCTTTTTACACATTTGATGTTCAGAGATTGCAGTCTTGAAGCGATACCGGTTTCATCCAGAGCACACCATAGTGTTTGCTTTAGTATTAAAGCAATTTGAATTATTGTCAGTTGATAGTCAACCCAAGCATAAGCTGCTCTGTATTTGATTGTAAACTAAATACAATAAAGAAAAACATGATATATGCTTTTTGGGGTCCATTTTAAAGGGATAGTTAGTTAAAAAAAAAAAATTATGCCGTCCCCATGTTGTATATGAATCATTCTTCCATTTAAAAAGAAATGTCATTGTTTTTTGTACATACAATGAAAGTCCATGGATCAACAATATTGGTTCTACTGGTTCCCAGTGTTCTTCAGAATATCTGATTTTGTGTTCCACATAAGAAGTCATACTGGTTTTGAACGGGTGTTTTGGGTGGACTATTATTATTCCTGGCCAGGTCTCCTTGTGCCCCTCCATCATCCACAGGAGACTTGTTTTTTTGTGTGTTTTTTTTTGTTTTTTTACACAATACTTATTTATATTTATATATATTTATAAAATGACTTATTTACTTATTACCTAACTACTTACTGTAAGGACCATCCATTGGCCCAACGACGGAATCCAGCGGCCTGGCGAAGGTTTAATGCGTGTATGTCTTTTCAGCGCTCCAGTGAAGTTCACTTAATTTATTGGAATTTAGTTTTAGTATTACTTTAGCTCTATGCGTAATCTGACTCCAATTTCAAATGATAATCAAATTTAGATTGTGTTTATGATTAGAAAATAATCATAAATATTGATTATGAATTAATGTAGATCTTTGATTATTCTGGCCATCTCATAATTTCAAATATTCGTTCATTACGGACCTAGTGTCACTTTGAGACGTCACGTCGCGAATGTGCGCTCACGGCACAAACTAGCCAGTCCTGAAATAGTCAGAGGGTGCAGTGCAAGTATTTTACCCTATGCAGCCGCTCACTGCTGACCCATAGGTGTAATTTTTTATAATATTTGCAGCGTACAACATGCTAAGTCAGGAGATAGTCAGAAATCAGAAGGTCTTCCTAAGATGTGCCTCATGCTCCATTCATAGTGCCTTCAGTTTGATCTATCCTGGACAAAGATTTGCGGAAACACCAGACTACACATTAATCTACTAAAATGAATGATTTCTAAAACTTCAGAATAAATCAAGATGTAACATTTATTTGTCAGGTAAAAATGTATCATGCCAATTACAGAAGTAAATGATTAAAAGCCAATTCAGAAATAATAAATACATGACATAATTTACTCAAAGATGACTCTAAAGTAAATAATGTTTTCCTGACAGAGACACACAGTGGTGTGTCAGGGCTCTCCAACAGGAAAACACTGAAACATCACTGTGGGGGATGATCCTGGTAAAAGGTCCCAAAGATTGCTCTGTCCCCCCGCCTTAAATAACCAGACCAGAACAAAAGGGGTTATACAAATGTTGTTTAGAGTTGTTTGGGCCAATCCATGTACCCCAGGGGGGTAGCACCTGGTTCCTTGAGATATCTTAAAGAGATATCACTCAGAGAGGAGAAACAGGATTCTCCTAAGTTCTCAATCTTTCTCATTAAACCAATGACTGCAATGAAATTAAGACCAATTTTACCAATCGCACTGAGACACTTAAAATGATACCAAACATGAGAAGGAAAAAACAACATAATCACAAGATACATCATATGTGATATATAGACATTCTTAATGAACTTTCAGTAACTTGAGGAGGGAGAGGGAGGGGGGGATGAGTTGAAGTCAAACAAGGAGACAAGGAGATAAGTTTGGGCAGGACCAGGTCCTGTGCTCTGTCTTTGCTATCTGCTGTCCAGCATTTTATGGCTTTATTGCAGGGTGAGTTTTTGTCTTAGCAGGAAAATCAGTTCTTACATTACTTAGCCTATATTTATAAAAAAAGATATATATGTCAACACTAAATTAGCTATACGAATTACTAGAGACATTGCGTGGTTGTATTTTTTGTTCTTTTACGGTTCTCCATCACAGACACATCAGGTGTGTTCACGCCACGCCGAAATTACCGTAATTACAAGATTGATATGAGCATATGATTGTCAATGGCCGTCTTGAAAAGCTAACCGATTATTTGTGCAAAATCCTTGAAAACTGCCCAGAAAAATTATTTTTACAAGTTGGAATCTTGTAATTACGGTAATTTTGGCGTGGCATGAACGCACCTGATGTATAATCGCGCCCTCGGCTCTATATAAACGCGCGCATGGGAAACTTTAACTTGGGATTTTAAAATTGTGATTTCCAGCATCGATTGTCTGCTGTAAATAAACTATATGTTTCAATAAAACAATAAATACATATGTAATATAATAATAATAATAATTATATCATATTTATTATTTGATTATCTCCTGTTTAAAAAAAAATAGGAAAATGGGCGTGCTGTAGTAGGCTATCTTGGAATGGTTTTCTTTTTTGCATTTTAATTCTCACAATGATGGATGTCAATAAAAAATTGTGGAATTTTTAATTAGTCAATGCATCCTCTTATTTTCAAGAGGTAAACATAAAGCTGCATATAACACAATAAGCATATTCTTTATAGAGATTTCTTGTGAAAACTAAATGAAAGGTTAGAAAATATTTAGCGTGTAGGGTGTGTCCTCATACAAGCCTCTATATGTTTAATTATCATGGGAAAGGACACCTGAAAATAACAGTTATGACAGTTTATGCCTTTCCATTACACAATAAATGACATTGCATTTTTGCCTAACGCCTTTGTGTTTCTCTTGTAAGTCTAAATAGGTAGATTTTTTTTCAGTAATACAACTGAAAAGTTTTCAGTTTCGTACAAACGTACAGCCACTATATCTATTTTATACTCTCCACAATCATGAAAATGCAACAAATAAATAAGAATATATAAATAAATACAAACATGAATGAATGAATGAATGAATGAAGAAATTTGGCCAACAAATCCTCACAGTTCAGAAACCTCTCAGTAAAATAATGTTCTTTCAATACAGAATATGTCTGCTCCAACCAAACCCACATTATAATGTCACAGGAGGTGGAGAGTAGCACCGGAAGTGAACTTCATATAAATGTGCTTAAGAATAAACTGAGGATCCAGAGTTTGTACAATCCTCGACCCAAGCAAGCTCCACTTCACCAAAATGGTAACTCCCAAAAAACGCTAACATAACCTCTATTTCTCATCTTGTTAGAAAATGGTTAAAATAATACTTTATTTCAACAATTTCTCTCCCAAATCAGCCCATTTTCAAAGCATAATGGGAAGTGAAGGTCCTGTTGAATTGGGTTACTTGATTGAAACATGGTTGAATGGTTTTCTCTCTTGCATGTTATCTCTCAAAATGATGGATGTCAATTAAAAAATGTGTGTTCAATTCATGTCAGAAAGATTGTATTTACGAGTTGAATGCACATGAACCCCACCACAAAGTTGTAATTCCGAGTGGGAAGCAATGGCGGAATTTTTCAATCATGATACATTTATTTCTGAAAGCCGACAGTACAATGTAGTTTGTACGGATTTTGTGTACTGTTAATGAAGAAGAAAGATAAAGTTTGCCAAAAAAAATAAAAAAAATAAAAAAATTAAAATACTTATGAGCTGAAAGGCATTAGAGAACAAACTACATTTCCCATCTTTCTCGGGGAACATAATAATAATAATTATAATAATAATGAAAAATTAAATGAGACACATAATGTGCATTCTTTGAGAGTTCTGAACTTATAAAAACAAACTTGAATGCACCATATGTTAGTGTGAGGTCCAAAAAGGTAGTTTGTTACCTGAGGGCAACACCCTGCCCTAGAGGGTTAAATCTTCATGCAAGGACACATAAAAATGACAGTTTATGCCTTTCTATTACACAATAAATTACATTGCATTGTTGCCTAACACCTTTGTGCTTCTCTTGTAAGTCTATAGGTAGAATTATTCAGAAATACAACTGAAAAGTTTTCAGTTTAGTACAAACGTACACCCACTGTGTGTCATTTATACTTGCAACAATCATGAAAATGCAAAAAAAAAAAAAAAAATAATAAAAAAATATATAGTGAAAGTCCTGTTGAATTGGGATACTTGATTGAAACATGTTATTTCAAAATGAAAACATCAAGTTAATTCAAAGAGTAAGAGTTTCAAGTCAATTTAACATGAAGCAATCACATTTGAACCAGAAACAATACGTGACAATAGCTAAACATATTAATACATTTTGCCTTTTTTTAGACTATAAACTAGTTTTTATGGCAACCATTTAATGGGTTGCACCAATAAGGATTAATCTGAACTCTAGATTTAATCAAGGTTTATCTAATAATTCTGTTGTTGTTGTGAATTAATTAAGAATAGAAATGTTTAATTATCTTTAATAATAACAGAAACAGTTTTGTCATTTACAAGGTTGTTCAGCTTTAAGAAAAGTCTACCCATAATGCATAATGAGAGCGCGCAGATAGAAAAAGAAAGAGAAGAGAAAGGTAATTGACTCCATGTGTGTGTGCTGTATCTAAACAGTAAGTAAACAGTTTGTTTATTTTAATTCAAGTCGTCACTGGTCATTACTGCTTGTTAAGGAAGAAAAGACACAACAATCTTTGGTGCCGAAACCCGGGATAACTTGCAGGCAACATCCGAAATGGCGGAGCGACTTGAAAGACTACTCAGAAAACGGAGAGCTGTACGCGGAAGATTCCACGACGAGACTTTTAGTATGGAGGTTAAGTGACTTTTGACTTCAAGTCATGATGCAAAGGTCCCCTTTGGTATGGAAGTACCTTAGGGCCATAGAAATAAATTTATCCTAAGACACAAGTGAGATCACATTTTGTATCTTATATACGCACATTTTTTAAAAATGGCCGCCGACCATACTTGAGAGGCCCATATCTTTGCTTCTGTTGTAGCTATAATGACAAATTTGGTATCAACGTGTACATTTTGGGGGTCAAGGAGTCCAATAAAATACAGTGGGTACGGAAAGTATTCAGACCCCCTTAAATTGTTCACTCTTTGTTATATTGCAGCCATTTGCTAAAATCATTTAAGTTATTTTTTTTTCTCATTATTGTACACACAGCTCCCCATATTGACAGAAAAACACAGAATTGTTGACATTTTTGCACATTTATTAAAAAAGAAAAACTGAAATATCACATGGTCCTAAGTATTCAGACCCTTTGCTGTGACACTCATATATTTAACTCAGGTGCTGTCCATTTCTTCTGATCATCCTTGAGATGGTTCTACACCTTAATTTGAGTCCAGCTGTGTTTGATTATACTGATTGGACTTGATTAGGAAAGCCACACACCTGTCTATATAAGACCTTACAGCTCACAGTGCGTGTCAGAGCAAATGAGAATCATGAGGTCAAAGGAACTGCCTGAAGAGCTCAGAGACAGAATTGTGGCAAGGCACAGATCTGGCCAAGGTTACAAAAAAAATTTCTGCTGCACTTAAGGTTCCTAAGAGCACAGTGGCCTCCATAATCCTTAAATGGAAGACGTTTGGGACGACCAGAACCCTTCCTAGAGCTGGCCGTCCGGCCAAACTGAGCTATCGGGGGAGAAGAGCCTTGGTGAGAGAGGTAAAGAAGAACCCAAAGATCACTGTGGCTGAGCTCCAGAGATGCAGTCGGGAGATGGGAGAAAGTTGTAGTAAGTCAGCCATCACTGCAGCCATCCACCAGTCGGGGCTTTATGGCAGAGTGGCCCTACGGAAGCCTCTCCTCAGTGCAAGACCCATGAAAGCACACCTGAAGGACTCCAAGATGGTGATAAATAAGATTCTCTGGTCTGATGAGACCAAGATAGAACTTTTTGGCCTTAATTCTAAGCGGTATGTGTGGAGAAAACCAGGCACTGCTCATCACCTGTCCAATACAGTCTCAACAGTGAAGCATGGTGGTGGCAGCATCATGCTGTGGGGGTGTTTTTCAGCTGCAGGGACAGGACGACTGGTTGCAATCGAGGGAAAGATGATGTGGCCAAGTACAGGGATATCCTGGACGAAAACCTTCTCCAGAGTGCTCTGGACCTCAGACTGGGCCGAAGGTTCACCTTCCAACAAGACAATGACCCTAAGCACACAGCTAAAATAACGAAGGAGTGGCTTCACAACAACTCTGTGACTGTTCTTGAATGGCCCAGCCAGAGCCCTGACTTAAACCCAATTGAGAATCTCTGGAGAGACCTGAAAATGGCTGTCCACCGACGTTTACCATCCAACCTGACAGAACTGGAGAGGATCTGCAAGGAGGAATGGCAGAGGATACCCAAATCCAGGTGTGAAAAACTTGTTGCATCTTTCCCAAAAAGACTCATGGTTGTATTAGATCAAAAGGGTGCTTCTACTAAATACTGAGCAAAGGGTCTGAATACTTAGGACCATGTGATATTTCAGTTTTTCTTTTTTAATAAATGTGCAAAAATGTCAACAATTCTGTGTTTTTCTGTCAATATGGGGTGCTGTGTGTACAATAATGAGGGGGGGGGGAAAAGAACTTAAATGATTTTAGCAAATGGCTGCAATATAACAAAGAGTGAAACATGTAAGGGGGTCTGAATACTTTCCATACCCACTGTAGGTTCCAAGACTAAAAAAACAATAATGTTGTCCTTACCATGACAATTGGAGGTGAAGTATGCTATTTTTTTTTATTAAAAAACGCATGCCAAACACAGTCCATTCACAACTTAATAATAATTTAATAAATAACAACTTAAAGTGTTGAATATGTGTATTATGGGTGCAAAGGAACTGATTAGTGAGACAACAAGTTCATAACTATGTTCACAGTTTATAAGTAGGCAATGCCATACCTACAATATTCTAGTGATGAAGACTAATAGTTTAGTGTAAATGCATCACTAAGATGATTTTCTATTTAGATGTCTGCACCACTGTGGGAACATGAGCCACGACATCCACAGAGAGACATGCAAGGCAGCCTCTGCATGCAGCATTTGCAAGGTGCCTTACAGTCAGTCTCACACTTGCAAATGACAAGTTCTGGCAAGTTCTTTGAAATAATGGCAGTTGTAGTGTAGACAGGAGTTGGTGGAGAGTCTGGGGAATCCTGCTTCAATAAAAATGACGCTAACTAGTCACTAGCTAGTTATGATGAAGCTAACTAGTTACTAGCGACCTAGTTATAATGAAGCTAACTAGTTACTAGCTAGCTAGCTAGTTATTAGTTATCTAACATTAAAAACATTTATCTATTTAATGAGAAAGTCATGCAAACCTCAAAGTGTTAACCTGTCACCTCTGACCTTCAACAGCTGTCACAGCTCCTGGTGCAGATGGGATGTGTTGTTGCAGGAACTGATTTGCTATAGGCTACTCTTGACTGGTTGAAATCTCATTCTACTTAAGACAAATGTAATGTACAAAAGTAGCTGCACTGCTTAAATACAAAATAAAAGTTTTTGAAGGAAAAGATAAGTAAAGTCAGTCTGATGACACAATTTTTATGTGAAAAGTGCATATTTACCCCCAATTGTCATGATATGGGGAACATTTTTTATTTTTTTTTTACTTGAAACCAATTTTATTGGATTCCTTGACCCCAAAAATTTACACTTTGACACCAAATTTGTCATTATAGTAGCCTGGCAAGCCAGACGTACATCAAGATGTTTAGTCTGGCAACTCACCATAGACACGGTCAATCTGATGGGTGGGATAAACGGCTGTCTTTCAAATTCCCTCTGCACACAATAGGACAGCGCTTCAACCAACCAGAGCGTTTTCCCAACAGCGGAGCTAACGTTAGTTGATAGATTCAACTTTTAAATCTGGCCGACAAAACTACGAACACATCTTCCTTTTTTTAAGAATGACTTAAGTGCCGTTCTTTGTTCTTTTCTCAAAGAAAAACTTAACTCCAAGTCCTCCAGAGTTGCGGCCAAAGCCGATTCGAAAGACTGCTGTTCTCCATCCGCAGCAGCCGTCATTCTTTGTTTTCAAGTGGCAGGAACCGTCGCAACTCTGTCGTCATATGTTAAGCCCGCCCCCGCCCCCGCCTACTCTATACACGACGTGATTGGCCTGACCCAATTTAGGTTTTTGCAGCAAAAAGGTCTATTGAGAGTTGCTAGACCCACCCTGGCTGCAAAATAATTTTGCTGCCGCTAGGGTGCGTCTAGATTTCTAGGCTATCATTATAGCGATAACAGAAGCAAAGATATAGGCTCTAGAGTATTTTCGGTGCATTGGCGACCATTTTTGAAAAAACCTGTTTATTTCTGATATAAAGTGTGATCTCACTTGTGTCTTAGGATAAATTTATTTTGATGAGCCTAAGGTACTTCCATAACAAAGGCGACCTTTGCATCATGACTTGAAGTCAAAGGCCTATTTTTTGGGCTTAACCTCCCTACTATTTTGCAAGACATAGAAACAGAGGTTGGCAAAGATGATCCGATCATTGACAGATTATGTGAACTGTTAGCCCTGTTATCTGCAAAAGAGGAAACGATGCTGGAGTTAGATCGCGAAATAGAGGAGTGTACAGAAATTGATGATTTGGAAAATGAAGTTGTTGATGCGGAGGAGTATGGAGAGTGAGTCGTCAGCGTGAAGGCTCGCGTGCGGCGCGTGATGCAGAGAATCCGGGAAAGCACCAACAGCAGGCTGTGTGACACAGTGCCATTGCAGCGCGGACAGACAGTTAAAGGGATTGTTCACTTTGAAATACAATTTTGGTATGTTTTAGCTTACCTCAAGGGCATCCAAGATGTAGGTGTCTTTTTTTCCGCAGTAGTTTCAATTTTGATATTTTTAGGTCAAACCGTTCTTGTCTGTCAGTCATATAATGCAGGTCTATGGTCACTATCTCAAAGAGCATGCACAGAGTCCAAATTAAACAATTCCCCATCGTAAGTACACACTGATGGCCTAAGACACGAAACAAGCGGTTTGTGTGAGAAAACGAACAGTATATATACATCCTTGCTTTGTGACGTGTGCGCAGACTGGTGCATAGATATATACACTAGATGTCGCCTTGGCTACGGTTTCTTTCCAATGAACTGCAGTAGCCAAGGCGACATCTAGTGTATATATCTATGCACCAGTCTGCGCACACGTCACACAGCAGGATGCGCGCGCGCCCTCAGATCACTTGGACGTGGCTGTGGCTGGCATCGTGTCTTAGGCCATCAATGTGTACTTACGATGGGGAATTGTTTAATTTGGACGATGGGGAATTGTTTTAATTTGGACTCTGTGCATGCTCTTTGAGATAGTGACCATAGACCTGCATTATATGACTGACAGACAAGAACGGTTTGACCTAAAAATATCAAAATTGAAACTACTGCGGAAAAAAAGACACCTACATCTTGGATGCCCTTGAGGTAAGCTAAAACATACCAAAATTTTATTTCAAAGTGAACTATCCCTTTAAGTTACCCAAGTTAATTATCAGCTAGTTCAGCAGTGAAATTAGCTTGTGGCAAGACTTTTGGAATCAGTTTGAAACCGCTATTCACAGAAACGACGCGCTGAGCAAAACAGAGAAGTTTAATTATTTAAAGACATATGTAACCGGTGCTGCTTCAAAGGCAATAGCGGGACTGATGTTGACAGACGGCAATTACGATCACGCGATCGATCTGCTTTTGAACCGGTTTGAATCCTTTTGAAAGGATCTGCTCATTAATGCGCATATGACCAAGTTGTTGAATCTCTGCCCAGTAAAGAAATCACACGATGTCAGTGCTCTGAGACAACTTTACGATGAATGTGAAGTACAGATCCGTAGCTTAGAATCGCTGGATGTTGCATCAGAGGCATACGGCAGCCTGCTATGCCCTGTTCTGCTACAGATGATTCCAGACAACATTGCTCTTCAGTACAGTCGCCAAAGAGGAACCAGTGATGAATGGAAGGTCTCAGAAGTTATGGAATTTCTACAGAAAGATATTCTGAGCAGAGAAAGAGCCATACAACTGATTAAGCCAGGTAATTCCAAAGACAGCCAGAGCTATCATAAACCATTTAAAAGACCAGAAACATCAATTGAAATTGTAAAGTATGGACTAGTGGTTCGTTTAGGATGGGAGCACTACAGAAAGATTCCAGCCAGAGAATCCTTTATCAGCTTTATTTTAAAGATCAGGATGCCAATATACAAGTTCGTATAAGTGACTGTATGTGGTCTAAACAGAGAGAAAGAAAAAGAAATAATGCAATGGTAAGAATTACTGATTAATAAACAAATAAAGTAATACTATGCTACGCTCATTGTCATCATTCACAACAGTACAGTACAGAAAATAAGAATTGACGTTAATACAGTGCAACCAAATATTTCACTATATGTCCTTTAATATCTGTACTGCTGCACCATTAAGTGACTATGCAGCATGACACTGTATCACTATAACACTCGATGCAGGTAGCACCAAATAAACAGTAAATGCACTGCACTCGAACGCAGAAGCATATCTCTAAATAACTAACACAAAAATAAGGTCTAAATCGACATATAGAGGGCTAATTATTGCACACAGGAAAGATGTCGCATATTATAGCACGCTCTAGCATCATGAGTCATGACTACACTAATTGGTCACGCAGTTCAACAAATAAAACTAGTTCGCATGAACATACATGAATTTCACAACATTCATCACAACGCAGTACAAACATGCAACAGTAGTAAAAACTTACTTGCTTTTCATAAAACGCACACAAAAGTAAAGAAAAGGGTCTCTGAGTCTTCTCTCATCATCCCTGAGCACGAACAACTGAGCAGCGCGCTGCATTTCCTGTACAGGCGCAGTTCACGTGATGGAGCGTTCAAACGCACTTACTGTAGGAAACCTCAGCGCTGAACGAATAGGCTTTCAGACAAGGCCGCCCCCAATTGTCCGCATGGCAGTTGAAAGAGTAGGAGAAAGTCTATTTGGTGGTCTCTTCTTCGTCCTTGTCCTCCAGAGCTGGGAGCAGGATGAGCCGGGCGACTGGACGAATGTAGGTGCGGTCCTTCACTTGAACACTGATAGTCCGTACGCGTCCATCTGCTCCTGGATGAGTCTGGATAATCCGTCCTACGGGCCATGACGCTCGGGGGAGTTGGGGATCCACGATTAAAACAACATCGCCTATTGAAAGTGCCTTTCCGTCTTTCCTCCACTTACTGCGCTCTTGTAGCCCTGGTAGGTAGTGACTGATGAAGGATGACCAGAAGCGATCGGCGATGGCTTGACTGTGCCTCCAACGTCTTCTCCCGAGGTCACTGGGGTCGTAAACTGCTTGAGGAAGCGACGAGTCGTGACGGCCCATGAGGAGGAGATTAGGCGTGACCGGATCTGGATCAGAGGCATCTGATGACAAGTAGCCTGATGGTGCGTTCACACCGGACGCGAATAGCGCGTCAGGCGCGAGTGATTTCAATGTTAAGTCAATGCAAAGACGCGTTACGCGCGTAAAAAATTCCTGCGGCGCGAATGAGGCGTAGAGCGCGGCGCGGTAGACGCGAATACGCCTCATTCGCGCGTCAAGTTCGCGCGAATTGAGCGTCTGGCGCGTAAAGCGCGTTACGCGCGAATGTTTTATGTAGTGCTATTTGTGCATTCTCGTGTTTGACGCGAATTCGCGTCTGCCGCCCGAGTTGAAAAATCTGAACTTCTGCGTCAATTCGCGCCGCGTTAACCAATCAGGAGCCTGCTTGCTGCTGTCACGTGGTGAAGTGACAGTTTATAATGTTATTTTATGTTTGGCCTCAATAAATTATTTTGTAATATGACTAAAATGCTTGGTGTGCAAAGCAAATCTTTCACATAAAAACTCGATTTCAATATATGAGAGATACTCATTTTGTTTTGAATGCTATTTATTCCATATCTATTCTAGATTATATGAAACATTATTATTCTAATGTAAAGACAACAAACACAATTTAGTGTATAAAAACTTTGTTAAAAATCACAGGACAGGTTTCACTTTTGGAGGCTGGCTCCATTTATTATCAAAACAAAAATAAATGTTTAGGTGGGTGGGGGCGAGGGTGAACCTCGCGCCGGGCTGTAGAGCGCGGGCTCGACAGGCATAGACCACTCGAGGCCGAGGCCTAACGGCCTACGCTGTCCTCGTCAGCGTCCTCACCATTAGGTCCATCAAACCTAGCTCCTGGAGCAAATTGTGAAACTCCTGAAACCCTCCGGAGGGTCTGGTGGACCCGAGTACATCGACGATGTCCCCTACGCAGCTGTTTCTGCTCTCCAGAGCATATACGAGCGGTGACTCTCTCTATTAATGCTAATGCTAATGCTCGATAAACATCTAAAAAAGATGGCCGCCAAAACTTTCACCTCTGACGCGCGTAAATTTCGCTTCAAACTTTTGTTTTTACGCGCGTTAGACACGCGAATTAACACAAAGTGGTCAAGCGTCAAACTAGACGCGGCAGGCGCGAATTTGACGCGCTATTCGCGTCCGGTGTGAACGCAGCATGAGGGTTTCGCATTCATTATGCCCTCGACCTCCACTAAGATTGTCATCAGGACAGGTTCAGGAACAGTCTGGTCTTTAAGGACAACGCGAAGTGCAGTCTTGATAGATTTCACTTCCTCTCCCATGTGCCACCAAAGTGCAGCGCACTTGGAGGATTGAATCGGAAGGATATCTGCTGTTCAGCGAGTTGCTCTCTCCACTGAGGTGCCATGGCAGCAACGGCTTCACGCAACTCTCTCTCTCCACCGACAAAGTTGGTACCATTGTCCATGAGGAGTTCGAATGGTCTGCCACGTCGAGAGATGAATCTTCTCAGTGACAGCAGGAAAGCATCTGTATCAAGGCTTTCTAATAGATCCAGATGCACCGAGCGAGTTGTCATGCATTTGTAGACAATGCCCCACCTTTTCTCGGTGCGGCGACCGATCCTCACTTGGAAAGGTCCAAAGCAATCAACTCCGGTTGAATAGAACGGTGGCTTATGGAGGCGTAGCCGAGCTGGTGGGTAATCTGCCATCTTCGGTACGTCGGGTTTTGCTCTCCATCGTCGGCACTCCAGACATGAATGCTGATGCTTTCGAATGGCCTCTCTACCACGGATGATCCAAAACCTGCGTCTAAGCTCGGCAAGAACTCGTTCTGGCCCAGGGTGCAGTAGTGACTATGGACTAGTGGTTCGTTTAGGATGGCTTGGGTCCAAGATAACTGGGTGGATGGTATCCAGGTCTAGTCCTTCAGCATGCCTTAACCTGCCACCGACTCTGAGTAGCTCTGTGGCTCCTTCATATTCTGGTGACAGAGATGCGAGACGACTGTCTGAAGGAAGAGTACGTCCAGCTTTGAGAGCTCTCAATTCTTCAGCAAAGCAGTCCTCTTGAGCCTTTTGTACCATCAGCTTCTCTGCTTGCAGAAAATCGGCAGCGGGAAAGTGTACTGTAGTATTAGCATCAGCCGCCCCGTGAAAGGAGCTAGCAGTTTCCTTAAGAAGCTTTTTCCAGTTGGAGAACTTACTGGGGTCCGGAAGTTGTGTGGACAAGATGCTGGACACAGTTCCCACGAAGGCAGACTTCCTTAACTCTGTGGTGTCTGGTTCTACCTCAGATGAGGGCATGTTGGGCCACTCCCTCTCAGACAAATGGAGGAAATGTGGACCTTTGTTCCAGCGATGATCCTGTACCATCTCTTGCAGAGTGAGTCCGCGGGTTATATCATCAGCTGGATTGCTTAGAGTGTCAACATACCGCCATTGAACAGGGTTGGTGAGGTTCTGGATTTCTGCGACGCGTGTTCCCACGAACACTTTGTAACGGCAGGATTCTGATTTGATCCAGTGCAGCACAGTTGTGGAGTCTGACCAAAGAGTGATGTGCTCAGGTGGTACTGCAAGCTCTGTCTCGATCACTCTAGCCAGCTGTGCTCCTGTAAGCGCGGCACTGAGCTCGAGACGCGGAATAGACAGCTGCTTACGGGGCGCGACTCTCGATCTGGCAAACACGAAGGAGACATAGACTTGTTGACTGTCATTTGTCGTCTGCATGTAGGCTACTGATCCATAGGCGCGCTCCGAGGCATCACAGAAAATGTGGATGTGACGGGTTGCGTTGGCAGTATCGGCGGTGGCTGGTGCATAGGGACGAGGCAGCTTGAGATGTTGCAAAATGGGAATTTCCTGCACCCAACTCGACCATTTCTCCAGAAGGTCAGCGGGTTGGATCTTGTCGTCCCAGCCAATGTTGGCCTTCCACATGTCCTGAACAAGCACTTTACATCTTGTTGTGAATGGCACAATGTAGCCCAATGGGTCGTAAAGCTTGGCAAGGACACTGTAGACGTTACGAAGAGTAGCGTCTGAAGATTCAGTATGGCGATGTTTGTAACTCAGGGTGGCGTTCAAACAGTCCCAGCAGAGTCCAAGCGTGGGCTCTTGGAGGTTGTCACTGGCCTTGGATAGCCATAGCTCACTGCTAGCCGACTGCGCTTCAGGAGGTAGATGTGCTACAACTTCAGGCATGTTACTAGCCCATTGCCGGATTTCGAAACCTCCCTTGTTCAGAAGCGCTCGCAGATCATCGACTAGAACCTTGGCATTCTCAGCTTTACTCACACTGTGGAGGCAATTGTCGACATAGAACGAGTGCTCGATCACGTGCATGAGAGGAGAATCTGGTGGTTCGTGGTCTCTGACGTGCTGCTGCAGGGCAAAGACCGCACAGCAGGGGCTGCACGTTGTTCCAAATGGTAACACCTCCCATTGGAATATGCGTGGTTCAGATGTCCTCTGCATGTCACGCCACAGGAATCGTAGGAGTGGTTTATCACTAGGCAACAAGCGGATCTGGTGGAACATCGACTTGATATCTCCGCTGATGGCCACAGCATGACATCGAAACCTCATCAGGACTCCAATCATGGTCGGACCGAGCGTTGGTCCCGGCAGGAGTTGGTCATTCAGGGACAGGCCGTTAAAGGAGAAGGAACAGTTAAAGACTACTCTGTCCTTTCCATTGTGGTGTACCATATGATGAGGTACATACCACGACTCTGTGGTCTTTGCTGCCTCTTCTGTAAAGATTTCCGCGACATAGCCAGACTGAACTAGTTTATCCATCTCCTTGCAGTATGAGGCTGCTCGAACGGTGTCCTTGGCCAATCTGCGCTCAGTGCTGCGTAGGTTAGGCATCACGGCATCTTGCTGAGCACAGAGTTGGATGACTGGCTGACGACGCAACAGTGGAGTAGCATAGTGCTGAGTACCGTCGACAGATACACGTTCGGAGGCTGTCTGTAAGAGGATGAGCGCCTGCTGGTCTTGCTTGGAACGCGATGCAGTCTTCTCACTGACATAGGGGACTGTGTCAATGTGCCAAAGACGTTCCACATTCCTGAGGAGTTCAGTATATGAAGACTCGGTGGCGATGTGCAGACAGGAAGACTGGTGAGAAGAGACTGGCATGATGTCAGAAGGACCTTGCAAGGACCAGCCTAGCCTTGTGCAGATAGCTATAGGACCGCCAGATGGGCCTGCTCTGACTGGCTGTGTAGGAGTGAGAAGCTGAGGCATATCAGAGCCGATGAGGAGCAGAGGTTGGGCTCTGTGGATAGGCGTCAAAGGAAGTCCTTTGAGATGCTCATAGCGCTTCTGGAGAGCTGCTACTGGGTACGTGTGCTCAGATAAACTCAGACTGCTTGCAGTGAACGCATGTTGAATCCAAAACTTCTTGTTTGGCTTGAAGATGGGGGACACATGAAAACTAACTGAGGAACCTTTCAGTTCCTTCACCTCTTGCTGGACTGTCCTCAGATGAAGCGTCTCTGGATGCTGAGAGAGTTGTAGTTGCTCTACAGCTTGTGGGAGGATAATCGTTCTCTCCGAACCATCATCGAGCACTGCAAATGTCTCAAGAGTGCGATCTCCATGATGCAGAAGCACTTTGACAAACTTCAGCAACACTCTCTGAGGGCTCCTGGGCTGCTCAATGTAGACAATGGGCTTCGGATTAGTGACCATCAGCACTTTCTGGGATGACTCTTGGATGGCGTCATGCAGGACTGTAAGGTGTTTCTCTTTGCAAATCTTACATGGGCGTTTAAGCGTGCAGGCTGTAGCCTTGTGGCCGCGGCCGCATTTCCAACATCTGTCGCCTTCCTGGATCCACTTCCTAATCTCAGCAGTAGACAGTTTCTTGAAGTCGGGGCATGAGTTAAGGTAGTGCTCCTTATTGTTGCAGAACGGGCAATAAGGACTGAGTTTGAAAGCTTGAGACTTCGAATGAGAGGTCTCCTTGTCGGCTGTCTCCCCAGAGCAGAGGAAGACTGACGCTGTTTTATCTTTGGGCTTTGAACTACGTTGATCTCTCTTTGGAAGGGTAGGCCCTGTAGAGTTGTAGAGAAGAGTAGCCCGACTGGCGAGACGCTTGGCTTGAGCCTTCATCTGGAGCCACGCAGCGAGGTCGGGCAGGGAGTAGGTGAGCTCTGAACCTGGCTGCAGGATGCCGCGAACGAGACAATATTCCACAAATCCATCTCTGTAGGAAGGAGACATTTTGCTTAAGAGACGGTCAACATGGGAACCACACCTGAGCTCGTATCCAACAGGTCCCTCTAAAGTGCATAGCATACCGACAAGCGACTGGACTGAGAGGGCGAAGGAGTCGAATGCCTCTGCGTCTCCTGATTTAATGGCTGGGGAGTTAAGTATTGCCGCTAGTTCACTTTGAACCAGTTGTCTTGGCTGGCCATATTTGTCTTGCAGAGCTCCCAATGCAGCTGTATACGGTGCGGGGTCATACATATATGATTTGGCCAGCTGCAGAGCACTCTGAAGCTTGAGCTGACTCAGGAGAACTTGATATTTATAGTGCTCGCTGAGATGAGGGTGACTATTCATCAAGTTGTCGAGCGCCATCTTCAAAAGTGCAAAATCACTTTCTTTGCCACTCTCGAAGAAGGGAAGTGTCGGTTTGGGAATGCCGTAAGACGTAGCAATCAGGGTCTCCATACCCGGGTAGGTCCAGGGTGGTGCCATCTGAATTGGTGTTGCAGTTGGTGTACTGCGGTGAGCATACTGCACTGCGGGAGGTGGCGGTGCCACTGTAACTGATCGTGGTGGCATTGTGAAGCTTATACTGGTAGCTGGAGCCCCTAGGTACTGAGACGGGAGACTAGTTGTGACAGAAGACCTTGCTATCTGTGACGCTCCACCTGCCTGGGTAGTTACCGTGGAGAGGACGGGAACGAATGAGACAGGTGCAGATGGAAGTACAGAGACTGGTGCTGCAATCGGTGCTGCGCTGACAGGAACACTGATCTGGGCACTCGTGACGGGATTAGCAGGTGGTGCTAATATCTGAGTAGGAACAGTGGAGAGAGGTGTTACCTGAACTGGCTGTTGCACAGGTGGATGCTGCATGGGGACCAATGGCGCCAGAGTTGGCTGTTGAGACAATTGTGATGGCAGAGGTAGCTTGGAGAACGTAGCGGGAGCTGACGACGTAGACAAGGAATCATCGTTCGTCCCTGTCAGGTAGGTCTTTACAAGACTGGCAATGTGTACCTCCTTCTCGAGTTTCTTCAAGCGCCTGCGTCTTCCCATCTCTCTAGCTATTCTCTCTTTAGCCAGATGTGCTTCCTCTTGTAGCCGCTGTCCTTCTCTAGCTTGTGCATCCAATGCTGCAGCTTCTAAGTCAGCTTTCCTTTCCTCTTCTATTTCCTGTTGTAGGTCAGCTAGCTCCAATCCTTTGATCTCCTCCTCTAAAGCAGCTTCTTGTATATCAGACGTACTTCGAAACAGATGGAGTCCGTAAGATAACTGAGAGGACCGTCGTGAATGTGCAGCTGACCGGTAACTTGTCAAACTCCTAGCTCTGGTTGACTGAGCCTGGTCTGGTTGTCCTACAGGGGTAGAGGAGGCTTGGACCACAGGCTGTTGAGAGGGCAGAAAAGTGACTTCATACTGGGCCAAATGTGCAGGTGGACGAGGGTCTCTCTTGGGTCGGTCCGATGACTCCTGCTGCTGACCATCAGTTGCTGACTCCATAGTGTCGGGGGAACCCTAATCCGGCTCGAAGGACCAATGTAAAGTATGGACTAGTGGTTCGTTTAGGATGGGAGCACTACAGAAAGATTCCGGCCAGAGAATCCTTTATCAGCTTTATTTTAAAGATCAGGATGCCAATATACAAGTTTGTATAAGTGACTGTATGTGGTCTAAACAGAGAGAAAGAAAAAGAAATAATGCAATGGTAAGAATTACTGATTAATAAACAAATAAAGTAATACTATGCTACGCTCATTGTCATCATTCACAACAGTACAGTACAGAAAATAAGAATTGACGTTAATACAGTGCAACAAAATATGTCACTATATGTCCTTTAATATCTGTACTGCTGCACCATTAAGTGACTATGCAGCATGACACTGTATCACTATAACACTCGATGCAGGTAGCACCAAATAAACAGTAAATGCACTGCACTCGAACGCAGAAGCATATCTCTAAATAACTAACACAAAAATAAGGTCTAAATCGACATATAGAGGGCTAATTATTGCACACAGGAAAGATGTCGCATATTACAGCACGCTCTAGCATCATGACTACACTAATTGGTCACGCAGTTCAACAAATAAAACTAGTTCGCATGAACATACATGAATTTCACAACATTCATCACAACGCAGTACAAACATGCAACAGTAGTAAAAACTTACTTGCTTTTCATAAAACGCACACAAAAGTAAAGAAAAGGGTCTCTGAGTCTTCTCTCATCATCCCTGAGCACGAACAACTGAGCAGCGCGCTGCATTTCCTGTACAGGCGCAGTTCACGTGATGGAGCGTTCAAACGCACTTACTGTAGGAAACCTCAGCGCTGAACGAATAGGCTTTCAGACAGAAATGAAGCAGAAAAAGCATCACATGCCGTCAGCTGCAGTACTGCAAACCACCAGTCAAATAATACAGAACTGTCTTTTCTGTGACAGTGCAGCACACAAAACAGAACTGTGTCCAGGAACTGATATTGCTGCACGAAAGGTAAAATTGATGAAACTGGGACGATGCTTTGTTTGTCTTGGGCCAAAGCACATTGCAAGATTCTGTAAAGCCAAGGTGTGCTGTAATGTGTGTGGAGGCAGACATCATAGTGCTGTGTGTGAGAAAGGAGAAACAAACACTTCAGACACTGACTACAAGGATGATGTAGTTTCTTCATTTGCTTTACATTCTGTTAAGATCCAGCCCAATAAACAGAACGCTGTGCTTCTTCAGACTGTAAGAGCATGGGCAGAAGGACCTGGTGGGCGTAAAAGCATTCGCTGCTTACTGGATGGGGGCAGTCAGAGAAGCGTTATCAGTGAGAACACAGTAAGAGCTTTAAAATTGCCTGTGACAAAGCAAGAAACTTTCACTCTTCATACTTTTGGCTCTGCAGCACCAGTACACCGCTCTCTACGCAATAATTGGTATTTATAAAAAGCAAACTTGATGGGAAAATGTGCGGTCCTTCACGCAAGCTCTGACCCCGGCGTACGCACAAAAACGGGTGAAATGAGAAATGGCGACACCGTCGGCAGATGGAAGAAACACGTGAAAGTGTGTGAAACTGTAGACCGTTGTGTAAAAAGAAATGACAATACTGCCTCTCATAAATAACATGAAGACTTCACAAAGCAAGTCTTACAATTAACAGCCTACACGAACACCCGTTTGATCGATCTGCAGTGTAAAATAAACAAAATCAAATGAAGATTACAACAGAAATGCAAATTAACACATATTTGCAAAAAGAAAAGTGAAATATGTTCTGCAATAACATTGGCATGTTATGAGTTAAGAGGGGTCAGCTCCGGTGTCCCCTTCCCCCCACCCGTGGCAGACACACTCTGGCGATGGAGCGCTAGACGCTTTTTTGCATCGACTTTGATGTCCGACCATTTCTTTTTTATTTCGGCCACGGTCGAGGTTGTGAGGCTGCAGAATTAACGGCATCTGCAACCTTTTGCCACTCAAGTGCCTTTTTGGCATTAGTAATGCCCACACTGTGCCCTCCAAACAACATTTTACTGCTCTTTTCCACCTCGCCAACGATAATTTCTACTTCACATTGAGTGAAGCTACGTTTCTTGGTTTTCCTCTCTGTGTTTGCCATGATTTCACAATCGATGAATATTAACTTGTGGGCGTTTCACGCACTATTTATGGGCAACTATGGGCGTGACATGAAGCCGCAAAAGCTGCGCTACATTTAGAATTGATTGTGATTTATTAAGGGAAAACTGCGTAGGATGTGCGTGCGCACGGTTTTATAAATCGGAATATTTCTGTGCGTACGCACGTCCTATGTTTCATCCGTACGCCACTTCTGACGCAAATCCTACGCAAAGTTTTATAAATGAGGCCCCAGGTGAGCACATCCAAGCAGAGTTGAAACGAAAAGGCTTGCAGTTGGCAGACTACCCAGACCCCAGCACTTGTGATACAGAGTTGTCTATGCTGATTGGTGCAGACTATTATTGGCATATAGTGTCAGGCCAAGTGGAAAGAATCACAGATGCTCTTGTGGCCATTGAGAGCATTTTTGGATGGTCAGTGCAGGGCCCAGTCACAATGTCCAGTGTTTCTGACACAGCATGCATGCACATATAAATTAATGAAGACATGCTGGTCTCAGAACGTCTGAAAGCCTTTTGGGAAATAGAGTCCCTTGGCATTACCATGCAGCAGACAGACCGCCCTGAAGAAGAGGAGGCTCTTCACATGTTTGAAAAAACAAAAACGGGCGATATGAAGTTGAGCTGCCATGGCGACCTGACAAACCAGAACTCCCAGATAACTACAGAATCGCAAGGAAAAGATTTGAAGGGCTTACAAGAAAGTTGCAGTCAGATGTAGTGCTCTATCACAGATATAATGAAGTTGTGAGTGATTACCTTGAGCAAGGCATCGTCGAAGACGTGATGGAGGATGGATCATCTCCAAACGCTGTAAAGTATTACATGCCTCATCATGCTGTTCTTCGAGAAGACAAGGTAACAACAAAGCTCAGAGTAGTGTTTGATGCTTCATCACATGACATTGGCTTTCCATCACTAAATGACTGTCTACTTACTGGTCCTAACCTGAATCCAGATCTGCTCAGCATACTAATAAAATTCAGACTGAATGAGATTGCATTTACCGCAGACATCAAGAAGGCTTTCTTGCAGATTTATCTTGCTGAGAAGGACAGAGATGCAGTGCGGTTCCTCTGGCTCACTGCACCACCCCATGAAGACGCAGGTGAGAAGCTGCGTGTGCTACGGATGACGAGAGTGGTGTTTGGAGTGTCCCCCAGCCCATTCCTCCTGGCAGCTACAGTGAGAAAGCATCTGAAGGAATATGAAGACCAACTTCCTGAGGTAGTAAAGATAATAAAATAATCACTTTATGTTGGTGACTTAATCTCATGTGCAAGTGATGTCGAAAATGTCTTCTGCTGGCATGGACCTTTGCAAGTGGACAACCAACTGTGCTGCATTGAAGGAGAAATGGAAGACAACAATGAGTGAACATGCAGAGGAGACAGAAACGCATGGATCAGTGCTAAAGGTACTAGGCTTGGTATGGAGAACTAAAACAGATGCATTCGTCTTTGACCTGACTGCATTGCTGGATGCTGTAGCTAAAAGAGAGAATACTAAAAGAAGTGTTCTAAAGCTCTCTGCTCGCATATTCAACCCAATATGCTTTCTTACCCCATTCACTGTGCGAGTGAAATGCCTTTTCCAAGAGATGTGGATACGAGGCCTCGGCTGGGATGAGGAGCTGCCCACAGATCTTGCACAAGAATGGCAAGGATGGTGTTCAGAACTTCCACAGATCCACCACATACACATTCCTCGTTGGTATGGAATAAAATCAGTGCACAGACACGACGCACATCAACTCCACGTGTTTTGTGATGCAAGCGAGAAAGCTTATAGTACTGCCGCTTACCTGCTACGAGTAGCTGATGATGGAGCAAAGACCACATGCCTTGTTGCTTCAAAGTCCAGGGTTGCCCCCCTGAAGAAGATCTCACTGCCTCATCTTGAGCTGATGGGAGCAGTGATTGGAGCAAGACTAGGAAACAGTCTGTTAAAGCCTCTGAATATGGTTCCATCAAGTTCCATCAAGTTCATATGTGGACGGATTCGATGATTGTGCTGCAGTGGATTCGCAGTCCAGCTCACAAATGGAAACAGTTTATGTCAAACCGAGTGTCAGAAATCCAGTCTTTAACCAATCCTGCAATGTGGTCTCACTGTAAAGGCAAGTTCAATCCTGCAGACCTTCCCACCAGAGGTCAGACTGCAGCTAACCTGAAGGAAAGTGAACTGTGGTGGAAAGGACCTTAATTTCTGACTGCACCGAATCTATTGGAAGAGAGCGATGAAGATCAAAGCGATGAAGATGTGACTAGTGAGCTAAAGCAAGGTCAGCAGATCATCGTGCAACTCAGTAGTGGTAGTGACGAAAAGAGAATGGAACCTGTGCTGGATTTACTGAAGTACAGTAAGCTGAAGCGAGTTCTGCGAGTCACTGCTTGGATCAAGCGGTTTGTGCACAATGCAAGTTCAAGCTCCAAGATGCGAGGTGAGTTGATTGCTGAGGAAATGTTTGAGGTCGAGAAGTACTGGATAAAGGTGACACAAGATAGCAGCTTTAGTCATGAAGTCAATTTGCTGAAAGCTGGTAAGAGCACGCAGATTCAAAAATCAGAGACCTAAAACCTTTCCTTGACGAAGATGAATTGCTCTGTGTTGGAGGCAGACTGCAACAGTCAGACTTCAGTTACAGAGAAAAACATCCATGGATTCTGCCCAACAAAGACAGATATTGTGAGCTGCTGGTTCAGCACAATCATGAATTTATCATGCATTCTGGTCTGAGAGACACACTCGTACGAATTAGAAGTAGATACTGGATTTTGTGAGCCAGAGAAATTGTGAAAACTATTCTGTCAAAATGTACTGTGTGCAAAAGATTTAAAGCAAAGCCCGCACAGCAGGACACTGCTCCATTACCACGAGACAGAATATCAAGACCTTAGTGAGGTGTGGAAAGCCATCAAAGATCCACAAATTCTGGAATACTTCTCAGGGAAGGGCATCACTTGGCGTTTCATTGTAGAACGAGCAGCCTGGTGGGGTGGATTTTGGGAGAGGTTTGTAAGGTCTGTGAAAACGAGCCTGAGGAAGGTGCTAGGAAAGGCATCGCTCACCTTTGAAGAAATGTCTACACTCCTTGCAGAAGTAGAGGCCACACTGAATTCCAGACCCCTCACCTTTGTCCACAATGAGCTCGACGAGCCACAGCCACTAACACCAGCACACTTCTTGGTGGGTGAACGACTCACTTCACTGCTTCCAAAACCATTTCCTGCAGACTATGATCATCCCATTGTGAGTAAAGAGGATATGACAAAAAGGTGGAGATACAGGAACCGACTCATGACCAACCTGTGGAATCGCTGGAGGAAGGACTACCTACTGGACCTGAAATCTGCACATTCCTGCAACACACAGAAACCTACTGAGTTGAAGATGGATGACATTGTTCTCATAGGTGATGCCAACATGTCGAGACAAACCTGGAAATTAGGAACATTTGAAGAGCTGTTCCCAGGCCGAGATGGCAAAGTTAGATCATGTGCTGTTCGCACATCCACAGGGACTGTGTTAAAGAGACCCATTCAATTGCTTTACGCATTAGAGATTTAAGCTGATGAACATTTGTTCATGGGGGGAGGATGTTGTGAATTAATTAAGAATAGAAATATTGTCATAAATATAAAAAATATAAAAGGTGTGCATCACACATGAGACCTGGGTGAACAATGTACAGTTGGTTTTATGACTGTAAGTCATTGTCTTCAAATGCTATTGAAGTTAGAAACGTTTATGCCAATATCGCATGTAATTTTGAGACGGTCCCTAAATATGCGAATATCGAACGTCCAACGTCAAACCAACTTCATGCCAGAGCAAACGTGCGACAAAAAAGCCCATTCAACTTAAGAATGCGCTTCAGGTGTCTTTCACTTATAACGTACCCATGTTTTATCTTTATATGACATTCCTAATTTAAAGTAAAATGTTATTTCTGCTGTCATCTCCATTTCTGCTGTAGCCCAGTCTATGCTATGGTACGGTTACAGTATTGGCCGCTGTGGCTCCCTCAACATAACTCGTGGCCACGACAAATAGATGTCGTTCTCTCAAAATATGAAGTCGTGGCCTCGAGAAAAATATATCGTTCCCTCAACATATAATCTCGTGGCCACGACTTATAATCACGTTCCCACGACTGAATATGACGTTCCCACGAGATATTATGACGTTCCCACGACTTAATATCACGTTCCCACGAGTTTATATGTTGTGGCCACGACAAAAATAAGTGAACCGAACATGTCCCCTCCCGGTCACCGTAGTATATGACTCATTCTTCCATGGGACATACAGTAATCCAGAAACCAACAATGGAAGTCAAGAGGCAACAGTATCGGTTCTACTGGTTCCCAGTGTTCTTCGGAATATCTGATTTTGTGTTCCACAGAAGAAGTCGTACTGGTTTCCAATGGGTGTGTAAATGATGACAGGTAAATGATTCTCATGGTTGGGTGGACTATTATTATTCCTGGCCGGGTCTCCTTGTGTCCCTCCATCATCCACAGGAGACTCTTTTTTTATTTTATATAACCAACTTTTATTTTATATAGCACACAATTATTTATATTTATATATATTTATAAAATTACTTATTTACTGATTACTTAATTACTTATATTTATAAGAAAATATATATCAACACTAAATTAGCTACACGAATTACTAGAGACATTGTGTGGTTGTATTTTTCTGCCTCACTCTCAGTACATCAGGTGCGTTCACGCCAAGCCGAAATTACCCTATAATTACAAGATTCCAACTTGCCAAAATCATTCATGCCCTCATCCACATCCTTTCTGGGCAGTTTTCAAGGATTTTGCAGACACAATCTGATCGCTTTTCAAGACGGCCATTGACAATCATATGAGCAGCTCCTGTATAATCGCGCCCTCGGCTCTATATAAACGCGCGCATGAAACTTGGAAATTTAACTTGGGATTTTAAAATTGTGATTTCCAGCACCGATTGTCTGCTGTAAATAAACTAGAATATGTTTAAATAAAAACAATAAATACATATGTAATATAATAATTATTATTATTATATCATATTTATTATTTGATTGTCTCCTGCTGAAAAATAGGAAAATGGGTGTGCTGTAGTAGGCTATCTTGGAATGGTTTTCTTTCTTGCATTTTTATCTCTCACAATGATGGAGGTCAATTATTGGGGATTGTTAATTAGTCAATGCAGCCTCTTGTTTTCAAGAGGTAAACATAAAGTTTGTTTAATGCTTGTAATTGTACATAATACAGTATTTAAAATTGTATTGCTTTGTTTTCTCTTTCTTCATTTTGTTCTTAACAGCTCCCACTCGCTGAGGTGAAGCCACATGAAATATTGTTCTTGTAAATACTTTCCAGAATTTCAGTAATAAAAGTGTACATATTTAAAATGCAAATTCCAGCCAAATGTAAACATTACCCTACGGGGCTCGGCAGTGGTCAAAAAGGATTTAAACAGTGAATTTTGAATTGATTTCTTCTTGTAAAATCAGTGATTATGGATTTAGGTGGCAAGTAAATTGCCACACGACTTTTGTGTTTGAAAAAAAAAGAAGATTTCGTCTGGGGATTTTTACGTGGGTGATGGGAGAAAAACACAGACATTCTGGATTCAGACGGCAATACAATCATTGACTAACTCCTGGAATTGCTGAAAATACCCCACGGCCCCTTGAGAAACAATTAGGCAATTATACGAAATCACATGATCAATATCCAAAACCAACACGATTTCCGTCATCATGTAAATTGTATTAGCCTACTTTTGTTTAGAATTGTTTGTTTGTTTTTGTTCTTGTAAAAGATTATTGTATGTGCAATTTTAGAGAAGAGGACAAATGCAAACATCTCGCCATTTATTTCTGCACTGATATACACTATACACTTGAATAATGGTATAGGCCTACACTTAAAAATGGAATAAAATTCCATTATATTGAATTTAATTGAATAATCACTACACATTGTTATTGAATAATTAAGTATTGTTCAATTATTCAATTAAAATGTGTGTTAAAAAATCACTCCTGCCATGTGAACTGTTTTTGGTGAAATTTTGCAAGGTAAGCATTTTTTTTTTTTTTTTTACATATTACACTGTAAGAGCCTTGACTTTACAAAATTATGTTACTTGGTGCCATGAAAAAACTTTAGTATGTTTTTAATAATAAAAAAAATACATGCTCAAACAAACGGTTGATTTGTCACTTTATGGTAAAAGTAGAAAAGCTAATGTTTTCAGATCATCCATTTCTGCAGTCAGAATGGACTATTTGCTGAGAAATATAAACTTCTGATCATTCATAGCTATGAATTTGACAGCTATTGTTATTTCTTCATGAATATACTGAGATAATTACTTAATTATGTTTTTTTATTTTATTTTATTTTTTGCCACTTTTGGATATTTTTGAAATATAATGAATTCATAGAATTCATATGTAGAAATCATAATTATCAGAGGCAATTACTTCTTAAATGACAAATGCTGGTTTACTAACATTACTAAAATTGTAATTTTTATTTTATTGAATTTTTTACAATTACTAGATGGAAGTCAACAGTTTATATGGTACAAGTGCAACCCCGCAAATGCAAACAGAACTATCTGTGCGGCCCCGAAGTGGTAGATCAGCTGGACCAGAGTCTACACTCTCCTGGGGCCACAGGCTGTCGTGAGAGCTCGTCGGTGACACGATTGAGCAGGCTGGGGATATAAGTGGCACGAAGCGACCTCAGATGCTTCTGACTCCATAGGAGGAGATGGCGGGCGAGTTGCGACATGTGAGGGGAGCGTAGACTACCTTAATGGGCAAAGAAAAAAAATCCTGTTGCTCTACCACACTTAACGCCGTGTTTCTTGAAACATAAAAGCCTAAAATGCCATTATTTTATTATCTTTTGCTATTTTTTTTTGTTTGTTTTTGAATGCAGAAAGAATGTAATGTCTTTTTGGTTTTGTTACTTTTAGTTATTTGTGTTATTTATTTTTGTTTATTGTTAAAAAACAAGAAAACATATAATTTCCTGTGTTAAAATGAAAACCTGAAATATTTAATGGCATACTTCAATAAATAAAGAAGATTCAATATACCAAAATATTTTATTTTATGTTTTTAAATAAATTAGTAGGCCTATTATAGTTCAGATTTTCAGATTTTCACAGTATGTGTATGAATTCCGGCACTTTTTTTTTTTTTTTAACCTTTAAGTGCCATATCAACCATTTGGTAGAGGCCGATTGTAGTGTAGCGATACGGGGTTATGAGAACGGGGTTGGGAAAGAGAGAGAGATCGCGAGATTAAGGAGAGCGATCATGTAGTTGAGAGAGTTGTTAATAAAGTGAATATAACAGCAATAAAGACTGGTTATTGAGACCAACAACACAACACCGATATTTTAAAAATGATGGGATGTGTTGAAAAAACAAAGAAACCTTGATTGTGGTAACTAGACATAAGGAGATAAGAAATGCAAACAAAACATTTTTCAAAAACCCTTTTTCTTGGTGGGGCATTTACTTTTAATTGTTCTTAACTTGAAATGCTTGAGTACACTAATTCGTACATTTAACTTAAAACTTTCATAATCTCAATGTGAACACTTTTATTAGTATAAACTTAGCTAGCTTTTACAAGGTAGTTTGCATACATACTAATTTATTAACATGCTAACAATACTATGTTATACAGTAGCACTTGTTGTATGAGTGCAGCATTATAAAGGTTTTATTTGCTCTCAAATCAAGTTGCATGCACCACTTGTCACCATGGTGGGAACTATCCTAAAACCAACATTAACAGAAATGAATTAGCATAACAAAACATTAATCCACTTAACATTAATCTTGCACACACACAAAACATTATATTACACTTAATTTTAGCATTTACTGTCCCTTTGGAGTGCCATCGGCAAAGCATGCTGGGAAATAGACATCCCAGCCAGTTAAACTTAAGTTCATCTAAATCAAAATAAATAATTTCATAAAACTCAAAACAATGAAACAGTTCCGTTTACTTAAAATATATATCAGTTCTGTGAACTTGAAAGAAAAAGAAAGTGCTAAATACTCATAAAAGTTCATTTGAACTAATTAGTTTAATTTAAGTTTGTCCTACTCAAACCAATCAATTATTTTGAGCATTAGGGTTTACACCAGCTGGAGAACATTTTCTAGAACCTCTTTTTTTTTTTAAAGAGTAAAAAAAAAAAAAAATACGTGCAAATTCTTTAGAGATTTCTTGTGAAAACTAAATGAAAGGTTATTTGAAAATATTCATGAAAATATTTCGGGTGTGGGGGTTACCGGTATCTGGTGTCCTCATACAAGCCTCTGTTTAATCTTCATGGGAAAGGACACCTGAAAATGACAGTTATGAGAGTTTATGCCTTTCTGTTACACAATAAATGGCATTGCACTGTTGCCTAACGCCTTTGTGTTTCTCTTGTAAGTCTATAGGCAGAATTATTCAGAAATACAACTGAAGTTGTTTTCAGTTTAGTACAAACCCACTGTGTGTCATTTATCCTTGCAACATATGAAAATGCAAAAAAATATATATGTATATTTTTTAAAAATGAATGAATGAATGAATAAATGAATAAACAAACAAATAAATAAATAAATAATTGAATGAATGAATGAATGAATTAATGAATGAATGAATGAATGGATGGAAAAACCGTGTCCAAGAAAACCTCACAGTTCAGAAACTCACTCTCAGTAAAATAATGTTCTTTCAATACAGAATATGTCTATAGGCAAACATGAATATACACAGAAGTATGAAAAAAAAAATTTCATGACAATGCAGGAGTCCTTTGCGGTGGATATAAGAAGTTCATGTTTCACATGGTTCACACAGCTCTTCCTCTCCTTTCAACCAGATGATCCCACAGTAGCTGCACGGGTCTCAAGCTGTCTGGCGGACATCTCCACATGGATGAAGGAACATCACCTGCAGCTCAACCTGGCAAAGACTGAGCTTCTCGTCCTCCCTGCCAATCCGTCTCTACAGCACGACTTCACCATCCAGCTAGAGTCATCATTAATCACCCCATCAAGATCGGTCAGAAATCTTGGAGTAACGTTTGATGACCAGCTGACCTTCACAGATCACATTTCAAAGACAGCTCGATCATGCAGGTTTGCACTGCACAACATCAGGAAGATCAGGCCTTTCCTAACTGAGCATGCAACAACTTATCGTCCAGGCCCTGGTCATCTCTAGGCTTGACTACTGCAATGCTCTTCTGGCTGGACTTCCAGCATGTGCAACCAAACCCCTACAGATGATCCAGAATGCTGCAGCTCGTCTTGTCTTCAACGAGCCCAAGAGGGCCCACGTCACTCCTCTGTTCATCTCTCTGCACTGGCTACCTCTCGCTGCTCGCATCAAGTTCAAGGCACTGACGCTTGCTTACAGAACTATCACAGGCTCAGCTCCCTCCTACTTTCACTCACTCCTACGAGTCTACATCCCTACCAGACACCTACGATCGGTCAACGAGCGACGTCTCGTGGTTCCATCACAGAAAGCCACAAAATCACTTTCCAGAACATTCTCATTTACAGTTCCATGCTGGTGGAACGCTCTCCCCACCCTCATCCGGAATGCAGAATCCCTGACAACATTCAAAAAACAGCTGAAAACCAATCTCTTCCGTGAGCACTTAACCTTATAGAAAAAAAAAAAAAAAAAAAAAAAACCACACATCGAAACACCACTTATCAGGCTTATGCTACTCTGAATAATACCTGAACTTCGTATTTTGAGCACTTCCTGCGTTGTTGTTGCTCTTGCCTCTTCATGATGACTCGCTGAATTTAGTCCTAATTTGTAAGTCGCCTTGGATAAAGGCGTCTGCTAAATGACTAAATGTAAATGTAAATGTAAATGTTTGGAAGCCACTACATATGTTTCTTTCTTTTATATATATTTTTATGTAGTTATTTATGTAATCGAGACGCTGTCGATGATGCTTTGGGAACGCCTCAGTGTGTGTGTGTGTGTGCGTGTGTGTGTGCGTGTGCGCGTGCGCGTGTGCGTGTGTGTGTGTGTGTGTGTGTATGTGTGTGTGCGTGTGCGTGTGCGTGTGCGCGCGTGTGTGTGTGTGTGTGTGTGTGTCAACTAATCCAATTCTGTTTACACCTTAATTTAAACTTTGTTACATCTATTTGATCCTGGATTTAATTTATATTTAAAATAGATTAACTTTAATCCTGTTGCTCCAGAACATTAAACTCAGATTTAAATCTCAATAGGGATTTACCTTGTTAATATGTGTTTAAAATGAAGTGGTGCAAAACAACTAAACTTAAAATAAAGCCCAGATCAACAAATCCTAGATTAGCTTTAAACTGTGCTTAATTCTTATTGGTGCAACGATGCATTAATTATACAATAAGCACAATATTTGATTATTTTTTGACAAAATGATTGCATTATAAACATTTTATTACATTAATAGTGTAATTACATTATGTGCAGTTTTAATTATGCTTTATTACATTATGAGTTGTTTCAGAGCTGTTAAGAAAAAAATGAGAAAAAGAAAAGCAATACAATTTAAAAATAAGTATTAAATTAAAATTACAAAATATAAACCAAGCATCTTTATGTTTACCTCTTGTAAATAAGAGGCTGCATTTACTAATTTCTGCTAATGCCTATTAATATAATATTTATTATTAGTAGTAGTTCTTTATCTCAGATTCTCTAAACTGTTAAACAATGCTCTGTGTATGTTTGTAAACTAAACACAATAAAGAAAAACATGATATATACTTTTTGGGGTGCATTTTTAAAGGGATAGTTGTATGACTCATTCTTCCATGGAACATAATTACAAAAAAGAAGGTGTTAATGTTTTTTTGTACATACAATGGAAGCCAAGGGGCAACAATATCGGTTCTACTGGTTCCCAATATTCTTCAGAATATGTTATTTTGTGTTCCACAGAAGAAAAGACGTCATACTGCATGGTTTCGAACGCGTGTGTCAATGATGACAGAATTCTCATTTTTTGGGTGGACTATTATCATCAGGATACTCTTTTTTTGTTTTTGTTATAGCACACAATATTTAAACAAATATATCAACACTAAATTAGCTACATGAATCACTAGAGACATTGTGTGGTTGTATTTTTCTGTGCTTTTACAGTTCTCCCTGACAGACACTAATAGGACTTCAGGTGCGTTCAAGCCACGCCGAAATTACCGTAATTACAGGATTCCAACTTAAAAATCATTCATATCCTCATCCACATCTTTTCTGGGCAGTTTTCAAGGCTTTTGCACACATAATCTGATCGATTCTCAAGACGGCCATTGACAATCATATGAGCAGCTCCTGTATAATCGCGCCCTCGGCTCTATTTAAACACGCGCATGAGAAACTTGGAAATGTAACTTGGAATTTTAAAATTGTTAAAATGTTACAGCACCGATTGTCTGCTGTAAATAAACTAGCATATGTTTAAATTAAAACAATAAATTATTATTATATGATATTTATTATTTGATTATCTTCTGTTTAAAAAATAGGAAAATGGGTGTGCTGTAGTATTAGGCTATATCTTAGAATGGTTTTCTTTCTTGCATTTTATCTCTCACAATGATGGATGTCAGTTAAAAATTGTGGATTGTTAATTAGTCAATGCAAACTCTTATTTTCAAGAGCAACATAAAGCTGCTTGGTTTATGTGTGTTTAATAGCTATATATTAGCCTACAATATTTCAAATTGTATTGTTTTTTCCTCTTTCTTCATTTTGTTCTTAACAGCACAAACTCGCTGAGGTGAAGCCACATGAAATATTGTTCTTGTAAATACTTTTCAGCATTTCAGTAATAAAAGTGTACATCTTTAAAATGCAAATTACAGCGAAGTGCAAAAGTTACCCTACGGGGCTCGGCAGTGGTCAAAAAGGATTTAAACAGTGCATTTTGAATTAATCTAATGAATTGATTGTGGATTCAGGTGGCAATTCAATTACCTCACGATTTTTGTGTTTGACAAAAAAAAAAAAAAATCGGCCAGGAATTTCTACGCAGGTGGTGGGAGAAAACCACCGATATTCTGGATTTGAACAGCAATAAAATCATCGACTAACTCCTGGAATTGCTGAAAATACCCCACGACCCCTTGAGAAACAATTAGGCCATTATCCGAAATCACACTGACTGATCAATATCCAAAACCAACTCGATTTCCGTCATCGTGTAAATTGTATTAGCCTACTTTTGTTTAGAATTGTTTGTCTGTTTTTGTTCTTGTAAGAGGTCATTGAATGTGCAATTTTAGAGAAGAGTTCAAATGCAAACATCTCGTTATTATTTCTGTAATAATGTCATAGGCCTAAGCATTTCAATTAATAGTAAAATTCCATTATATTGAATTGAATAATCATTACACATTTTAATTGAATAATTGTTTGAGTATTGTTCAATTATTCAATTAAAATGTGTAAGCTTTAAATCTTAATTTCTTTGTGTGTACAGGTTATACTCGAGCTGTATTGAGCTTTGATAAATTTTGAAAAAAGTGCTTTATGGTGCAAAAAAAGTTATTCTATGGCACCAGCTGAAGAACGTTTTCAAAAGATTCTTTAGAAATTTCTTGTGAAAACTAAATGAAAGGTTAAAATATGTAGTGTGTGGGGTGGTGTCCTCATCTACAAGCCTCTATAGGCTATATCTTAAATCTTCATGGGAAATGACAGTTGTGACAGTTTATGCCTTTCCATTACACAATATGTGTATGACATTGCATTTTTGCCTATCACCTTTATGTTTCTCTTGTAAGTCTATAGGTAGATTTTTTTTCTTCAGAAATACAACTGAAAAGTTTTCAGTTTCGTACAAACTTACACACACTGTTTGTCATTCATACTTGCAACAATCATGAAAATGCAATTAAGAAATAAGAATAAATAAATAAATACATGTAAGCAATAAGCACGGCTGAAGGGCGATGCCATTACAGGCATTAAATTATGATGTTTTGATGACTGCTTATTTTACTTATAAACTGCAGAAAGCAGGACAAGACAGTAATAAATACATTCAGAACCAAAAGAACATATTATTCCCCCATGATACTAATAAATTATATATATTAGTCCCCCCTCTTTCAATTCTACCCGAAATAATAACCTCACCTTCTTGCTCTTGCACTCAGGAGCATCAAGAGGATTTTTTAAAAAACTTAATCAAACTGAGCTAATAGATGTATTAATTAAAGAACAAAGTATGAAATGCAGTTTGAAAATATAAGCCTATTTATATTTATCTACATGTTTAACATGTAGAAAAATCAATAAATACATATAATTAACTCTAACCTTTAAAATCATTGGCTTATCATTAATGTTTCACTCGCTGGTAATATTTAACACTTGCCGAGCTTCTGATTAAATTTAGCTATAAAGAGTGCTAATGACTTTGATAAGTCCCATCTGGATTTATTATCAATAAATTAAAAATTGAAAAGGTCATTCTTTGTCATTTACTTTGTGGAGGGCATTTTGAATGTATTATATCCAAATTAAATTATATTATATACACTCTTATATTACTCTTCACTTTTATATTACATTATATATTAGTTAATGATATTATTATATCAATGATATTATTTAGGAGGCAAATTTAGCAATTGCAATTGTAAAAGCTTATCAGAGAAAGGGGATTGTCTAAACCACAGGAATACCTCTACATACCTGTCTCTTCTGTAAGTTCTTGATCACATATGCAGGTATGGACATGACATTTTTGATTGATAGACCAAACCCACATTATAATGTCACAGGAGGTGGAGAGTAGCGCCGGAAGTGAACTTCATATAAAGGTGCTTAAGAATAGTTAGAGTTTGTACATAGAAGAGTTTGTACATCTTTCATTCAGGCAAAATGTTGACCTACAAGGTGACTGTATCTACTGGTCTACTGGACGTGATTGCTGATGAAACGAACAGAATTTACCTGACGCTGATAGACTCAAAGGATCAGAGCAGTGAAAGAGTCCTGGTCAACAAATCCTGTGTTGTTATTAAAAGGGTAAGAACGTTAAAGACTTAATTAGTAATTTCTTTATTTCTATTATGATATTATATATATTATGATTATATATATATATATTTATGGGTCAATGGCATGGTGTGCATATTTTTGTATCCAAGTGCATTATTTCCTTTTAAAATAATTTGATAAATTCATGACATATATCACTTTATTCTAGAAAACCGATTTAGTTTTAATTCATTTTAGTACATTTAAATAATACATATTTTTTGTTTCGTTATCTTTAACCCTCAGTTGTCAGGTGGTGCAACTGTCTGCACAAATTAACAGTAAACTATTTAAAATGGTGTATTAATAATAAAAAATGAAAGACAATACTATGGCTTTATTTTAGGTTTGAAACCTTTCATAAACAATTTTTTTTTTAATTTCAGTAGTTTTAAAGCTGTTGAGATCATTGAAAAACTTTTGTCCAGCAATCAGTATATTCTCAAATGTCAGGGTGACACAACTGCAAAAAAAAAAAAAATATATATATACTGTCAGTAGGAAGTGTGTCATTAACACAAAATAAGAACATGTCTTATTTTAAATAGTTACATTATGTGCCCATTGTGCTTTGGCCTGTCTTCAGCTATATTTCATTTTGTTTTCTTATTAACCATTTTCTGTTAAAAGTTAGGATACACAAATAAATAAAAACTGCATCTGGTGAGATACAATTTGGGCATCCTGATCACATATATCCCAGTGCACATAATCAGGGAATTAAATTAGGATGAATCCCTCTTCACCAAAGCCTGTGGAGAGATGTTTCTTGTTTATTTGTTTCCCATACAATGTGTCTAATAAAAGTTGTCATTAAAGGAGATCTCCCTCGACATCAGTGTGGAGAAGGACTTTGGAGACGTTGTCCTGGTGAAACTTGAAAAGGAGAAACTCTTTGTCAATAATAATTGGTATTGTGAGCATATCACAGTGAAAACACCCTCTGAAACATGCTTTGAGTTCCCCTGTCAGTTCTGGATAACAGACGAAGAGCCAGTGTTTATCCGAGAAGGCACTGGTACGTGCATTATCGCTTTTGTTCATTATCCAGTTTTAAATGAAGCATTATTATTATTATTATTACTATTGTTATTATTATTTTAAAAAAAGTATTCAGTTGTTCAGGTTTGATTTGAATTATGTCTTAAATGCTGTCCTTTCTATGTGTAAAATGTGTGATATGTATATCTTTGTGTTCATTTAGCTGGATTGCCTCAGGATGACCCTGAATTTCTTAAAGAGAAAAGACAATATGAACTGGAATCTAGACAGAAGATATTCAGGTTTGAAGAAACAATTACATTCTTGAACAATATTCATTTGTTGCAGTTTTTTTTTCTTTTATTACTCCTGATACAGTTCAATGTGCTTGACACACTAATATTGTAAATATATTGCACATATACATTACAATGTCATTTACACAGGCCCGTAGCAACAAATTGTAAAAGTGTGTGTGTGTGTGTGTGTGGGGGGGGGGGGGGGGGGGTATATTATATTATATTATAGCAATGGTTATAATTTCACATTATAACCATTTGCACTATTTTAAATATATACTTTTTATATATTTTATATACTATTTTAAATATATACTAAATGACATTGTAATGTATTATATTATAGCAATGGTTATAATTTCACATTATAACCATTTGCACTATTTTAAATATATACTTTAAGTTAATAACATTTTTCATTGGATACATTCTTACTTTTACTCTAGTAATTATTTGGGTTATTTACAGTGGCCCAGTACAATACAATGAAACATAAAAAGCAAACATGAATTAGCACAATGGAATCAAAATAGACAATAAAGTCTAACAGGCGTGTAATCCTCTGGTGCTCCTCGTGTGGCCAAGTGGGTCAAGTTATGAAGAAAAAGATGCGTCTTCAGTAGTTTCTTGAAAATGGCTAAATACTCGGCAGAGAGGAGTGATGTGCGCTCTCTTCGGCTTGATAAAGAACAGTTGCAGAGGTTTGACAGTGTGTGCTGGAAGGCCTGCCAAGAGCCAGTCTGGAAAGAACAAGCGCTTAGACAAGGAGTTGTGATGAAGAAATGCCAAAAAGGATCAAAACAACAAAAGGTTTATTAAATAACTCAGTGTTACATAAACAAACAGTGTGATGTGCACAAACAATACCGGACAATAAGGAACAGAAAACAGAGATCATAAACAAACAAGATAACAAACTAAAAGAATAACAGGTGTGATGATAGAATCAGTGTCATGCATAGAAACAAAGGAAACAGGAAACTGACGCTAAACAAACTAAAAGTCCATGAAAGTGAAACTAACCAAACATAACAGTGTATATGACAGTGGAACTGTACAAGTTAATGTTGTCATTTTTCTTGTTGAAGGTGGACTAAGGGGGACAACGGCTTCCCTAAGAGCATAGAGGGCAAAACACTTCCTATAGAAGTTCAGTTTGATTGGGGGAAAACAATAGAGTTTCATGAGAATTTGTTGAAAGCGTAAGTTTTGGGGGAATGTGTCGTGGCCACAGTCCTTGTTGATTTTATACAGAATTTTTACTCCATTTTCCAGAATGAAAAATCTTGCAAATAATGTTCATGTCTATAATTATACAGTATGCCCTCTGTTTCAGGAAAGTGGAAGCACTTCGTGAAAAATTTGAAGAATCCGTTCATTCCTGGAAAGGCATGGAATTCTTTGAAAAGATATTGGAAGATTTTAATATCAAGAAGACTCTACTAGGTTTGGATTATTTCTTCTTTTATTAAGAATGTTTGTTTGTTTTTTGTTTGTTTCTTCATTTAAACTAAATCTATATATCCAAAAACACAATTGTTGTGAGAAACCAACAATGAAGAGGCACTTTTTTTCCATGCCTGTAAAGCCTTTGAGAGTTGACTGAATTTTCCCGTTTGAAATCTGGACAGAGAAACTGATGCAAGACTGGAGGGAGGATTACATGTTCGGCTATCAGTTTTTGAACGGCTGCAATCCTGTCATGATCAGGAAGTGCATGGAAATTCCAGACAAGTTTCCAGTCACACATGAGATGGTGAAGGGCTTTCTGGAGAAAGGTGTCACACTACTAGAGGAATTAAAGGTCAGAAACATTAAGAAATAAATCACTTGAACAGTTGGTCAATAATCAAATCCAAGGCTTGTATCATATAATTTTACATAATTCACATAATTAATAACACTTCACATCATTTAATTTACATAAATGACTTAAATCAATGTTATTTAACCCATGAACTATTAGTTCTAAACTTTGCACCTGTAAACACGTTTATAGGCAGGAAACATCTACATAGTGGATTATGAAATACTGGAGGGAGTGCCAACATCCAGCGATCAGCTTTATCTGACTGCACCCGTCTGCCTGCTGTACAAGAACAGATCGGACCAAATTGTGCCAATTGCCATTCAGGTATATGTCACATATAGAATCAGTATCAAATGAAGACATAAATTAAAAATAAAAGTGCTTTTTCTGTGAATCTACTCATATCCTGCTTCTATTATATCTGAATCAGCTCAGTCAAACCCCAGGGGAAAAGAGCCCAATCTTTCTCCCAAGTGATAATGAATATGATTGGATGTTTGCCAAGATGTGGGTGAAATCTGCCGACTTACTTGTACACCAGTTGGTCACGCACCTTCTCAAGACACATCTGATATCAGAGGTTTTTGAAATGGCCATGTACAGACAGCTCCCTGCAGTCCATCCTGTATATAAGGTACCTGTCATTCAATATCCAGTCATGATATTTAGATATAATGTTAAACAAAAACCTCCAGGGCAGGACACTGAAAGCACAGTTCATCTTTCAGTTTATGCTTTTTAAATAATTTTTTTATGATTTAATGCACATGTTTAAATGCATCATTTGATTTTTACAGTTGCTGAAACCTCATATTCGTTTCACAATTGCAATCAATGCAGCGGCCCGTGGAACCCTCATCAGTGAAGGCGGGATCTTCAGCCAGGTATTACACCTAATTAATATATCCACACATAAACAGCATCTTGCTAGGATTCAAAGCAATTCTATTCATATTGGATTATTTTGTCTTTGTCTACCAAGACATAATTTCTGTCCATGATATAGTTTTAAAGACGCACACAGTGTTAACAAATCTTCAACATGACAGGCCTGAGCCATTACTTTACTTTTTGTCTTGTGATATTCTGTCTTTTTGCTGAATGCTCTTACTTCTATTTCATAGGCTACGTTGTATTTAGTTAACTGGTGTTTGCTTAAACCGACAGACCTAAGTAGTTCCTAAATTTTATTCCTAATTTAATGCAAAAAAAACCCCACCAGAATAAAACTTCACCCATAATCCCCTACATGGTCACTTGAGTAAGCTAAATAAGTGCTGAAAATATTGAGGCAAAAGATTAACTGAATTCTTGGTATCCACAGATTACTAGCATCAATGCAGATGGGATAGCTAAAGTGATTCAAAGTGCAGTGAAGACTTTAACCTACAAATCCCTGTGCTTCCCTGAGACCATAGAAGCTCGAGGAATGAAAGATGTGCCCAAGTACTATTATAGAGATGATGGCAAGATGATCTGGGAGGCAATACACGAGTAAGTTTAGCAACAGTTGAGATCCTGTACTACTAGTGCAAAAGTACAAACTAGTTCACATACACTCCAATTAACATTTTTGGCATCCAGAGTTATTTTTATTAATTTGTCATCTTGTTGATCTTCCTGTAGTTTTGTTTCTGCTGTGGTCAAGATCTACTATGAGAGCGATGAGACCGTTAAAAGTGATGGAGAGATTCAAGACTTTGTTAAGGATGTTTCCCTTGGCATGAATAATTCTGACAGTGAGTACAGGTTTAATTTATCAAACGCCCTGTTTACACCTGATATTAAGAGGTTTAGGTTTTACACATATGGACTGGCCCGTAGGGCATGGCTACATAGGGAAGGTCTCTTTGGTAGATCCAGCCTAGCTAGGGTGGAGTCAATACTGTGCAGAGACGGCAGAGCAGATCTATAGAGGGAAAGACACAGGCTCACTGATAGGGAAGCCGTACCGTGGAAAAATACACTTGTTGGATCACCCGTAGGGGAATCACAACACATGCACACCTCGTCTAGCACAGGGGCTGACCTAACCCTGATCTAGCACAGGGGCTGACCTAACCCTGATCTAGCACAGGGGCTGACCTAGCCCTGATCTAGCACAGGGGCACAGAGTTAACATAGATGGGTAGATCACCGTTGAGAATAGATCAATTAAATTCTCTGCATCCCATCCAGAGACCACACGTGGAGGTTCCAGAGGTCTGGACGTGGTGCCATTAAGTGCCCCGTCTCTGAGAAAGCAGGTTTTTCTTCAGAGGAATCCACCAGGGAGGGGCTGTCGAGAGGAGCATGAGTGCTGGGAACCAGGTCTGGTTGGGCCAGTATGGTGCAACCAACAAGACCTGCTCTCGTCCTCCCTGACCTTGCACAGTGTCAGTGCGAGTTGGCTCACTGGGGAAAATTACGTAGGCCATGAGGCCAGCTGTGTGCCACGGTATCCGTGCCGAGGGTCCTCTCAGTCAGGGAGTAAAACAATTGGCAGTGGGAATTGTCCGCACAGGCAAACAGGTCTACTTGTGCAACTCTGAAGCGACTCTAAATCAGCTGGACCACCTGGGGGTAAAGTCTTCATTCTCCCGAGAGCGTGGGCTGTCCTAAGAGCTCAAGGGCTACACGATTGAGCTCGCCCGGGATGTGAATGGCGCTAAGCGACTTCAGATGCTTCTGATTCCAGACGAGGAGATGGCGGACGAATGTCGGCATGCGCTAAAGCGTAGACCACACTGACGGTTGATGAATGCAATGCAAAGGCATTTGTTTTCAACACAAACAGGTCGCCCGCCACTGCACAATTCCTACAAATTATTGTGGTTTGGCGGATGTTCATTTCCTACTCTCTGAAAAATGGTCGCTTATTTATTGTATAAATTAGGAGCGTATCAAAAAAAATGCTAATGTGATCATTTGTTGTAGTGGTATTGTTTACTTAGCGTAATAATCTGTTTGTTGTAAAAAGTATTACCTGTATGAAATTATAACTAGCTATACCTGTGGAATCGTTCACAGACAGCAAAGGCAGATGTTCATCTATAGGCCTAATCAAGATGTTCATCGCTGGCAAACAATAGGATGCATTTGCAGATTTGCGTTCAATTGTAGTTCCACGGCCACGGTCTTAATTTTCTTAAAGGTGCTCTAAGCGATGTCACTTTTAAATGTGTGCACAAGTTAAATGCATACTGCCATTGTTTCCAGAGTTTCCAGAGTCTCTAGAAACTCGAGAGGAGTTAGTCAAGTACCTGAGCGTTGTGATATTCAACGCTTCAGCACAACATGCTGCTGTCAACTTTGGACAGGTGAGATTACACACTACATTACACACAACAAGAGCATTAAAAATTGCTAGGCACAATTCTGGATAATATCCATAAGCTAATATGTGTGAGTAAACTTTTATGTTCCAGTTTGACTGTTATGGCTGGATCCCCAACAGTCCTTCCACCATGCACATGCCGCCTCCCGATCAGAAGGGCAAAGTGGATATGGATTATATCATCAAGAGTCTGCCTGACCATGATCGTACCTACAAGGTTCTAGCAATATCTTGGGCCCTCACTCAGTTCCAGAAGAATGAGGTTTGATGTCTTATTCCAATATACTTTCCACTTGAAATTGTAGAGAACATTCTAGTCTAAAACAATGTGAAAAAGAATGAACATGTTACTAGTTGAGGGTACAGAGCATCAAGGTATGAGTTTAAAAAAAGAGCCCAAAGATTTTTTTATGTAGGCTCAAATACATTTTAATTATTCTTATTGTTGTAGATTGTTTGCTTGCTAAAGTGTATGTGTTCTGCGGCACTGCATTTATTTAAGGCTGTTCGTATTTAAAATACCATATATTAGGAGCTTAGCACAAAAACTGAGAATGAAACTTCTACTAGTACACTATATATTGCTGCTGCCACAGTCACACTTTTAAAATTCAAAACAGTGCTGAATAAGTAATCTAAAGTATTAAAATAATGTTACTTTCCTTGAGTAAACTAACAGAATATGTTACAAATTATACTTTACGCAATGTATTCTGTAGTGAAATACATGTCTTCCAATCCTAACAGGCAAACTTTTGCTCTTCTCTAATGGTAGTTAATGGAGTCCCTTTGTGTTAAACTAATGATCTAAAAGCTATAGAAGAGATAATTTATCTTTTTTTTCTGGAGCATGTAGTGACACAATTAATTTATGTTTTGATTAAGGTTACAGACGGGATAGTAAGAAAACAGTTCCCAGTATTGTGATTATGTAGTGGTAAAGTTCTGTTCACTCACACTAATGTTATCAGCTCTCTGACACAAATTTCCACCTTCAACTTAAAAACTTAGTAAAGTCAAAAATAAAATTGTCTGTACAAGTCATATCAACTCATTATTTTAAATCTTGACTTACACATTTCAGCTGAATCTTGTACAACTTATACAATTAAGCTGAAATTGGTTCAATTATTTCGATAAGTTAAAGTTAAATTATAATCATATAATTTTTTACAGTGCAGTAATCGGATTCTCTATGTTCAGCTGAATGTAAAAAGCATTTGCACTGATTCTGATCTCTGCTGATCTGCAGTTCTTAATCATGTTACCGCATTATTTTACAAGTTCTTTAAAGAAACAAGGCAAATAAAAATGCTTTGGAATGTCAGACTTCATTCTAAGAATAATATCATTCAGTTTTCTACATTTCTTTGAAAAATGTGCTATTAATGAAAATCTTTTATAAAGTTACAAACTATTATAAAGTTTGTTTTATAAGCTTGTCTGAGTGATTGACAGTAACCAAGGGGGCGGAGCTTAGAGAAGGGTCAGTTTACCTTGTAAAAAGAAAGAAAGATGTTGTTCTGCTTTCTGAAGAACTTACTTTTCCCCCCAGCTGTACTTGGGCATGTATCCAGAAATGTGCTTCACAGAGCAACCAGTGAAGGAAGCCATAAAGACTTTCCAAAAGAAACTAGATGAGGTGACCAACATCATCAAGAGCCGGAATGAGGGATTAGCATTTGATTATAGTTATTTGTCCCCAGACAAAATCCCCAACAGTGTTGCAATTTGAGAAAATATTTTGCCAGGCCTATATATAGTGTTAACAGCTAATGTGTGCTTGACATAGAAAAAGAGAAGAACAGCTCTACTTAAATATTAAGTATTGTAAAACAAAGAGCATTCTGTCTTTTGAGGTGATTTATAGAAATTATGTTAGATTAATGCTTCTTGTATTTGACTCTGTTGCTGGGAAGTAAGGGATATTACTTTTTAATGCGATCTGTGCACTCATGTATGTTATCTGAGGGGTGATTGTCTGGTTCACGCCAGGAAAGCAGAACAGTTTATTTGACTATATGCTTTAAAGAGCTAAACTTGTGTTATAATCCAATTATTATTGTTTATCTTTTTTATTATTTTCTTTTTTCATATAAACTTGCATATTCATATATCCATACTGTGGTAATTTACTCATCTTTTGATTCATTAATTCAAATTCTTAATTACTCAGATGATCTATTGTTTGTAGTCAATAGTCTATTAAATAATAATTTGACTTATTTTTGACCTTACAGTTATATTGAGATCTTACATCTATATTGATTTTGCGCTGATTGCGCAACTGTTTTCTTTTTTCATCGTAACAAAAGCAATTTCCCCCTGTTCTTTGCCATTTTATAAATGTTACTGTGTTTACTGTAGCTCTAGCAGTGAATTATGCTATAGGCCATATATTCATTCATTAATTTGTTTCTGTTCAGCTAGAGTTCAAATATGCCTGCCATGTTTTTAAAAAAGCTATAAGATAACTTTTCTGTGAACAAATACAATAATTGAACTTTGGTGTATTTCTTTTTGTAACTTGAATAAAATAAAAATGTTTTACCCCTAAAGTAACTTGTGTATTGATTGCATACTCAATCCAAAAAAATACACAGCAGAGAATAAACAGGATGTGCAGCAGTCTTTACTGCAAACAAACTCAAACTAACATTAATACTCGGGAATCTTCAAAAACAAGAATGGAACAATCAGGAAATAGTAACAGGAAACATAGACAACGACAGACACTGAAAATGACTAAACATGGGGCTTAAAGGGGAAATGAAGCAGTCAATCAAGTTTACATGATTTACAAAATGGATTTCCACTATAATCAACAATTATATAAGAAACATGACAAATGTAAACATAAAAGAAAAAACGTTACATCTTTCGCGGCCAGGGCGCCGCCATTGTGCAGTATTCTAACATGTGACGTCACGGGGTTGGTTGGCTTTAAAGGCTCTGGGCTGAGTTCAGTAAAACGCAGTGAAAGACATCAAACTTAACATTAAACTACTGCCAGGATTTTTCCATAGGGGTGGCCAGGCAAGGGCCAGCAACCAGTCTGGGGTGGCACAGAAATCTTAATTATTTTATAATAAAAATTTTTTTGATAATGTATTGGACTGTTTTAGTGCCTACACAACTGAATAAAGTTAATTTGTACTTAATTGTAAGAGATAGTAGTGAATTAGGAATCATGGAATACTGAGTGAATTTAAAAAATTTTTGTTATTACCCACCACCTCATATTAAAATTAATTAAATAGTAATAAAAGGGCACACACTATAGCTAAAGTTCAACTTGCTCAGTTAGATTGGTTCTGGTTCTCAAAATCTCCAATAGCTTGTTCTACATTGTTGCATCTTCATGGATGAGATAACATGCAGATAACTACTGTAGTCCAAAGATTATTCAACCTTCAATGTGTTTTATATAATAAATGAACTCTTCAACCAATTCTGAGTTTGTAAAAAAAAAAAAAAGTTTAACTTTCTATATTAGTTGTCAAAATAAATAATTGCAACAGTTCTATCATACCGAAATTAAAAAGGAAAACAAAAGTTCTCTTTTGAATCCCCATGTGCAAGAATGTGAACAAGGCGGAAGTCAACAGCACATAATGTAAAATGTTATGTTTTTCGTAATGTAATGTTGCCAGAATGTAAAATTGTTTTATGGATTTAAAAATTATCCATTTTTGTTTGTCCTTTACAAATTAACGCAAAATGAATGCCTATCGTCTAGTACAAATGCACAGTGCTCACATTTATTTGGACATTAAAACATTATATCAGTTTGTGCCTTTGGATCTGGGGTGACGGGATGGAGGCTTCTATGATATTAGACTGCGTAGCCTAATAAAAGATAATGAATTTCAAACCTGAACCAAACATATTTTTATTCAAAGATCAACAGTCTGTCATTATTCTTTTGTCTGCCACAAAAAAAAAAAAAAACCATTAAAATCATGAACTCAAATGTCATTGTGAAAAGAAAAAAAAACAATGACTGTTGTATGTAACAGTGCGTAAATCAGACCTTTCAGTATAGCCTAACGCTAATAAGCTTAAACGAAAATAACGAGATAATTGTGTAGTGAAGTATTTTTTTGCAGTGCCGCGAACAATCAATCACAATCAATCACTCCTTTACGCGTGCAGCACTGTCCTCGCGGCTGCAGCAACTTGCGCTCTAATAATAGGCAAAATAGGCTACAGAATAAGAATATTTCGTTCTGTATTGACAGGTGCAATATTTGAAAATCGATCATATATTTTTTTTATTACATTTATATCTGCATTTATGTAAAAACTTAAACTTTCAAACATCAAAATGTCATTTATTAATATGTTTTCATGTCAAAATGACATACAAACATATTTTCCTATTCTATTTTGCCTGGAAACGCTTCCAACGCGCTTGCGTGTCGCGTGAAAAATAGGCGTCGGTTCTGTTTCTAGCATGCACGCGTTTTCCGCGCTGCTCGAGGCGCGCCTGAGACGCGTGTGTCACGCAGGCAGTGTGCAAGCTCTAACCTGTTAACAGGGGAGCCGAAATAAAAACGGACACGCCACGCAGCCAGTGTGTCGCCGGCCTCAACCTCCGCAGACAGTTTTTAATGTTTATCAGACAATAACTACTCAAGATTTTGCTTTAGTATAATTTTCGGGACAATTAGGGCCAGATTCGGGATTCGGGACAACAGTTTAGATTTCGGGACTGTCCCGAATTTTTCGGGACGTCTGGTCACCCTCAGCATCTGACATAAGTGTCACAAGCTTTCACACACACATCTTCTAAAATAAAAGCATCAGAAAAAAAGAGAATTACGTTTGTTGTTGACTGCACTCTGTACACTATTCGACTTAGGCCTACTCAAAACGGTCTTGCAACCCACCAGTTGAGAAAGGGTTAGGGTTGACTCTATATTTACTATGTGCATATCACTGTCTGATGTTCTGCTGAAGCTCATTTGGCACTTGCACATTTCCGCACTCGTTTGACTTTTCGCCTGGCGTTGAGGTGAAGTTGGAGTGTGCGTCTGAAAAGTCTCATGTTTTTTGTGGTCTTAAAGAGATGGTTCAGCGTTTTTAAAAAACGCAATTTTTGTCAATAAAAAAAGAGACAGAAACAGCAGTTGTGAGAGGGGTGGCCAAAGGGGTGGCCAAGCTTAGACCAAGGGTGGCCATGGCCACCCCTGGCCACCCCCTAGCTCCGCCAGTGAAACTACGCATAAAAAGCGTTCATCTGCTATCATATTATCATGTCAAACCTCTCATACATGTTTGCATCACACTGGCTCGTTAACAAGATGCATGTGCTGGTCGAACCAGCGAACAACTAACGTTAGGTACAGTCATTGTTAGCTAACAGCTGTAAGCATGAACTACTCTCTAGTAATTCTTGTAGCTAATTTAGTGTTGATATATATTTTCTTATAAATATAAGTAATTAAGTAATCAGTAAATAAGTAATTTTATAAATATATTTAAATATAAATAAGTAGCCTATTGTGTGCTATATATAAAATAAAAGTCGGTTATATAAAATAAAATAAAAAGTCTCCTGTGGATGATGGAGGGACACAAGGAGACCCGGCCAGGAATAATAATAGTCCACCCAACCACGAGAATTCTGTCATCATTTACACACCCATTGGAAACCAGTACGACTTCTTCTGTGGAACACAAAATCAGATATTCTGAAGAACACTGGGAACCAGTAGAACCGATACTGTTGCCTCTTGACTTCCATTGTTGGTTTCTGGATTATGTCCCATGGAAGAATGAGGGGCGACAGAATTTTTATTTTTGAACGAACTATCCCTTTAAAATGGACCCCAAAAAGTGTATATCATGTTTTTCTTTATTGTATTTAAATATAGAGCATTGTTTAACAGTTTAGAGAATCTGAGATAAATAACTACTAATAATAAATATTATATTAATAAGCATGAGCAGAAATTTGTTAATGCAGCCGCTTTTTTTTACAAGAGGTAAACATAAAGCTGCTTATATTTTGTAATGTTTATATATTATAATACATATTTTAAAATAGTATTGCTTTGCTTTTTCTCATTTTGTTCTTAACAGCTCTGAAGCAACTCATAATGTAAAACTGCACATAATGTAATTGGTATTACACTATTAATGTAATAAAATGTTTAAAAGGTAATAATTTTGTCAAAATGTAATAAAATCTTGAGTAATACTGATTTTTCACATAATGTAATAGGTTATTGTATAAGAAATTAATTGTAGCCCCAATAAGAATTAAGCACAGTTGAAAGCCAAGCTATTTGTTGATTTGGGCTTTATTTTAAGTTTAGTTGTTTTGCACCTCTTAATTTTTAAACATATTAACAAGGTCAATCCCTAATAAGATTTAAATCTGAGTTTAACGTTCTGGAGGAACTGGTTTAAAGTTAATCCAGGATCAAAATGACATAAACCTGCTTATTTTTAAACAAGGTTTAAAGTTTGGTACAACAGAATTATTAGATAAACCTTGATTAAATCTAGAGTTCAGATTAATTCCTTATTGGTGCAACCCATTAAATGGTTGCCATAAAAACTAGTTTATATTCTAAAAAAAAAAGGCAAAATGTATTAATATGTTTAGCTATTGTCGCGTATTGTTTCTGGTTCAAATGTGATTGCTTCATTTTAAATTAACTTGAAACTCTTACTCTTTCAATTAACTTGATGTTTTCATTTTGAAATAACATGTTTCAATCAAGTAACCCAATTCAACTGGACTTTCACTATATTTTTTTAAATTATTATTATTATTATTATTATACATTTTTTTGCATTTTCATGATTGTTGCAATGAATGACACACAGTGGGTGTACGTTTGTACTAAATTGAAAACTTTTCAGTTGTATTTCTGAATAATTCTACCTATAGACTTACAAGAGAAGCACAAAGGTGTTAGGCAACAATGCAATGTAATTTATTGTGTAATAGAAACTGTCATTTTCAGGTGTCCTTTCCCATGAAGATTTAACATAGAGGCTTGTAGATGAGGATAACAGATAACCCAGCATACACACTAAATATGTTCTAACCTTTCATTTAGTTTTCACAAGAAATCTCTAAAGAATTTGCATGTTTTTTTTTTTGTTTTTTTTTTTGTTTTGGAAAACTACACTCTTTAAAAAAAAGAGGTTCTAGAAAATGTTCTTCAGCTGGTGTAAATTAAACTAATTAGTTCAAATGAACTTTTATGAGTATTTAGCACTTTCTTTTTCTTTCAAGTTCACAGAACTGATATATTTTTTAAGTAAATGGAACTGTTTCATTGTTTTGAGTTTTATGAAATTATTTATTTTGATTTAGACGAACTTAAGTTTAACTGGCTGGGATGTCTATTTCCCAGCATGCTTAAGAACTACACTCTTAAAAAAATAGGTTCTAGAACATTTTCTTCAGCTGTTAAGGCAAGGCAAGTTGGGTTAGGGTTAGGGTTAGGGTTAGGATCTATATAGCACATTTCATACACAACGGCAATTCAAAGTGCTTTACATAGAATCAATTAAAATAATAAAAAGAAATAAGAATAATTAAAACAGTTTAGAAAAATAAATTAAAATACAGTACAGTACAAACAGTCGGACGAACAGCGGCACAGTGCTCATTCAGTAAATGCACAGCTAAACAGAAGTGTTTTGAGTCTGGATTTGAATGTGACCACTGTAGGAGCACATCATGGCCCGGTTTCCCGATAACGCTCACTCTTAGCGCGCTAAGAGAGCTCGAAAGATATATCTTACCAAAGGTGTTTATGTTCCTAAGTGTGTTCCCCGAACCATACCTTTGGAAGCTGCTTAAGATATACCTTCTTACGTGCGACGTTTCCCGGCGCTGTCCGTGGCGATGGTGCTGAATTGTTTGAAATCGATGGCTCGAGAATCAATTATTCTCTCGTGCAGGGGCTGTTTATGTGAAAAAGCGGTCATCTTTATAAAAGAAGCACTTCAGAAATAGTTGAAATTGCAATTTATTATGATTATTGGATATTATAAAAAATAATCCAAACTATAATAGCCTATAATAGCCTAGCCTACATATTTTAAAATTGTAACATATAGCCTATTGCTGCCACAATAACCTTTTCAAAAATTTACGTGACGCCTTTTCTTTCTCATTTTTGTTCGCTGAGGTGGAGCTGCGATGAAATATTGTTCTTGTGTAAATACTTTCCAGCATTTCAGTAATAAAAGTTGACATCTTACGTACGGTGCTCGCAGTGATCAAAAAGGATTTAAACCGTGAATTTTGAATCTCTTGTAAACTCAGAGATATGGATTCAGACGGCAATTAAATTACCACACGACCTGTTTGTCAAAAAACAGAAGGTACTAATTTGGCCAGGGATTTTTACGCGGATTGGGTGAGAAAAACACTGATATTATGGATTCGGACGGCACTAAAATCACCAACTTACCCCTGTAAATGTTTAAAATACCGGACGAGCCCATGAGAAACAATATTAGGCTAGCGTCCGAATAGGACTTAACTGACAGTAGCCTATGCTTTCACTGGCCTTTAAAAGAGCGTTTTAATTCAATTAATAATATTGTTTAATAATATAATTAAAAATCTAACAACAATCAGTGTAATGCCAATTTTATTCTTTGCATGAAAACACTTGAATTAGCCTAATTTAATACTGTCTGGGTGTATTAAAACTTCAGAATTATATTCATTTAGACCTGCAACAGTGATAAGGTAAAGCTAAGAGTGGTCCAGACCAACCTTACGAAAGTGTGACTTACAGAAGATATACTTAGCGTACGAACGTTTCGGGAACCGTCCCATAAGGTTAAGAGAGAGGTTAAGGAATAGGTTAAGAACTACTTAGAGATAAGAACGCTTTGGGAAACCGGGCCCTGATCTCTTCTGGAAGCTGGTTCCAGCATAATAGCTAAAAGCAGACTCACCATGTTTAGAGTGAACCCTTGGTATTTCTAGCCGATGTGATCCTAATGATCTGAGTGATCTGTTGGGTTTATATTATTCAGTGAGCATATCTGCAATGTATTGAGGTCCTAGGCCATTGAATGATTTATATACCAGTAATAATACTTTAAAATCAATCCTAAATCTAACTGGGAGCCAGTGTAAAGACCTGAGGACTGGTGTGATATGTTCATATTTTCTGGTTCTGCTCAGAATCCTGGCGGCAGCGTTCTGTATGAGCTGCAACTGTCTTATGGTGTTTTTGGGAAGGCCAGTGAGGAGTCCATTACAATAATCCACCCTGCTGGTGATGAAAGCATGCACAAGTTTCTCTAAGTCTTGTCTGGAAACAAAGCATCTAATTCTTGCAATATTTTCAGATGATTGTATGCTGATTTAGTTATTGCTTTGACATGACTACTGAAACTAAGGTCTGACTCTAGTGTCACACCAAGATTCCTGACTTGATTTTTAGTTGTTTGACCCCTAGAGTGAAGGTATGCGTTCACCTTGAGAACCTCATCTTTGTTTCCAAATGCAATGACTTCAGTTTTGTCTTTGTTTAATTGAAGAAAGTTTTGGCACATCCAACTGTTGACTTCGTCAATGCATCGGCACAGGGAGTCGATTGGGCTGTAATCGTTAGGCGATAGGGCTAAGTACAGCTGTGTGTCGTCTGCATAGCTGTGGTAAGCAATTTGGTTATTTCTCATTATTTGGCTCATTGGGAGCATATACAGGTTGAACAGGAGTGAGTGAACAAGAATTGAGCCTTGAGGGACTCCGCATGTCATGGATGTCCACTCAGACTTATGGTCTCCTATACTCACATAATAACCTCTCCCATCTAAGTATGACCTGAACCATTTTAGGACTATCCCAGAAAGCCCCACCCAGTTTTCCAGCCTGTCAAGAAGTATGTTATGATCGACAGTGTCAAATGCAGCACTGAGGTCGAGTAGTACCAGCACTGATAATTTGCCAGTATCAGTATTTAAAGCTACACTGTGTGATATTTTCCCCCATCTAGCAGTGAAATTGTATATGACTACCCAGTGAATATTAGTTTCTGTTCCTTTCAATTTCGAGGGCGTCTTAACTCCTACGGTGGCCGTATTATTCCAAGATTAACATGGCTTCCAGTTCGACTTCGTCCAATTGCGCCTTTAAAACTATCACCTGTGATCCGTCACAGCACAGATTTATGTTACAAGGTAAACAATACTTTTTCACCATTGACGTGAGGAAAAGTAACGCAAGTTCTACTAGAGGTCGTTCTGGCGTTATGCACAACCATGCTATGGTTAGACAAGCAACTATAAAACTTCGAATTTACACAAATATGCTGAATTACCTGTCGAGAAGAAAGCAGGCAACCTCGGTGTCCGTTTTAAAATCTTTGCTCCTCATGAGCTCTTTCCATCTGGGAAAAGTTACTCCAGTATTGGCTTTGGTCTTGCTGATTTGCCTGTTGCGTTGACGTTTTAATTCTCTCTTTCGCTTCCTTGGCGACTCTGCTACATGCCCATACACAAAAGAAATATATTTGAAATATATTTTCAGTATATATTTTGGAATATATGCAAATATTTGAAATTGGCAAAAATAAATATATTTCACACTTAACATCATATATTTTTGTTATATTTCAGAATATATATGTATTTGGAATATATGCCACATATATTTTGACACTTTTGGGGACCCATACAGAAAAAAATACACTGAAATATATTCTGAAATATAACAAAAATATATGATGTTAAGTGTGAAATATATTTATTGGGCCAATTTCAAATATTTGCATATATTCCAAAATATATTTCAAATATATTTATTTTGTGTATGGGTGTCCTCGAAAATAGGCGTGATCCTCCATCAGCAATCTTTCAAATCTGCCGGCAGTCGCGAGTAATCTCCCCCTCGCATTCGTCTCTGTGTCACTGAGTGTAAAGCGCGAAAGGCGAAGCTTGAATTTACATGTATGTCCCTCTTTGGCTAATGTAGTTTCAAGATGGAGGGGCAAGATGGCGACCGGCATTCGAACCCCTCACCTGTATGTACTTTCAATGGCAGATTATAAACTTACGAGAATACTTTATTACTTGAAAGAAGTAAATATACATAAGCTGCAGCCCCACTTTTGAAAAATCCCCAGAAATGACATACCCAAACTGAAACACATACAGTTCATGAACCCTTTGTACTAAAAGCACAAGTATGATCTCATTTGAAAGCTGACACCTGGTAGTTTAATGTAGAATTAATTATTGTCATAATGATTTTTTTTTATTTAAATAGCTTCAAAGTTTTGTAAAGTTATTAGAAATTTATTTTTATGAAACATCTTCATGAAAATAAAATTGAAGTTGGCACTGTAGCAATCTAGAAATGCACTGCAGCTAAAGCCACATGTGTGACCATGGTATATTTAAAATCTGAAAATGATAAGTCTAAAACTCTGTATTTAGTTCAATGTTTTTCAAGATCATGTCATATGACTTTATTTTGATTAGACTCTAAAAATGCTACTGATGTTTAGTCATCATCTAAGTCATCTATTCAGTCTATTGTCTCTATTGTTTTGTGGTGCAAACGAGCCCCATTCAGTCTCAGTCTCCCCAGTACACATTCACACCTCTCCAGCCTGGTTATGGATCTAAATATGCATATCTTTTGTCTGCATTATAGTTACTAACGACTGGCTATTCACAGGCTATTCATAGGGTTTCAATCCCTAATTTATTTTATCAAAGTTCTCACTTACATTTGAAACTGTATCAAATGCACTAAAACTTTTCAGTAAGCATAAGTTACCTATTTAGAAAAAAAATCATAAAAGAATAACTTCTAGGTGGCAGGTGCACCTGAGCTAGCTAGCATGTTAGCTTAGCACACCATCAATACACGACCATTTATGAGATTAAAACCATGTTTGTGTTCCAAACTTACGTTATAAAGCAAGTCAAGTGTTTTAAATAATCTTCTGTGATCTAATTTGGCTTCAGATAAAAAAAAAAATCAGACAGAAAATATATTATTTATAGAATTATGAACGATGATAGTCTATATCGATTAGCATTACATTATAAATATAATCTATTATTATAAAAATACCTGGCATTGCTTGAAGAACACTCAAATATCAAATATCATTTGCAATCATGTTTATTGTCTTCTAAACGTCTATATCTGCATATTACAGCGATCTCTGTGTTAGCTTTGTGTGTAGCTGCTATCAGTGACGTCCTTGAAGGTCACATGATTATGTCTCTTCTTCATGTTCCATATATGGAGTATTATTGTGCATATAGCGCCCTCAGGCTATTGGTATGAATTGAAAACACAGCACATATCTCAGTAAGAAGCGCTCATAATGATTACATCGACGCATTTGGGTATAAATTCAATAAATATTATTCCTGTCTGTAGGTCGTTTGGTTAAACGATTATGCAGTTTGTTTATTACGAGCCACCGTACTGGTGGTGGCATCCAATCAGAATGCCCGGTGGCGGGTTGGATTTGTTCTCTGATCTGTATTGGCGGTCAGTTATCAAAATGTGAGATTAAACGCGGTCGTCTACATTCAGTGTGTGATCATTGACTCAAGAAAACATATTCAAACATTCTACATGGTGTCAGAAGTGAGTACGGACTTCTCGCCAGTGAGTATTTCTTTCTGTCATCGTTGAACAACCTGTTACATTGGACTGACTGTGCCAGCATAGCTATCGCCATTCGACAACGTTGTTCTCCTCGAACTTTACCTAACGTGATGGCGGATGGATTTCGCAGACCAGACCCTCTCGTTTTTGATGAAAATATCGCCGAGAATTGGCGTATTTTTGAGCGGGAGTACGATATATTTATTGCTGCCGCACATTCGGACAAGCCAGCAAAGACACAGGCTTACATCCTTCTCAACATTGCCGGCCCAGATGCCATCGAACGAGAGCGTTCATTCGCCTACGCTGCTGAAGTGCGCGCGCCGGGAGATGGCGGAAGGATCATTACACCTGCTGAATCTCGAGAGGACCCCGAATGTTTGAAGAAAAAATTTCGTGAAATCTGCAATCCTCAAAACAACAGGACGATGGAAAGACACAAATTTCATACCAGAGGTCAGAAACAAGGTGAGAGCATTGAATCATTCATTAGTGATTTAAGGATTAAGGCTAAACGCTGCAGCTTCGGAGACCTTACAGAGGAGCTAATCTGCGACCGCATCGTGTGTGGCGTCACCAGCGACACTTTGAGAAAAACTCTGTTAAGAGATAGCGAGCTAACACTTGCCAAAGCCATTTCAACCTGTCGAATACACGAGATGACAGAGGAAAGTAGCAAGACGTTATCATCTCAAAGTAATGCTGCCAGTGTGGATGCAGTTAGGTTAGTTTCAAACAGAATGCAGTATGTAAAGTCCCAGCCCCCTTCACAGACTATCACGAGGTGCAATAACTGTGGAGGCAGCCACGCACCTAAGCGGGAAAAGTGTCCTGCATTCGGACAACAGTGTCACAGTTGCCAAAAGTTTAACCACTTTAAAAGTTGCTGCAAGTCTAAACCGTGCAGCCAAAATAGGCAACATCCTAGACAGAAAACTGGCAGACAGACTGTTAATGAGATTGAAATAGAGGAACAAACATGTGAAGATGGAACGTTTTATGTGGACGGCATTGAAGTTGACAGTCACGTTGATTGTGTGAGTCCAGGAACCACTGGAAAGGATGAAGGATTTGTCACAATGCATATAAACGGCAAGCCCACTGAGATGAAAGTGGACACAGGAGCAAAATGCAATGTGATGTCACTTGACACTTTCAGGGGACTTAATAGCAGCGAACTACTTGTAAAGCAGAAGAACGCGGCTAGCCTTGTTGCCTATGGAGGCACCAGAATTGAGACAAGTGGCGTCGCTACTCTTCGGTGCTGTCTAAAGGAGCAGAACCGCTCATTGCCGTTTTTCATTGTGGACAGAGCAGTGCAACCACTGCTAGGATTTCGTGCATGTATGGACATGGGGGTTGTGAAAATGAGTTCAGACGTCCATCAGATCAGCGTGGAGAGCAGCACGGACTTCAGCTCACAGACATTTACACAGTACAAAGACCTGTTCAGCGACGAGTTGGGAGAACTTCCGGTCACATACTCCATGATTCTGGATACCAGCATACAGCCCGTCGTCCGTCCAGCTCACCGTATCCCTGTTGCAATGCAAGAAAGAGTTAAAGCTGAACTTGAACGTATGCAAAGCATAGGTGTCATAACACCAGTCACGCAGCCCACTGACTGGGTGTCGTCCATGGTGGCAGCACATAAGAAGGATAAGCGAGAAATCAGACTATGCATCAACCCCAAAGACCTCAACACCGCACTGAAAAGACCCCATCACCCAATGCGCAGCGTTGAAGAGGTGGCAGCGCAAATGTCCGGGGCAACAGTGTTTTCTGTCCTGGATGCAAAGAATTCGTTCTGGCAGATACGTCTTGACAAGAAATCGTCACTGCTGACCACATTCAGTACTCCATTTGGGCGCTACAGATTTCTAAGGATGCCCTTCGGCATAAATTCCGCAAGTGAAGTATTTCAGCGCTCCATGGAACAACTGTTTGCGGGTTACCCCTGCTCAGTCATCGTCGATGACATCATCATAGGAGGCCACGGAGTGGCTGAACATGACGCCAACTTGAGAAAGGTGCTCGAAAGGGCACGGGAAGTCAATCTCAGGTTAAACCCGAACAAGTGTAAATTTCGCCTGGACCAGGTAGCGTACGTAGGCCACATCTTCACAAGCGTAGGCCTAAAAGCAGACCCGTCTAAAACTGCAGCGATCAATGACATGCCAGTGCCCACGGATGTGACCGCACTACAACGCTTCCTGGGCATGGTCAATTATCTTAGCAAGTACATCCCAAACCTCAGCGACATCGCAGCGCCCCTTAGGAAACTCACCTGCAAAGAGACAGCATGGTGCTGGTTTCAACAGCATCAAGAGGCTTTTGAGCGCCTCAAATCATGCCTGTCCAGCCCACCAGTACTGGCATACTACAATGTCAAAGATCCAGTTACACTGACTTGCGACGCGTCATGTTATGGACTAGGAGCAGCATGCTTACAGAACGGTAGACCAGTAGCCTTCGCGTCGCGTGCTCTCACGGACACGGAGACGCGATATGCTCAAATAGAAAAGGAGCTTCTGGCTGTTGTGTTTGCCTGCACAAAATTCAAAGACTATGTCTACGGAAAGCCCACAATCGTAGAAACTGACCACCAGCCTTTAGTCACCATCATGAAAAAGCCCATCCATGCCGCTCCTGCCCGTCTTCAGAGAATGTTGCTTCGGCTGCAAAGCTACGACATCAGCCTGATCTACAAAAAGGGCAAGTACATGTACTTGGCAGACACCCTCTCAAGAGCTCCCAGCTCACAAGCACCACACAGCCCTGTTGAAAACGGTGACTACGAAGTCATGAGCGTGAGCTACATCTCCTCATCACGCCTGGAGGAACTCCGTAGACACACAGCAGGGGACGAGGTGCTACAAACTCTTACCACTATCATTCGACGCGGATGGCCCACCAGAGAAAGCCAGCTCCAGCCTGCCATTAGACATTTTTTTCCATACAGAGATGAGCTGACAGTAGAGGATGGCATCGTCGTGAAAGGCCATAAAGCCGTCATTCCACGATCCCTGCACAAGGAGTACATAAACATTGTACACAAAGGCCACCCAGGTATTGAGGCAACCAAGCGTAGAGCTAGAGGCGTAATTTTTTGGCCCACAATGTCAAAGAACATCACAGAAGAGTTGCTCTCATGTGCAGTATGCAATAGCACAAAGTCGCATCAGCGGAAAGAGCCCCTCCAGCTCCACCCTGTTCCAGATCTGCCATGGTCCACAGTGGCCGCAGACATTCTTGATTGGCATGGCAAACATTATCAAGTTCTCGTGGATTCGTATTCCGGCTGGTTCGAAGTCGACCTCCTTCGAGACTTGACCTCATCATCCATTATATCCAAATTAAAAAGACACTTTTCGGTACATGGTACGCCTCACATACTCCTCACCGACAATGCTAGACAATACACCAGCCAGCATTTTAAGGATTTTGCTGAGCAATGGGACTTTACTCATACCACAAGCAGCCCAGAGTTTCCCCAGTCAAATGGACTCGCGGAAAGAGCAGTCCGCAGTGCCAAGCAACTCATGGAGAAATCACACAGGGATGGGTCTGATGTGTTCCTCAATATCCTGAACCTCAGAAACATTCCCCGGGACCCAACATTAGGCTCTCCTGCTGAGCGCCTTATGTCTCGCCAAACTCGTGCAGCCATTCCAGTGAGCACTAAACTGCTGGAGCCTACCCCGAGGAATGTCAAGCAAGTCACCGCTCAACTCCGCAACAAAAGACTCACACTGAAGCGCTGCTATGACAAGTCGAGTCGCCCACTACAGCCGCTGGCAGAGGGACAAGTGGTCCGCATGCAGACAGCGAAAGGCTTCGACAAACTTGGAACAGTAAAGGAGATGAGTAAGGAACCACGGTCCTACATAGTTCAAGCAGATGGGAAGGTTTATAGGAGAAATCGCCGTCACTTACTTCCTGTGGCTGAGCAGCCATCACCGCAGCTCCTTGACGACCCAGACCCTCAGGACACCAGCTTCCCTGTGGTGGACAGTTTTCCATTACCACAAATGCCGACACCAAACACTGCGCAACCACAATACCCATCCTCCCCCCAGCCCAAGTCCACAGTGCAATCACCCATTAAGAACCACGACACACCATACACCACACGTTCAGGTCGCATCTGCAGACCAAATCCCAAATACATGTGAAAAAAAAAGTTTTCTTCTTTAATTCCTCTCCAGCTATCCAGCGTGTTCAGTATTGTGACATTTTATGGACTTTAAACACTCTTGGTGATTAGAAGGTTATGAAGAGGCCCAACTGTTAGAGTGCATGTGAGGTATTCATCTAACCTAATATGTTTGATTTATGTTGCAAAGTTATGTTATAGTGTTGCTTTGTTTTATAGGGCTAAATACTAAAAGAAAGGGATGTAGGTCGTTTGGTTAAACGATTATGCAGTTTGTTTATTACGAGCCACCGTACTGGTGGTGGCATCCAATCAGAATGCCCGGTGGCGGGTTGGATTTGTTCTCTGATCTGTATTGGCGGTCAGTTATCAAAATGTGAGATTAAACGCGGTCGTCTACATTCAGTGTGTGATCATTGACTCAAGAAAACATATTCAAACATTCTACACTGTCTATAGAAATATGATGTGAATCTATGAGAATATATCAATATTTCTCCAAGTCTGCACATTTTTTAGCTAAAAGCCCTGAGGGACGTTGTTTTGTGAAGCACTGTCATGACGACAGCACGGAGTTTGTTTTATGAATGGACCAGCTGACGCTCATAATTCATATTAAAGGTCTCGACTAGGGGTGTAACGATTCATCAACTACATCGATGTATCGATTTATATTCCTACGATCCAACTGGATCGATCTGTGCTCGGCAAGTTGGCCTTCCGGACGACATATATCGATCTAATATCGTTTTAAAAGGTAATGAATCGATTGTATCGATACTAGGAAATAGCGCATTGGATTTAAGCACGTTAGACTTTATATGGATGTTTTTTCTTTGCACATTTAATGATAAAGGCGTTAAACGTGACTTGATTCAGTCTGCCTATCTGTGACGTCGTCGCCATGCGTGACGCGGCAGCAGCAGCGCGACAACAGTCAATCAGCGCAAAGTCTCTCACGTCAGAAAAACGGACTTTCCTGTCCTCTCAGCCGCTATAGGGATCTCCCAGTCACGTGACCCCTAGCCGCGTGTCAGCCATTTTGACGGAATACTATTGCACAAGCGCACATACATGAGAATGCGGATTATCACGTTTTATGGCTGCGAATTGATTAAAATAATGAATAATGGTCACTGTATAATTATCTTGAGCCTGCTGAAATGTTCCTATAAATATATTTTCTTTCCAACTGTGCAATCTTAATAATAAATAGGCTAAATATATTTATCCACTAAGCTGCAGCAGTCCTATGCTCGTCTTCCCATTAAGTTTTTTTTCTCTTTCTGACATTTCATACCTGTTGTTACATTTTTTTTTTTATTAAATTGACTATAAAAAAGATTGCTTGTGTGTGCTGGTGTTCATTCCAGTCTTTTAAAATAGTTGAATGAATGAATGAATGCTCGCGAGGTGCCTGTAACGATTTTAAATAGGCTAACGTTAGGCTATTTAATCAATAATGTACACAGGGTAGAGGAGAACGACAGTCAACTACTTTGAATATTATAGCATTTGGGGCATAAACATGTAAATAGTGAAAAGACTGACATTGAAAAATGACACAGAATGATTAAAATTTAATATTTAAATATTTAATCCAAATAAATGTTGGTGGTTTGCACTGATGTTATTCATTTGTTCTCACACACTTCAGCGTCGCGGTCACTGGCCACTATCTATTATTAGCGCAGCGGCCGTCAGCTAACTCTTCACGTCATGTCATCATAAAAAGAAATATACAAGAGGAAGATCAAATAATTAGGAATCATAGATCCATATGAAGCACCACGAGTTCTTTTTACAGGCATTAAATGTGTAGAAAAACTTCCTGACATTGAGTTCGGTGACATTTACAGCTACCTTATTCACTTCCCATCACGCTACACCGGAGCTTCATTAAAAGCATACAAAAGCTTAGCAGGCTATCGGTATCACGAGTCCGGATGGGTCAGCAACTCTTTGATTTGGATGCCAGCGGGGAAGGATTTTTCAATCATCACCGCAAAGGTTGGTAAATAGATGAATATTTCGCGACGAGCTGTATTATCACCAGCGGTTTAGCATTTTCTATTCCGTCAAGATGGCTGCTCCAAATGGCGTGACGTCACGCGGGACGTCCCTATACGCTGATTTCACGCAGCCGTTATTTTGAAATCGAAAGCGAGGCTCCGGTGGGAAGAAAACCGGAAGTGTCGCCTTTAATCACAGGAGAGTCGTGAATGTGATAGCGTATTGTTGTGTTTAATGATTTTGTGTGAATTCTAAAAATGTACAAACATTTCTTTCATACTTTAGAATATATACAGTGAAATTCATTTATAAATAAAATATTTTTTTTATATATAATTCAGAATGTAAAAAACGAAGCAGGAATGAACTATATCCTATATTGGATATTAACATCCAATAGTGTAAATCGCGGCAGCAGCTTCAGGTTGGTAATCCAAGGCATTGTTGTTTATCTTTACTTCCGGGGTTCTTCCCACCGGAGCCTCACTTTCGATTTCAAAATGGCGGCTGCGTGAAATCAGCGTATAGGCTACTGCAGGAGCGCGCACTCTTCAACTGCACGCGCAAATGCGGCGGAGCGCGCTGTATCACTTCACTAAAGTCAAACGAGAATGCAACGTCGTAAATTAGTAAGTTAAGAAATAAAAGTAAAATACCAATAAATTACGTTATTGGTACGCCATGTGTGTTGCTATTTATCAGGATCAGTTTCCATGTTTCTTTACCAGTTCTTCTAAGTATTGTGTATCACCATGGTAGCCTAATTGTTGTTTGTTTCCATAACAAAATGCCACTTACTGGTTATTTTGTATATTTTTATATGACTGTGGTGGCTCATACCAAGATTGTATTAACAAAAACTAGTTTGGGACAGCTATTTAATAGCTTAACCTCGCAGTGCCTACTGTCTATCAGTATTTGTCATATTCTTAATTTTTTTTTGTTAAGTAAAGGGGGACAGAACTTGTGTGCCAACAATTTTTGTGTAAACAAATGTATTATAATAGGCTTATATAATTCCTAAAAAGGTGGGTCGTGGCTTGATGACCATGGGGAAATGTGGGTCCCATAGCCAAACTATTCAAAACATCATTCAATGTTGTGATAATCATAATTAATAATCACAATTACAATTTCAAGGGAATAATCAACAATTATCATTTTTGTCATAATCGTTCAGTCCTACCTATTAAAATAAAATGTGAATGCATTTGACATTAATTTGTGTTTTACTTGTTTGTTTATATCCATAATTAATTGATACCTGATTCACTTACAATAATTTTTGGCTAAAAAGTCACTGAATCGATTTCAAGTCACTGAATCGTTTCGGATCGTATCGTTCTAAATGAACCAATCCGATTGTTAAGTCTGACGTCACGCGTCACGTTTAGCCTTTTCTGGGTCCAAGCGCTCCTCTCGTCCAGAAATAACAATGGTGGAACCTGTACATTTATTTACGATCACGTCCTTCTTAGTGAGGCACCCTTGGCGGTCAAAAAGGGTTTAAATTCCTTTAACACCAACAGAGTGGTTAGTGTAGCTCATCACTTAGGTTGCATAATTAAGGGTAGAGTCCAGGCATCAATGAAAAAGAAGATTTACGAGGTTGAAGTGAGTTTGTTCGGGACACGGGACACAGCACTGCGGCATTGTAAAAACACTCAATAATAACCAAAACACTAGCGAAAGCGGTAGGTAGGTAGAGAGGACCTGGACTTTGGACCCGGAAAGAGTATTATCGGAGAGTGGTTACGTCACGACTTAACAACTGAATATCGTCCTTGAATCGTATCGACAATCGTGAATCGAATCGAATCGTTGTTAAAACGAATCGTTACACCCCTAGTATCGACGCATTTTTTCATTTCATAACTCCTGACACAAATTAAGACATAACTGTCACTATAAGTTTCTCAGAATACAATAGTTGTCAAATACTGAAACTTGAGTCTTATATCTTTTTAATGATGTATAGTTTGTCAAGATATAACATTAAATCTGAATAAAAAAACGCTTCAGTGCGCTGACGCACTGGTGAAGCTTAACAGGTTGAGCACATATATTTTTGAAAGAACTAAGTGTTTTTTGCTAAGAATCAACTAAAAAAATTACACAGTGTAGCTTTAAGCGAATATCGTTTATTATGTTTATGAGCGCTGTCTCTGTGCTGTGGTGCGGTCGGAAACCAGATTGAAAATTGTCAAAGTATCCATTCGAGCATAAGAATTTGTTCAGCTGATTGAAGACAACTTTTTCTATGATCTTGCCTATGAAAGGAAGATTTGAGATCGGTCTATAGTTGCTTAATATGGTCTTATCCAGATTGCTCTTTTTCAGGAGGGGCTTGACAACTGCAGTTTTCAGGGAGTTTGGAAAACTCCCAGAGAGAAGTGAGGCATTTACCACTTCTAGAAGATCTGCTTCTAAACTGTTTAACACACTTTTGAAAAAAGATGTGGGAAGTGTGTCAAGAGCGCTTGTTGATGTTTTAAAGGGGACATATCATGCTAAATGCACTTTTTTAGCCCTTAAATGCATTTTGTTGTATATTTGGAGTGTTTAGAAGTACAGAAAAGATGAAATTATTCTCTTCAGGTGCTTCGTTGATATCTTTATATTCTGTTTTGGTCATATTTTTCAACCGGTTCAGATTTTTCTGTTATCTATGACGTTTTTTGAACTATCACGTCACAGTATTTGCAGCGGAACTGCCAAATAAGGACATTGACTTCCGGCCCAACACTTCGAGCAATCCGCCATTATTATTTCTCGCTGCAATTTTGTAGTCCAAGCTAAAGGATGCAGAAGTTACGAGAGGGTAAGTTAAAATGTTCGGTTGTTGGATGTAGTAACCCACACGCTTCATTACACCGTCTAATTTAGATGAACTGCCGCGCTTGTGACAGGAGCATGTTTAACTGAAAGAACGAGCAGAGAGAGAGAGACCCGGTCGCGCGCGCGCTCACTCTCTCTCTTCAGAGCCAGGCGAAAGTGTAAACAAGACATCACCGTCTCCAAACTAGACGCTGTCTTGCTCTCTCTCCCTCTGACATATTAATCAAAATAAATCGACACGGTGGTAAAAGGTCGGAAGACCAAAGTTTCATGTGTAAATACAGTACACACCATTGCGATACATCCATATGAAGACGTTGTTCTGCAGGTTCGTCGTCTTCATTTTCATCTCGCTCCGGCTCTGGCTCGAACATGTAAGGCTGGCTGGACAAGTCTTCCGTTGTTGACATTTTGTTAATAACGTGTGTATAAAAGTTTCTGTGCGCTAGATAATCCTATCTCTGCTACCAGACTACAAAAATGGCCGAACGGGGTGGAGTTGAACCGAGTGTCACCGCTACAACCTGGAGAGGGGGCGGGGTATGAAGTGTCTCAATATTATTTAAAGAGACCGCACCAAAACGAGTTGCTTTCAGAAGCACATTAGAAAAGGGGTAGAAAAGGGGCCTGTGGAGCTATAATAATGAGGAATTCAGACCCAAGCATTGCAGTTCCGCTTTATATAGACTACAAATGTATGATTTATATGTAAAAAGGAACAATTTAAAAGCATGATATGTCTCCTTTAAGGTGCTGTGCGGTTTCTTCCAAAATTTTGCCATCAATTTCTTTGAAATCAGACAAAGTTACTACTTTTTCAGGTGGTCTGATCTGTCTGACCCCAGCACAACTCAAGGATGTGCTGATCACCTTTCTGATATTATTGATTTTCTCAGAGAAGAAAGAAGCAAACTCACTGCACTTGCTGTTTGAGAGCATTTCACTGGGAATCTGGCTTGGGGGGTTTGTCAGTCTCTCTACAGTAGCAAAAAGAGTGCGTGTGTTGTTTAAATTGCTGTTTATAATATTTGAGAAGAAAGTCTGTCTAGCTTTGCCTAGTTCCATATTGAAAGCATGAATGCTGTCTTTGTAGATGTTATAATGGACTACAAGTTTTGTCTTCCGCCACATGCGCTCTGTTTTTCTGCATTGTCTTTTCATATTTTGCACTGCAGTTGAGTTTCTCCAAGGTGCTTTTTGTCTGCCACTCTTCTTCCTGACTTTCACAGGAGCAATATCATCAATTACACTTTTAACTTTCGAGTTAAAAGAATCAAGGAGAAAATCAACAGAGTCAGCAGATATGCTTGGTGTTAAAGATATAGCCTTCATAAATAGTACACAAGTGTTCTCATTTAAGCATCTCTTCTTGACAGACTCAGATCTAGCTTCAGTGGCAGGAGAGATCAGTATATCAAGGAAAATACAGAAATGATCAGACAGTGCTACATCCTTAATAACAATCGATGAAATGTTTAGACCCTTACTGATAAGTAAATCTAAAGTGTGTCCACGATTGTGTGTGGGTCCATGTACATGCTGAGTCAGATCAAAAGTTTTTAAAACAGTTTTGATTTCTTTTGCCATATTGTTTTCTGCACTATCAATGTGAATGTTAAAATCTCCAGCAATGGCAAAACAGTCAAACTCTGAGGTAATTGTTTGTAACAGTTCCACTATTACAGAATGTAATTTTCCTCCCGGCCACTAGGGTCACCGGGGAGAATGTTCTCGCTAGGACATGGTTTCTCTAAAGTGAGGGAGAAGAGAAGAAGAGGGGGGAAGTTAACAGGTGTAAAGGGGAGATCATAGTTGTGTCCCAATGTGAAGGCTGCATCCTTGGAAGGTCGCATTTGAAGGCCGATTGCGTCACCGCTGCGCGATGAAGGCTGTCCCAATTCAGTTCTGCATCCTCCGAAGGCCGTATTTGAAGGCCGGTTGCGTCATCGCAACGCGACGAAGGCTACCGGTGCTGCGTTCCAGTCCAAAATTGTCATGCCCTTCACTCGCAAACTTCCCTCCGTCTCGTTCACTCGGATGTACGTCATTGCGAGTGCTCAATACTGGCGGAAACTGCAATGAGCTGAATTGGAACGTCCTAACCCCTTGATCACTTGGAATCAGCTGTGGAGTTGATTTATTATTTACATTTTTTTTCTCCTTTAAGAATTTGTTTAATGCAGCATCCAAATGTTTATAGGTGTGTTTGGGTTGTTTTAAATAAAAAAAAATTTTTTATATATCATAGAGTTGTCTGTTGTGGTGGTGATTTGATGAGATATGTGTTGACGTCACAATCGTACTGCATTGTGGGACATATAGGTGCCTGAAGTGTACATTTGAAGTAGACTCGCTCCCTCTGTCAAAATCGAGGGAACGAGGGTCTGTCCATATAAACTTCCCTCGTCCAGTTCACGAAGTGGAACGCACTTCAAAATGGCGGCAGGGATTCCCCCAAGGGGAAGTGCTTAGGGAAGTTCGCAAGTGCGTGTCTAAAAGTGGACTGGAACGCAGCACCTGATTCAAAAGCGACGCCAAATGCGTCCTTCGTTTCCCCGTGAAAGGAAGGATACATAAATGAACACTTGAACAGCGGCCTATCCTACCCTATTCTACCCCATAAGTCATTGCGCGCCGTTGAAGACAGCATTTATTTATTTTTAAAGGCGGTCGAGACTAGAGATCGGTGTTGGACAGCAAATTCACATTTAAATGTAAGTAGTATGTTTTCATTTATTTAAATGGCTAGCGAAACCGAGTTAAAGTTTATTGTAAACTTCATCTTAACTCCTTCGTCACCATTGCGTGGCTTCATTTGTCAGGTAGTTTGAGGCAAAACCTCTGCTAATATTAGTTTAACGACCTATTTGTAATATTTGCACTAGTCTATCTCACTTGTGTATTAGGCTAAAAGAAATATGCTAAAGAAGTAAGCCCACAACAATAAGAAAAGCAGTTGATAAGGCAATGGGGTTTTTGTAGTGCTGTCATGCAAGCTATGTGGTTTTAACCAAATTTGAGTATATAGAAATATGATTTCTTAAGTATTTTGTATGCATGTCTTGATGTGTCATATTTTGCAGTGTTAACAATGCACTTAAGATTGCACCCCTGTGTTAAGCTTTTTTAGAGCAATTCAGGAGAAAAAAAAATGCAAAGTAAGAAAGTTAATACACATGTCTTTGCTGAAATGTATTATGCTGTTGTTGTTAACAAGCCATGGTTCATTTGCTCTGCCCTTAGGGTTGCAAGTGTCCTGGGACAGGTGAGGGTGTGAGTGGGAAACCCACTGCTGAAACTTGGCCCTGGTTTGTCCTCAGGGCCCAGTTCAGCAGTGGGTGCCCACGGTGAGGAGGAGCCAGCACCAGCACCAGCAGCACCAGCACCAAGGCAGAGGCGAGGAGAGTATGGAGAGGATGGACAGGCTGTTTTCTCTTCTTGAGAAAATGATTGAAAAATATATATTTTTTCTACATATTCTTTAACTTTTTTCACTATTTTTTTAAAAGGAAAGAAAATCTGTACATTATTTTTATGCAACTTTAAATGTGTAAATAAAAGAGAATGAATTGTTCTGGACATTGTTTATTTATTTTTTTTTGACAGTCATAATTTCTACTTGAAACAAACTCTTGTATACCTTTTTTTTTTTTTTTAAATAAAATTGGTAAATGAAAATCATTTGTTCCATGGGCTACATTAAAGTACTTTTTCCAACTATTAACAACATACGTTAAACATATCAAAATCAACAAACATTTACAGTACATAAAATAAGAAAAAAATTATGTAGACTTTTATTAGAATTTATTAGAATAATAATTAGACTTTCAAAAAGAGTAATTTCTGAAAAAAGTACTTTTAATAACAAGTGTTTAGTATCAAGAGTAAAACTAGAGGTATGTATTCTGCAGTGGAAAAAACTCCTTGTCAGGGTTTTTATTATAGTTTTGTATTTATAATTATGCTACTCCTGCATTTTACTTCTGAATATTTTCAAGGTTGTTACATTATATACTTTTGTGTAGTTTAATGTAAAATCATATGTGAGGGAAAAAAGGTACTTCAGTAGGTTACTTCACATTTGTACGTGAATATTTAATGAAATATGCAGTTCCGAAAATTAAAGTAAAAAAAATGTAGATCTGTTGTCACTGTATTAACAAATTGTTGCTAACTACAGCTGCGTCCCATATCAAAGGGCGCATCTGAAGCGTTTGGACCGGTCTAGCCTACAAGGACTGTTCTTGTCGCCTGGCAACTGTGACAGCTGCCGATGACGAGCGCGAGAAATACTGGACTTTTTTATATTCAATTGGGTTTTATATTCAAACAGGGCTAAACCGAAAATACATGATCCAGCAGTGCTGGGGCTGAAACATCCTCACCCTGTCCTCCAGTAAAATATAAAACATAAAAATGACAATAGCCAATTCTGGCTCCATAGCTGTTTACTCAATTAGGCTATATCAAATGAATTATCAGGATGGCAGCTGTCCTCTCGCACCGTTGAGGAGCGGTGATCAGAAACACCTGGTTGCGCAATTAGGAAATCCTATGAAGGCTACATGGTGCGTCCTTCGGAGGATGCAGCCTTCACATTGGGACACAGCTGGTGATTGGCATGTGAGAGGGTATCCCATTACCAGAGCCGGCTTCAGACTGCGCTCAGCAGGGGGGCATTTATTTTCAATGGGTGGGCACTAGGTATGGGGACTTTTTTTCGGATATCAGATATCCTATATTTATTATTGCTACTGCCTTTTCTGTTAGCTATTACCATGAAGTGATGCAACCCATACAATAAACACATAAACCATTACACATTACACATTGTTGCAAGACGTGCAACTCTTAAGAAATTTGATTAAATAAGGGTTAAATAGGCCTATACAAAAGAATTACAAGACCGACTCTGACCACAGCTTTATTATAAACAAAGCTAACGAACATGCTCACAGTCTCTCACTGACAGGTCAGGATAGTAGTTTAACTGCTATCTCACTGGCGGAAGAGAGAAAAAAAGCTACACATCTTTATTCTGCTTTGCTCTAACATAAGCGTTCACAGTAGCCTACTATTAAAAAAGCATCATGTAACGTTAGTTACCTTCATCAAAACAAATTAAAAACACCCACAACATACACAACATACACAGAGATTATTCTACAATTTCCATTTACAAGAAAATATAGGCTAAAACAGCTGTTTCTCCACGGCGGGAGTGACATTTCAGGACAATGGACAGCGCAAAACTGAACTAAATAGGCCTACTAAACTATTATTAGTCTCATCATCACAACATAACGCGACAACACAATATAGTGAACTTTGACAGTACATAATGCCAGTTAGATAAATACACTAACAACCGGCCAGCATGAAACTTTAAATTTAACTTGCAGTTAGAAGAGCTGAAGACGCCGCTTGTGAGCTGATTGGAACTTCCTGAGAACAGCGTCCTTCCATTCACCACAACACTTTTTTGTCAAGTCCTTCTCGAATGCAAGTTGAACTAGTCTGGCCTTTCTTGTGTGAAGCATGCTCCTTCTGTGTTCTGAAAACACATTTTTGAGCGTGGAGAACGAATTTTCGCAGGTCGCGGTAGAAGCACCAAATACCAAAGCCAGTTGGAGTGCCGTCAACGCAGTGGGCATCGCCTTAAGCGTTTTGTAATGTTTGGACAACAGTCTCTGAACTGTCAATTTCTCCTCTGAGTCGTCTTCCATTTGGGACTGGAGAAATCGACGTGCGACGCAGAACTCCGACTCCACTATCTCCATTCCTGCTAAATCCATAATGTGTTTGAGTTTTTTCACATCCAGAAAACTTTTATTTTCTGGGTCAAGAGCTTCCAATGCACTTATCAGCTTCCCATTGCGCTCGCTGAAACGCACATCCATTTCTCCAAGTACGGCATCAATCACACTGAAAAAAAGTCTCTTCAGCTCTGACTTGTCGTCGTTATTTGTGTCGTTTTGTCCCACACTCTCCTCAAGAACGTACTCCTCCAGGTTCCTGTTCATAACACGTCTCCTTTTGCTGGGTTGTATGGGCTCGTTGTTGTTGGTAGCAGTACTCCAGAGCTCGGTAAATGCATCGTCGCATCTCAGATCACGAACACAGTCTATCACACTGTGCACGAGTTTCACTGCATTCAGTAGGTCCATTTCCTTCGCCTGTAGCTGTTTGTTAGGCGAGTCCAGAAGCAGTAATATCTTGTGCACACTATGTCCAATGAACACAAAGCTGCGCTCCTTTATCTGGTGTAAAAGGCCAGTTTCCAGCACTCTCACTTCTGATCCAAAGGCCCGAGAGCTGCTCGTCTTTGACAGTACCGCAATGATATCCTCCAAGTTTTTAAGGATCACAGAGACCGTTGCTAGATGGCCTGTCCAGCTTTGGTCAAGGAGGCGCTTCAGGGTATCACCTTTATAGTGAGTGGAAACGGTGGGCTTTCTCAGGAAATTATAAAGCATGCCACACACATTAAAGAAGTCACCAATTGCTTCTTCAGCCGACAGAGCATGAACGACCACAAGGTGCAGCTGGTGGTTAAAGCAGTGGATGTAAGGGATTTCTCTGCCAAGTCTATCCTGTAGCAGTTTTTGGACTCCTCCGTGTTTCCCAGACATGAGGGATGCACCATCATAGCACTGACTCAATATCTTTGCACTGCTGAGCCCCGCCTTTGCACTGCTGAGCCCCGCTTTTTGAAGTTCTTGTAATATGGTGTCAGTGAGTGTCCCTGCATCCCCAGCTTCTGCAGTGGCCATGGTAAGCAGACATTCTGTCACCTTACAACTGTCCTCTGATATGAACCGGATGACTATTGAAATGTTCTCACACCCAGCGGAGTCACGAGTCCCGTCAACTTTGATCGTGAACCACACTGCGAGCCTATGTCACGTACAATAGCATCCGTTATGACACTGCTCATTGCCTCAAGTAGTTCGTTTTGTATTTCGTGACTTGTGTATGTTGCCTTGCGAGGTATTGTTTTCACGACTTTAACCAGCTGCTGGTCTTTTCGGAGGGTGTATTCAAATAGAGAAAGGAACAGTCCACTCCCCCCCTCTGACATACTATCAAAGGCATCTAGCTTACCTCTCAAAGGTAGTTGATTTGTTGCCAGAAACTCCAAAATGTCAATAATGGCAGACATGTAGTATCGGTTCCTTGAAAGCTGCTCTGTGTTAATCAATTTGGAAATCTCTGTGTCCGTCTTTGTGCGTTTCCCTCGTTCCCTCCAAGCGGCAACGCATGTCAGGTGCTCTTTGGAAGTGGCATGTTTATGGAAGCCTTTGTTGGATTCGTTTGCATGCTTCCAGTTGCAATATCCCTTTGTGATAAAAACTGAATCAACATTGGTATATGCTGTCGCTGACCGAAATTTCCTACAAGGAAAACAAAAAGCGCTGTCTGTGTTCACAGAGTATTCCAGCCAGTCTCTTCCATGGTACCATGTACTCACAAATTAGCGTTTTTTCCCATTATAAAGGCGGCTTGGATACTTGTCCAGTTTCACCTGGTTGGGCTTTTCGTCACCGAGATCCTCAGGTGGACCTTGAAGTGTAGGAAGGTCTGGTCCAAATGTAGTGGAGCTGGAGCTACAGGTGCTAGCTTGGGAAGCTGCGATGTTAGCGGCCACGCCGCCGCCGCCGGCCTCGGAGTCACAAATGTTAGCTGGGCTGTTGTCGTTGTCTTGTTGTATGGGGTCAGCAGAATCGTTAATCGACGTGGAAGGAGAAACTGTGGTTTTGAACCATTTCCTAATGTCCATTTTTGGACAGTTTTCATCTGTTTGCTTTGTTTTGAATGCAACCAGGAATATTGCGCCAACTGAAAGTCATTTCATTCATGTATTAACGTGCAAGTGATTGGGGGGGCGGCAGGGGGGTTTCCTCACTGTGGTTTTATGTTGGCTAAGCTTTATTATATTTTCAGCTAATGAGCAGTTTGTAGACATATTTTTATTATTTCTCACTAAAATGTAAATTAAACTGATATTATTTTGTAAATTATATCATAATTCAATTTGGGGGGGCATAAAAGACATTTGGGGGGGGGGGGCATTGCCCCCTAATGCCCCCCCCATACCGCCGGCGCTGCCCATTACTGACCTGTATTCAATGTTAAGTGAATTTATTTTATGCTTAACTGGTGATGTTTTGACATATTGCTAAACATTGAATGAGTACTGATATGCTCTTTGTTTGGAGTCTGTAGAAAACGCCTGCAGGAATGAGTAATGTGGATACATAAATGACTGAAAGGACTGTGAGCGAAAGGAGATACTGATTTTTTCCTTGCATCATTGTGGATTGGATTTTTGTTGCTTGGACTCGGACTTCTCTCATGATTTCCTTCAGAGACTTGGCCCACATCTTTCAGGCCCCTTTGGACTCTTATCAGATAAGTTGTGCTTCAATGTGATTGTCTAAGTGATGGTATCCAGGGAACTGAGTGGTATTTAAACAAATGGGAAATACTTGAATACTACTATTATGTCCATCTGAGATTGAAACAAGCGGCTTATGATTGTGAAAGTACAGTGTATTTTGTTTTCTTTTGGGGTTTTGGTTTTCAATGTTTTGTTAATTCATATGTCTATTTTGGGAGTTGTCATTTTCACTGTGCTATAAAGCAATATAAAGTAAGTCAGATGGTTCTTTCATTCTGAAGAATCTGGTGTGATTTTAACAGACATTTTCCATAGGTAGAACCCCTTTCTTCTGTGTAGCCCTTTACCTGAGTATAGAGTGGAGGTGGTTACATAAATGGCACCCCAGATGGGATGCCAAATGTGAAATTGTTTTGTCTGTTGAACTGTTTTAAGAAAGCCTTTTAATATTTACTAATATTAGTTAGTATGGCTGCTATACCAGATGATTCAGAGGATGAGTATGAGCCCAGACCAGATTTTTCAGATGGTGCATTCACTACTTTGAGAGAGCCAATAAGGGAACTTGTAAATACCTTCAGTGAGATGTATGTAAGCTCGGATGGTGAACAGAAATTAGGAGATGGTGATAGTGAAGAGGAATGTTATTTTCCACCACCTCGCTGGGGGCCTCCAATTCAGTACATTGGCATTTTTCAAATGTAAAGCCTCCACTATTCCAGAGTTGGAAGTGGCCACTACATTAAAAAAGTCCTCATAGTCATAGACAGCACCGCCAGGCCTCCTCTTCATCTCCAACTCTACGCCATGGTGGAAGCTGTCGGCGCTCATGAAGGTGTGTCCCTTTTCAAAGTACTTCAGTGTGATATCTTCCCTTTCCGAGGTGGTAGCATTGATGGTGCAGACTAACGTACTCAACAGACACCAGTTCTTGTACTGGGATGCACAATTGTCCACCCAGAAGATGCTGTGTCTGACATCTCGCTCTTTCTCCAATGCCATCACATAAGCTGATGCTATTTCTTGAGCACTTCTGCCCACCATGCCCTCATGCCAAACCACAGAGATGGTGCGTTTTTTATTCCCTTTATTCCCCACTGAGGCAAAGGTCTCATGGTATGCCACTATACGCCGGGTGAAGATGGCAGTTTTAACTCCAGGCATGCGTGGCAACATAATAACCTTCTGGAGGTCCACACTCCTCACTGATGTGTCTCTGTGCCAGTCCTTCTCTCCGTCAGCCTGATATGTGAGTCTGCTCTGCAAAGCAGAATTTTTATGTTTGCGCCAGCACTCACATTGCAAGCAGTCCACAACATCGTCATCACAAGCATGTTCATGCTGTTCATGCAGCAAGCACTCCTCACATTCCTCCTCTCCAAGCTTTGTGAAGCTGATGTTTTTTTGCCGCACTGCTTTGCGATATGTTTCGTAGGAGCACCTGTTGCCCTTTTCCAGCCATTCTGCATACATCAGTTTGATGCTAATGTCACAAGGGAGGTAGCAGCGATGGGGAGCATGTTCCCTCCGATAATGACTGACGGAAGGGTGAAAAGACTCAATGTGATCCAACAATGGCTGCAGGTCCAGTTTGTTGCCCGGTGTGTGTCTCCCTCTTTGATCCTTTGGGATCCCCTCATTTCCCATATCCCTTCTCATCACCGACAGGACCAGGCTGTCATTTGTTTGGTGGTACTCCAAAGTGGCCAAAAATAAATTCTTGCAGACCTGCTGTGGAACCTGATCCTCATTTTTAAGCATGTAAACAAAAGACCTGCTGCGCCGACTCGTTCCTTTTGGGACAAACAATCTTGCCGTTGGTAGCTGGGTTATGTTACATAACATAAATGCCTGTTTTTCGGTGTAGTCCATGTTCCAGTACATAGCCCAAATCTTCTTTCACCATTCCTCACTAAATCTCTCTGTACATTTTCTCCTGCATTTCTGGCCACATGGTTCCCTCAACTCCGGTGGTGTTGGAGGCACGCAGAGTGGCTGGGACGAGGTGGTGTTGGAGGCAGGCAGACAGGCAGACAGAGTGGCTGGGACGAGGGCTCCGGTGGTGTTGGAGGCAGGCAGACGGAGTGGCTGGGACGAGGGCTCCGGTGGTGTTGGAGGCAGGCAAACAGGCAGACGGAGTGGCTGGGACAAGGGCTCCGGTGGTGTTGGAGGCAGGCAGACAGGCAGGCAGAGTGGCTGGGATGAGGGCCCCGGTGGTGTTGTAGATAGACAGAGTGGCTATGTCTGGACTACTGGAGAAATCCAAAAGCGCATTTAAAGAGGTATCAGGCATGCTGTTAAACCAGTTTTCCGCAATTTGGTTCAGATGACTTATGTCCAGACAGCTATCCAGGATTGCCCATGTTTTTGTATCATATTCTCGAACACAGTAATCCTTAAAAGAGTCTGAAATGAAAATTATAATTAGAGAAATGGAAATCTCAAAAATATGATTATAATACATTATGACATTCATTTGAATGAATAGGCATACCATTGTCCAGAATGATCTTTTTAGTTGTGTTTGGTGCTTCTGGACCACATTGAATAGGCTTGTCCCTACAAGGTTCTGAAATGATATGAAACAAGGAGATGATTAATACTGATATACTAGTCCTTCTATTAATAACAACAATTGCCATGAGCCAGAGGGGCCCACAGTCTGAAAATAGCCAATTCAAGTGGTAGTGACGACCCCCTCATGTATGCTGGCTCATGGACTATATACCATCCAATGCATGGATGGCAATAACAACAGGAGCAGCAATAACAGTAATAGCAGCAATAACCAGATGATCCCACAGTAGCTGCACGGGTCTCAAGCTGTCTGGCGGACATCTCCACATGGATGAAGGAACATCACCTGCAGCTCAACCTGGCAAAGACTGAGCTTCTCGTCCTCCCTGCCAATCCGTCTCTACAGCACGACTTCACCATCCAGCTAGAGTCATCATTAATCACCCCATCAAGATCGGTCAGAAATCTTGGAGTAACGTTTGATAACCAGCTGACCTTCACAGATCACATTTCAAAGACAGCTCGATCATGCAGGTTTGCACTGCACAACATCAGGAAGATCAGGCCTTTCCTAACTGAGCATGCAACACAACTTATCGTCCAGGCCCTGGTCATCTCTAGGCTTGACTACTGCAATGCTCTTCTGGCTGGACTTCCAGCATGTGCAACCAAACCCCTACAGATGATCCAGAATGCTGCAGCTCGTCTTGTCTTCAACGAGCCCAAGAGGGCCCACGTCACTCCTCTGTTCATCTCTCTGCACTGGCTACCTCTCGCTGCTCGCATCAAGTTCAAGGCACTGACGCTTGCTTACAGATCTATCACAGGCTCAGCTCCCTCCTACTTTCACTCACTCCTACGAGTCTACATCCCTACCAGACACCTACGATCGGTCAACGAGCGACGTCTCGTGGTTCCATCACAGAAAGCCACAAAATCACTTTCCAGAACATTCTCATTCACAGTTCCATGCTGGTGGAACGCTCTCCCCACCCTCATCCGGAATGCAGAATCCCTGACAACATTCAAAAGACAGCTGAAAACCCATCTCTTCCGTGAGCACTTAACCTTATAAAAAAATTAATAAAATAAATAAATAAATAAATAAATTCCTTTCCCTTTGAAACATCACTTATCAGGCTTATGCTACTCTGAATAATACCTGAACTTCGTATTTTGAGCACTTCTTGCGTTGTTGTTGCTTTTGCCTCTTTATGATGACTCGCTGAATTTAGTCCTAATTTGTAAGTCGCTTTGGATAAAAGCGTCTGCTAAATGACTAAATGTAAATGTAAATGTAAATAACAGCAGCAGCAGCAATAACAATAATAGCAATAACAGCAGCAGCAAAAATATCAGCGACAGCAATAACAGCAGCAATAACATCTCGGTTACATATGGTAACCCTCGTTCCCTGAGGGAGGGAACGGAGACGCCACGCTAGAGAGGCCAATCTACTTCGAGTGAAACTAAAACGAGCCAATGCACATTGACATGCAATCATTTGCAACAGCTGTTCAGCCACGCAGCGCGGGTATATAATGAGCATCTGGTACGATTGCATTTCAGTTTTTTGCTGGCCCCCTCAGCGGGCAGCAGCAGATGTGACGCTACGTTGAGACCGACGAATAGGAATCCCTACTAAAGGGCCAGAGCTGCTGCAGCCCATCCAGTGCCCTGTGCAAGCCACTACCCCTTCTTGCCTGGAAGGACGATAGGAGAGGGCTTACACAGAGTGTAACACGCGCACTACGTGTTCAGTCCAAAGATACTGTATGCATGTTTGAATACATATGTGCGCAGGCGTGTAGTCCTTCTTTACAAATCGACCCTCAATAAACCACTTGTCTGGGCTTAAATACAGATTTAAAATTTTAAATACAGAAATTTTGTCGCATCTGCGTAGCCACGCGAACCGGAATTATCACGACAACATTTTATCTGTAATGAGGTAAAGGGAAGGAGGCCTTCACAGTGAAGGACTGGTTGACACTTCAGGACTGCGTTGTCATCGTGTCCAGGCGCAGGTCCTTCATCAGATCTGGATACGGCCTGGATCTGGCTTAGCTTTTTGCTCTTCAGCAAGCGCTCTGTGTCAAACTGTCTGTCCTATTTGGTGTTGTTTGTCCCATAAGAATTGTCCCAAATAAAGCATTGCAATATAGAATCTAGTCGCTCAGATCTCGCGTTTGCCAAGGCAGCGTGCAGATTACAAGTCTTCTCTGCAGTAAAGATTCTGTGGCTGGGATCTTGCGTTGCTGAGGTAGCGCGCAGATTTGAGGTCTGCATTGCAATACAGAATCTATAGTGGCTCGGATCTCGCGTTTGCCGGGGCAAGCGGAGGAAGATCGCCACGGTGACCAGGATAAAGCTAGGCCAAGCCATCACTATCAAACATTTTCAGAGAGTGTTAGGGCTCATGGCAACAGCGTCATTCCATTCGGCCTGCTGCACATGAGGGCCCTGCAGTGGTGGTTGAAAACCAAGGGGTTCTCCCCGAGGGGGAACCTGTTCCGCATGATCAGGGTTACGCGCAGATGCCTTTGTTCCCTATCTATGTGGAAAAAAAGCTTGGTTTCTGTCCCAAGGCCCCGTGCTGGGAGCGTCATGTCGCCGGAAACCCGTCTCGACAGACGCCTCCCTAATGGGCTGGGGCACGGTAATGGATGGCAGGGCTATGAGGAGCTTCCTCCCAGACTTCAGGGGTCACCACACAGACAATGTGTCGGTGGTCTCCTTCTAGATTCATCAAGGGGTTCTGAGATCGCGCCCTCTAACCAGATTGGCGCATCAGATCCTCCTGTGGTCCCATGGGAAACTGTTATCTCTCAGAGCAATGCACGTCCCAGAGGGCCAGAATCAGAGAGCAGACATCCTGTTGAGGCAGGGGCTGAGGCCTGGGGAATGGAGACTTCCCACCGAGGTGGTGAAGTCGATATGCGAGAGGTTCGGCCCAGTGGAAGTGGATTTGTTCACGTCTCGAGTGATGTCCCACTGTTCACTGTGGTTTTCTCTCACCCATCCAGCCCCATTTGGGTTGGATGACATGGTACAGACGTGGCCGAGGCTACACCTGTACGCCTTTCCCCTGATCGCTCTGCTACCGGGAGTTCTGGAGAGGGTCCGTCGAGACGGAATCAGCCTACTTTTAGTAGTCCCCGTATTGGCCGGCCCGGGTATGGTTTTCAAACATCATAGCACTCCTAGCAGACCAGCCTTGGTGGGTCCTTCTGAGGAGGGATCGGCTTCCACAGTCCGGGGGCTCAATATTCACCCTTGTCCAGATCTGTGGAAACTTTGGGCCTGGCCACTGAGGGGGCTCAGTACCTAGAGGCTGGCCTGTCGGCTGGAGTGGTTGAGACCATACTCAGTTCCAGAGCTCCTTCCACAAGGAGATTGTACGGCCTAAAGTGGAATGTGTTTCCACTTGGTGTAGATAGCGTGAGGTGGACCCAGTTAACTGCCTGGTTGGCTTTAGTGCTGGAGCTCCTCCAAGATCGCCTCTCGGCTGGTCTTACCCCGTCCACACTTAAGGTGTATGTGGCTGCCATTGCGGCTTTCCACGCTCCTCTGGTTGATGGGCCTCTGGGGAGACATCAGCTGGTCGTACGTTTCGTCCGTGGGGCTCGGAGGATGAGACCTGCGACTCGTACCAGAGTTCCCACATGGGACCTGGCAGTGGTTCTCGAAGGGCTGGTCAAGGCCTCCTTCGAACCTCTGGAGTTGGCTGAGTCCAAGAACCTTCCGTCAAGGTAGCTTTTTTATTAGCCATTACTTCTCTGAGGAGAGTAGGGGATCTTCAGGTACTCTCTATATCTCTTAAGGCTATCTTGCATCCCAGGCCAGGCTACAGTATGTGCCTAAAGTGCCAACTAATGTGGCACGGCCTACGGCTCTGCAGGCTTTTCATCCTCCACCTCACGTGACGGCGGATGAAGAAAGACTTAATTTGCTCTGCCCTGTCAGAGCTCTCAGGATTTATGTCCAGAGGTCTTCTTCATGGCGGAAGTCAGACCAGTTTCTGGTGTGCTCGGGTCGCCCAAGAAGGGGCTTCCCGCATCCAAACAGACCATTAGTAACTGGGTCGTTCAGGCTATCTCTATGGCCTATCAGGTGTGCAGCTTGCCTTCACCTTTGGCCGTGAGGGCTCATTCAACCAGAGGCATGTCTTCCTCTAGAGCCCTCATACTTTTATCAGATTCTATAGCCTGGACATTTCTTCTACGCCAGGCACTCTAGTGCTCTCGTCCTAAGTGTGCCTGTGCGCAGCTTCACACTGGGACAGGCAGGGCTCATTGTGGCATAGTGGGAACTCGTTCCCCCAAAGTGTCATTCGACGCAGTTCGAGTTCCCTCGAAAGGGAACGTCTCGGGTTACGACTGTAACCCTTGTTCCCTGAGAAAGGGAATGAGAACTGCGTCCGTTCGCCATGCCTTCCCCTGCCTGGGAGCGACTTGCTTCATCGCAGAAGCTAACTCTGTCTTGTGCCGGCTTCCTTTTGTAAGCTTCCGTTTATGCCGTCACATGATACGTCATGACGCAGCACCAATCAGGATTGGATTAGTTTCATTCATACTTCAGACGCGTTACGTTAAGGGCGTTCCCCCCAAAGTGTAATTCGACGCAGTTCTCGTCCCCTTTCTCAGGGAACTAGGGTTACAGTCGTAACCCGAGACGTTTTCTCCAAAGGCGAGATCTTCGCGCAGCTGCCCGTCTCCTTTGTACAGACTAGGGGTGACCCCGAATAGTCGTCGATTCGATGCTTCGATTGGAGGAGCATGATTCGACTACCGACATCACGGTCGAATCTTCGCAGAGGTGTTATGAAACGAGGATCATGCCACTTTGGCTGTATGAGGGCGCTCAATGTCTGATTTCACATAGAACTACCGGTTTTCTGTCAATACGTTAATATTCAGCCTATTATGATAATGCTGTATATAAAAATGTGCAAAGAAAGAAGTTTTAATATTTTTTTTAACGTGCGTGAATAAATCAAAACACCCCGTGACAGATTTAAGTTTCACTTTCAATCCGTGACCGACAGAGGAGCGTCTTGGCGGCAAGGATTTAAATCTTTAACAATGTCTGGGATAAGAAAATCTAAAGTGTGGATGTACACCATCAGAAAGGATATTCTCCAAGGCTGGATTTAGCATCAGGAAAACAATGATCGCACTTCTGCCGGCCAACGTTAACAAGTTGGTTTTCCACGGGACATTCTAAAATGCTTAACGTGAAAAAAAAAAAAAACGGCTTTGGCTTTTAAAACGCTTAAAAGTCACTTTAACGTGGCTTAATGTATGTACACAGTACACACTTTATTAAGAGACCATATGTGCAGATAAGCAAATTAACCTAGAATATGAACGCAATGCGTTCCTCCTATAGAAAAGCGTTTTCTTTACATAATTTGATATTTTAATTTAACTATTTTAGGAGATTAAGTCGTTAAACGTTTTTCACGTTAAGTGTTTTAGAATGTATTTTATCCACGCGCACAATTTGAAAAGACTCCAACGGACACAGACAGAGTGAAAGACTGGATTTGTTCTCTCGATAAGGTAGGGTACAAGTGATTTCAAAACTTTTCAGCCGGTTCTAATTTGATTTTTGGATGCTGTGAACATTTTTAGCTAAAAAGACTGCCGCTCCAGTTTAGCATTTATTGTTGTTTCTGCAGTTAAAAAGACAAAGTAAAAAATTTTGGCTACTATCGTTATTTTAATAATTTCTTTATTTGAATTTTATTTATTGATCTGTCAGGGTTATCTAATCTAACTATTTGTGGCTTGTGTTTTGAATATATGTTCTCCTGCATTTTAGGCATTTTGCACACATTTGCTCCTCATTTTGTGACTTGATTTATTTCGTTTTGTATTTTTATTTATTAGAAAGGTATATTCTGTTCTAATTTAATTTTGTAAATAATTGTTTATTTTGTCGGTGCATCGATGTTGTGCTGTACTTAGAGCCTGCTCACACAGGTAATTTAGCCGATTTAATTTGATTTGCATGTGAAATGCAAATCCTGTCTGCATTGTTGCCTTTCTGGAGTTATTTATGTTATTTCTAAGTTTTATTGATCCAAAATGTTTTTATAAATTTTCTTCTATATCTTTGTGTGATTTTCTGTACATCGCGGCTTTGAAATGTTAAAGCCCCGCCCCCATACACATGATTCGACTATTAGTCGACTATAGGCAAGACTTGACGAATCTGATTCGACTATGAAAATCCATAGTCGGGGACACCCCTAGTACAGACATTACAAACGATGAGTAAAACCATTCTAGGTAGGGCTTCACTAAAAGATTTTTAGTTCAGGTGGATGCCTCTGCAAAGGGGATTGGGGCAGTGTTGGCTCAGGGAGAAGTTGGTAGAGAACAACCCATTCTGTACCTCAGCCGAAAACTCCTACCCAGAGAAACCCGTTACTCAACCATTGAAAAGGAGGGCTTGGTTATCAAGTGGGCCCTAGACAGCCTACGGTACTATCTTTTGGGTAGAGAATTTGACCTCGAGATCGACCACAGAGCACTTACCTGGATACATACCATGAAAGACCAGAACTCCCGGGTAACTCGCTGGTACCTGTCCTTGCAGCCATTCCAGTTTAAGGTTTAAGGGGAAAAAATTTATTTATTTGACTATGTATATTTCATATTATTACTGAAGTATAATGAATACATATTATTACATAATACATATACGAAGGTCTGTATAACCAGTTTACCTTTTTGGAGAAGGTTGGAAAATGGATACTTACCTGATACTTACCATAATGATTTCACCCAAATGGGCGGGGCCTTTAAAATATAAAGGGCAGCATCTCACACAGAGAAGTGAGGTGTGGAAGTTGAGTGCAATTTGAGGTGCAATCGGAGTCTATTGAAATCCTTTTTAGTGGAAGGAAATTCAGCCAAGAGCCCGGTGTAAATATATTTATATATATTTTTTGTTTTGTTTTGTTTGTATTTGTATTTTTGTACACATTGGGATGGTTTGGACTAAAAATAAAGAACCCTTGCACTGAAGTGCTATTGTGGCTGAGCCATCATTCTTGTGCCGGGAGCCTTTTTACCAACACGCCTCTTCACAATTTTGTTATTGCAGAACTTATAGTCACATACAAGATCAGGGAAAGATACCATGGTTGTATCTTTCAACAATGAACAATCATAATGCAGAAAACATAAATAGTATGGGTTTGCTTACATCATAATATAAGATTATATACACGGGAAAAAAGCACAATGACGAGGTTAAATATCTTTGAATAGTTCATCATAATACATAAAGAAAATGCATTTTTTGTTTGCTATTTATAAGCCTGAGGGATAAAACGAGGGTTAAATTCAACAAGAAAAAGTGGAAAACAATGGAGATTTAAGTGACTTTTGCTTGTGGGCGAACATTCTTGCATATAAAATGAAGAAATTGAACAACATATTCAAGAGATGACGATTTGGGGGTTTTGTAATAAAAAATATATCTTTAAAGGCACACTATGTAGAAATTGTGTTTTTGTCAAACAGCGACCCCTAGAGTCGCTGTGGAATACTTGCACTGTCGTAAATACCCACCCTCCACACCGGTACCTGTCCGGTAGGATAGAAGCGTCGGGCGTGGAACAGGCACAGATAGACTCCGAAGATATTGACCAGGTAATGTTTCACGATTTCATACAAATATTAGGATACTGCATAGTCTACTGAACTACTGATGATAGTAATAGGATTATCATTTTTATGTCAAGTGTTAGACTGCTTTATAATAATAAAAGTAGCCAACCGCGTTTGCTGGCTTATAACGTTTTTACATGATTGCAGCTAAATCACAAGTAAATAGCCTATAGTCTAGGCCTACTGTATAATTTCTTTTGTGTTTTTTGATTGTAATGTAAACATTACAAAATGCCAGATGACATCAATAAAGTTAAATGTACGTCACATTATTTCATAACATTGGCCATTATAATGCCATTAGATATGATTATTGCAATTTATCATAATAGTTTGCAAAATGTGCTCCACTTTTATGCCAATGTTTATGTTTTATTTTCATTCATCATTTTCTTCGCCGCTTGCAGAATCTTCCGAGTCCCCTCCCGAAACAGGGAGAGGACGAGGAGGACGCGGAGGATGACGAGGGAGAGCATATGACTGTATACTAGGAGGAAAGAGTTAACTTTCCAGTCTAGTAATAAAGTTGAGAAAATAGAATCGATTTTACATCCAGCTTCTTCTTTCAACCTGCACCAACGAACAAACTCCATTCCAAGATCGACTCTTGATTTCCCTCGAGCACGATCCCTTTCGCGTTTTCTCTTTTTAGCCTCCTCAGAAGCAGTTTTAAACTTTTTCCTTGCCTCTGCCATGACCAGGAGTAGAGCAGGTGGAAAAATAGTAGCAAAAGCCTTAGCTCCCTGACTATATCAGAGCCTGTGGCCGTAAAGCGATACGTTCTTACAGGTCACATGACCTGGCCAACGGCGGTCCGTCTCCTCCAAACTTACATAGGCAGTATTTCAAGAAGGGCAGCCCCGCTCGGAGCAATAATAGTGTCAAACACTGTACATTGGCCTGAGGAATCATTTAAAATAACTCATATGCGTCAACTCTTTAGGTCACAAAGTCCACGGTGAGCCTTTAAGGATAAAATTGTGGGTTAAAAATATAAGAACATAAATCAACCCATAATTTATTGGGTATACTATGATCACAAAATAAATGGGCAGCTGTTTCTTCAAGACCACAAAATGAGCAAGTTTCGTCAATATCAAAATATTGACAGATAACGTTAGATGAGTTAAACCTGTCGCTCATATTTAACTTAAAAAAGCAAGTTACCTTGTTGCCTTGAAATTTTGAGTTCGTTGTAATTAAAAATTTGAGTTAATACAATGAAGAAGAATGGTTTAATAAACAGAAACTCAAAATAGTATGTTATCTTCACCACATTAGTTATCGAAGTTGATTTGACAAAAGATAAAAAGTTGTGATAACAAATCATGAAAATATTTTTTTACAGTGTACTAACTATCTCATCACTCCTGCAAACAGGAAGGGGGCCAGAGCAAATTACAGTGCCTGACATCGTACTTGCGAGTTCACACACCTCTTTAACGTTAATTTTAGTGATCTCCGACTGGCGGAGTCGAACATCATTAGTGCCGACGTGAATAATTTTAGAGAATTTACGATTAGCATTAGCCAGCACTTTTAAATTTGCTTTGATTTCAGGCAGTCTGACTCCCGGCAAACATGTGACTATGGTGGCTGGTGTCTCTATTTTCACGTTCTGTGTAATAGAATCGCCAATAACTAGGGCACATTCAACAGGATTCTCAGTGGGTGTTTCACTGAATGGGGAGAATCTATTTGGGGAGAAGTTGTAGTCAGAACGGAAGAGTGGTGTTTTGTCCCACGACTACAGTGCCTTACCGTCACCCAATTGCCTTGCTGCACGGGCACTACTACAGTCGGAACCGAACAATGTACAGTGTTCACTAAGCTAGTCACATCCAAAGTAGTATCTAAAGCCCTTGCACTCTTACAATTAACCTCAATTAAAGTTTGGATGCGTGTCTCTAGTTCTGAAATCTTCTCCGTCAGCCTGACTATCTCCCTGCATTTATCACATGTAAATCCTGTGCTGACAGAGAAGGCTATGCTATACATGTTACATGAAGTGCAAGTGACAATAAGTGGAGAAGATGACATGACTCACCGTGTTTGTTGACTGGTCTTACTTACCACAGTTGTTTGATGGTTGTAAAAGGCGCGAGCAAAATAAATAAATAAATAAATAAAGAGTGCACGGATGGCACGCTAACGGCTAGCAAATTACTAGTTTGTTGTGCTAGCAATGATTTAGAGTGAAGCTAGCGATGTCAGGTTAATATGTGATGTTGAGTAAGTTATATTTCAAGCAGTATTAACAAGAGGGAATGATAGTAAATAATGATTCAAAACAGAGCAATAACAGCAGCAGCAATAACAACAACAACAGCAACAATAGCAATAGCAATAACAGCAGCAACAGCAATAACAGTAATAACAATAGCAATAACAGCAGCAATAACAACAGCAGCAGCAGCAATAATAGCAATAGCAATAACAGCAGCAGCAGCAATAACAATAATAGCAATAGCAATTACAGCAGCAATAACAACAGCAGCAGCAGCAGCAATAATAGCAATAGCAATAACATCAATAGCAATAGCAATAACAGCAGCAGCAATAACAGCAGCAGCAATAACAGTAATAGCAATAGCAATAACAGCAGCAGCAGCAGCAATAACAGCAGCAGCAGCAGCAATAACAGTAATAGCAATAGCAATAACAGCAGCAATAACAACAGCAGCAGCAATAATAGCAATAACAGCAGCAGCAGCAGCAGCAATAACAGCAGCAGCAATAACAGCAGCAGCAATAATAATAGCAATAGCAATAGCAATAACAGCAATAGCAATAATAGCAGCAGCAGCAATAACAGCAGCAGCAGCAATAACAGCAGCAGCAGCAGCAATAACAGCAGCAGCAATAATAGCAATAGCAATAACAGCAACATCAATAGCAATACCAATAACAGCAGCAGCAGCAGCAGCAGCAATAACAGCAGCAGCAATAATAGCAATAGCAATAGCAATAACAGCAATAGCAATACCAATAACAGCAGCAGCAGCAGCAGCAATAACAGCAGCAGCAGCAGCAACAATAACAGCAGTAGCAGCAGCAATAACAGCAATAGCAATAATAGCAATAGCAATAACAGTAATAGCAATAGCAATAACAGCAGCAGCAGCAGCAATAACAGCAGCAGCAATAATAGCAATAGCAATAACAGCAGTAGCAGCAATAACAGCAGTAGCAGCAATAACAGTAATAGCAATAGCAATAACAGCAGCAATAACAACAGCAGCAGCAATAATAGCAATAGCAATAACAGCAGCAGCAGCAGCAATAACAGCAGCAGCAGCAGCAGCAGCAATAAGAGCAGCAGCAGCAGCAGCAATAACAGCAGTAGCAGCAATAACAGTAATAGCAATAGCAATAACAGCAGCAATAACAACAGCAGCAGCAATAATAGCAATAGCAATAACAGCAGCAGCAGCAGCAATAACAGCAGCAGCAGCAGCAATAACAGCAGCAGCAGCAGCAGCAATAACAGCAGCAGCAGCAGCAATAACAGCAGCAGCAGCAGCAATAACAGCAGCAGCAGCATCAATAACAGCAGCAGCAATAACAGCAGCAGCAATAATAGCAATAGCAATAGCAATAACAGCAATAGCAATACCAATAACAGCAGCAGCAGCAGCAGCAATAACAGCAATAGCAGTAGCAATAACATCAATAGCAATAACAGCAGCAATAACAGCAATAGCAGTAGCAATAACATCAATAGCAATAACAGCAGCAATAACAGCAGCAATGATAATCAGCATCAAAACATCAATAGCAATAACAGCAATAGCAATAACAGCAGCAATAACAGCAATAGCAGTAGCAATAACAGCAATAGCAATAGCAATAACAGCAGCAGCAGCAATAACAGCAATAGCAATAACAGCAGCCCACTGAAGCTAAGCAGGGCTGAGCCTGGTTAGTACCTGGATGGGAGACCTCCTGAGAAAACCAGGTTGCTGCTGGAAGAGGTGTTAGTAAGGCCAGCAGGGGGAGCTCATCCTGTGGTATGTGTGGGTCCTAACACCCCAGTGTAGTGACGGGGACACTATACTGTCAAAGAGCACCGTCCTTCGGATGAGACATAAAACCGAGGTCCTGACTCTCTGTGGTCATTAAAAATCCCATGGCATTTCTCGTAAAGAGTAGGGGTGTAACCCCGGTGTCCTGGCCACATTCCACCCATTGGCCCTTACCAATCATGGCCTCCTAATAATCCCCTTACATTGAATTGGCTCTATCACTCTCTCTCCTCTCTCCACCTATAGCTGGTGTGTGGTGAGCGCACTGGCGCCGTTGTACTGTGGCTGCCGTCGCATCATCCAAGTGGATGCTGCACACTGGAGGTGGTTGAGGAGAGATCCCCTGATATGATTGTAAAGCGCTTTGGGTGTACAGTAGTACATATGAAAGCGCTATATAAATGCCTCATTCATTCATTCATTCAGCAATAGCAATAACAGCAGCAATAACAGCAATAGCAGTAGCAATAACAGCAATAGCAATAGCAATAACAGCAGCAATAGCAACAGATCTATTCCGCCAAGACCAAACTCTCAGAGAGTTGTCATGACTGAATAATATGGTTGTTGACCCGTGCACTATACTTATGTATTAGTACAATGAAAGCTTTAGCGTAAAGTTCTGCCAGGAAGTTTCAAACTGCGCGTCACGCATTACTTCACTTCTAACCAATCATGTGCTAACACTCACAGTATAAAAGATTGGTACTTACATTCGTCTGAGTTTGCAGATGCTGACGCTGCCAATTACCTCCATCCTCCCCAACCCCCACCAAGTTGGTACCTTCCCCTTCATCCTCCCCACCACCACCAGGATGGTCTTATTTATACTTATACACCAGGATTACTGTATTTTCCTTTTTTGAAGTGATTCCGATCATATTTCCAGCAATTCAAAACCATCATGTTGAACAGTGCGCATCTGAAGTGTCTCAGCTGAAGGAAGTAATACATTATTTATCAGCTTTATTATATAGACCAAATTTTCTTATCAGGCCGATAACGGCCTATAATAAAAATAAATATACCTTAAAAACTGCATATTTGTCACGGTTTGAGTTTGTTTTTGACCTAGTTAGCCTTATAATCTGTTAATTGGTTCAGTTCTCCTCCCTCTGTCAGTTTGTTTCTATGGTTACTAATTGAGATAGTTCTATTCAGGTGTATCTAGTTAATTTACCCTCTCGAGTTTGATAAACTCGTCTTTATCTTTAGGTCATGTTCCAAGAACATTTAAACTGGCAGTTATAAAACCTCTCATTAAGAAACCACAATTAGATCATAATAATCTAGCAAATTATAGACCCATTTCAAATCTTCCATTTATGTCTAAAATATTAGAAAAAGTGGTGTCCGCTCAACTGGGCTCTTTCTTGCAACAAAATATCTATGAAAAGTTTCAGTCTGGATTCAGACCGCATCATAGCACTGAAACTGCGCTCGTTAAAATCACAAATGATTTACTTTTAGCTTCTGACCAAGGCTGTATCTCAATACTAGTTTTACTTGATCTTAGTGCTGCGTTCGATACTATAGATCACACAATACTCTTAGATCGACTACAAAATGATACTGGTGTTCAAGGACAAGCATTAAGCTGGTTCAAATCATACCTATCTGACCGCTACCATTTTGTCTATTTAAATGGAGAAAAATCTATCATAACTCCAGTAAACTATGGAGTGCCGCAGGGATCTGTATTAGGCCCTCTGTTATTTTCAATATATATGATGCCACTTGGAAATATTATAAGGAAACATGGAATTAGTTTCCATTGTTATGCTGATGACACTCAAATATATATTTCATCACGGCCGGATGAAAACGCTAAATTTTCCAAATTGACAGAGTGTGTTAAAGATATAAAAGATTGGATGACAAATTCGGTTCAAGATCGGTTAAAAAAACCGCCCACAAAACCTTGCACAATACAACTTTAACATCATAGGATGTCCTGTTACTTTATCCTCTACAGTAAAAGACCTGGGTGTTATACTCGATTGCAACCTGTCTTTTGAAAATCATATTTCATATGTTACAAAAACAGCCTTTTTCCACCTTAGAAACATTGCTAAGCTACGTAATATGCTATCAGTTTCTAATGCAGAAAAGTTAGTTCATACATTCATGACCTCGAGACTGGATTACTGTAATGCTTTATTAGCTGGTTGTCCTGCATCCTCAATAAACAAGCTACAGTTAGTCCAAAATGCCGCCGCTAGAGTACTTACGAGATCAAGAAAATATGATCATATAACACCGATTTTATCATCACTGCATTGGTTACCTATAAAGCTCCGTATTAATTATAAGATATTGCTACTGACTTATAAAGCCCTAAACGGCTTAGCTCCAGTCTATTTAACGGATCTTCTATCACCCTATAATCCACGGCGCTCTTTAAGATCACTAAATTCAAGGCTTTTGGTCATACCTAGGATATCCAGAACCACCAAAGGAGGGAGAGCATTTTCACATTTGGCTCCAAAACTCTGGAATAGTCTTCCTGATACTGTTCGTTGCTCAGACTCGCTCTCCCAGTTTAAAACTAGATTAAAGTCGCATCTCTTCAGCCAGGCATTCATATAATCATACAGTTCAAACTACAATCCGGCCTCTAGCTCATAAATGCCAGAGGAGAACTGGCCCCCGACTGAGCCTGGGTTCTCCCAAGGTTTTTTTTCTCCATTAGGTCACCTGATGAGTTTTAGGACACCATTAGGTCACTTGATGGAGTTTTTCGGTTCCTTGCCACTGTTGCCTTTGGCTTGCTCAGTTGGAGATATTTTGGGGATATTTAATTAAATTTTATCAATCAATAAATTCCTCTTGAAACAAACTTTGTTGTATTATTTTAATTTAATACTGTGAAGCTGCTTTGATACAATCTGTATTGTGAAAAGCGCTATACAAATAAACTTGACTTGACTTGACTTGACTTGTTTTCTGTGTATTTAAAGGGGAAATGAAACGACCATATTTTGGCACCGGTAGTAGCTACATATATTAGAAAAATCACCTTGCCAAACATTTTATTTTAAAAAGTTGGTAAAAACCACAGATATGACAAAATTATTTTCGTAATTTCGAGCTATCTATCTAGCTAGCGAGTCGCCATTTTGAAGTGACGTCACAGCCTACGTAACGGGGTTGGTTGGTTCCGCTGGTGAGTGAAGAGAGTGAAGCGTTACTGGACCGGACTGAATACGCAATTGATTTGAAATGGAGGAAGACGAACTTGAAAGACCTGTTGAGCCCGTGTGTCCCATTGCTTATGCATTTGAGTCGATACGGCGTGGGAACCGAGCAGTGGTATGTCGCTATGTCGAACAGCCGGTGATACATGGCCGTAGCCAGCTATGAGGTCACCGAGGTCCGGACCTCGGTCATTTTTTTACATTCAAAAATAAAATTTCAAGCTCTCTGAATGATTAATTAGCCGTTTAAACCGCCTCATATGAGTGTTTGCAATTCATTTTGCTGCGAGAATCTAGCGCAGTGAACGGGGCTTGAGAGCGCGTTGTGAGGGCACGGGTGCGATCCAGTGTTGCCAGATCCATCTAATGGAAAGGTGGCAGTAGTCTTCTGGACTTGTTTTTCTGATTTAATGTCACACTTTAGGAAGTTATTAAAGTGGAAAGTTGCATGTTAGGGTTCGTGATATATTAATCTTATTTCCAAAACACAAGCTTTGAACTTATTTCGGATTATTATAAAAAAAAAAAAATTGTTGCTTGTTTTTCGTAGCAATATCTGGCAACATTTTACTGTCGGCATTAATAAAATAAAATAAAGCTTATAGAAAAACTGTAATTGCTGACAGGAAGATACCACATTCGGTAAGACAAACGCAATGATCATCGTGATTATCTGTAAGAAATGTATAACACTATCAAAAACAATAGCATAATACAGATCTGTATGTTACAGAATCAAAAACAATAGCATAATACAGATCTGTATGTTACAGAATGAGGCAGGAAGACGGCTTTTTTATTTTGTCATTTCAGTGAGCCAAGGATTGACGAGTAGTCCCCCCCCCCCCCCCCCCACACACACACACACACACACACACACACACACACAAGCTATAACGTTAGCAAATAGCCTGTAAATAGTTTGCAACATTTGCAGTTTGTTAACATAACGTTAGACGTCGTCTTTTTGTCTGGTACTAATAAACTTCACTAGCTAAACACTAAGTTAGCGTTAGTAGAGACATTGTGTGGTTGTATTTTTCTGCCTCACTCTCAGTACATCAGGTGCGTTCATGCCAAGCCGAAATTACCCTATAATTACAAGATTCCAACTTGCCAAAATCATTCATGCCCTCATCCACATCTTTTCTGGGCAGTTTTCAAGGATTTTGCACACATAATCTGATCGATTCTCAAGACGGCCATTGACAATCATATGAGCAGCTCCTGTATAATCGCGCCCTCGGCTCTATATAAACGCGCGCATGAAACTTGGAAATTTAACTTGGGATTTTAAAATTGTGATTTCCAGCACCGATTGTCTGCTGTAAATAAACTAGCATATGTTTAAATAAAAACAATAAATACATATGTAATATAATAATAATTATTATTATATCATATTTATTATTTGATTGTCTCCTGCTGAAAAATAGGAAAATGGGTGTGCTGTAGTAGGCTATCTTGGAATGGTTTTCTTTCTTGCATTTTTATCTCTCACAATGATGGATGTCAATTATAAATTGGGGATTGTTAATTAGTCAATGCAGCCTCTTGTTTTCAAGAGGTAAACATAAAGTTTGTTTAATGCTTGTTATTGTACATAATACAGTATTTAAAATTGTATTGCTTTGTTTTCTCTTTCTTCATTTTGTTCTTAACAGCTCCCACTCGCTGAGGTGAAGCCACATGAAATATTGTTCTTGTAAATACTTTCCAGAATTTCAGTAATAAAAGTGTACATATTTAAAATGCAAATTACAGCCAAATGTAAACGTTAACGGGGCTCGGCAGTGGTCAAAAAGGATTTAAACAGTGAATTTTGAATTGATCTCTTCTTGTAAAGTCAGTGATTGTGGATTTAGGTGGCAAGTAAATTGCCACACGACTTAAAAAAAAAAAACGGCTTATTCGTGATTTTTACGCGGGAGGTGGGAGAAGAACACCGACATTCTGGATTCAGACGGCAATACAATCATCGAATAACTCCTGGAATTGCTGAAAACACCCCACGGCCCCTTGAGAAACAATTAGTCAATTATCCGACATCACATGATCAATATCCAAAACCAACACGATTTCCGTCATCGTGTAAATTGTATTAGCCTACTTTTGTTTAGAATTGTTTGTTTGTTTTTGTTCTTGTAAAAGATTATTGTATGTGCAATTTTAGAGAAGAGTTCAAATGCAAACATCTCGCCATTTATTTCTGCACTGATATACACTAATACATAAGCCTACTCTTGAATAATGGCATAGGTCTACACTTAATAATAATAATAATAATAATAATAATTTGTTACATTTATATAGCGCTTTTTCTGAGACCTCAAAGCGCTTTACATAGAAGTGGGGAATCTCCTCAACCACCACCAATGTGCAGCATCCACTTGGATGATGCGACGGCAGCCATATTGCGCCAGAACGCCCACCACACACCAGCTTACTGGTGGAGAGGAGACAGTGATGAAGCCAATCAGTATATGAGGATGATTAGGAGGCCATGATAGACAGAGGCCAAGGGGCAAATTTGGCCAGGATGCCGGGGTTACACCCCTACTCTTTCGAAAGACATCCTGGGATTTTAAAATGACCACAGAGAGTCAGGACCTCGGTTTAACGTCTCATCCGAAGGACGGTGCTCTTTTGGCAGTATAGTGTCCCCATCACTATACTGGGGCGTTAGGACCCACACAGACCACAGGGTGAGCGCCCCCTGCTGGCCTCACTAACACCTCTTCCAGCAGCAGCCTGGTTTTTCCCAGGAGACTTAAGCAAAACTTAAGCATTTCAATTAATAGTACAATTCCATTATATTGAATTTAATTGAATAATCACAACACATTTTTATTGAATAATTGAGTAAGTATTGTTCAATTAAAATGTGTGTTAAAAAATCACTCCTGCCATGTGAACTGTTTTTGGTGAAATTTTGCAAGGTAAGCATACAGTATATTTTTTTGACATACACTTAACTTTACAAAATTATGTTACTTGGTGCCGTGAAAAAACTTTAGTATGTTTTTAATATTTTTTCAAAAACATGCTCAAACAAACGGTTGATTTGTCACTTTATGGTAAAAGTAGAAAAGCTAATCTAATGTGCCCGAGGGTGCCCTCGGTCAGGGAGCAAAACAACTGGCAATGGGACGAGTCCGGAGAGGCAAACAAAACTCTCTGTGCGGCCCCGAAGTGGTCCCAGATCAGCTGGACCAGATAAGAAATGCAAACAAAACATTTTTCAACAGTTGAAAAAGGGTTATACATTTTAATTGTTCTTAACTTGAAATGTTTGAGTACACTAATTCGTACATTTAACTTAAAACTTTCATGTAATCTCAATGTGAACACTTTTATTAGTATAAACTTAGCTAGCTTTTACAAGATAGTTTGCATACATACTAATTTATTAACATGCTAACAATACTATGTTATACAGTAGCACTTGTTGTATGAGTGCAGCATTATAAAGGTTTTATTTGCTCTCAAATCAAGTTGCATGCACCACTTGTCACCATGGTGGGAACTATCCTAAAACCAACATTAACAGAAATGAATTAGCATAACAAAACATTAATCCACTTAACATTAATCTTGCACACACACAAAACATTATATTACACTTAATTTTAGCATTTACTCTCCCTTTGGAGTGCCATCGGCAAAGCATGCTGGGAAATAGACATCCCAGCCAGTTAAACTTAAAGGAGAACTTGATAACTTTTTTAACTTAATAAAACTGTCTAGAAATCATTTGGATGGTTAAACAACCTGTTCTGGTGATATTGGTGACTTTCCCCGCTCCCCCCAGCGTTCCCAGGCGGACAACCAACCTTGCAACTTGCGCACTGCCGTCCCGGCAAAGTGAAATTGGAAGTCTCGTGAGAAGCGAGAACTAGAACGAGAACGAGCGCGAAACACAAATTGCTTTACGGCAATTCGACATAAACACACACGCATGTATGATGTATTACCAGATTACCCACCTCGGTAGACATAGCTCCACACGATACAGTTGGCTTGCTCCGATCAAAACAAACGCACATGAGCAGCAGTAGAGAGGGGGAGGAGGCCGCCGCAAGTGAGTTTTTTACGACTGTGTTGTGAAATATACGCCCCCCCACAGCTGTAGGGGGAGCTCGTGGGGAAAACATGCAACAACAAAAGGGAAAATCAGCGAAGAAGTGACTAGAGTTCGCTAGAGTTACAGAGTTCTCCTTTAAGTTCATCTAAATCAAAATAAATAATTTCATAAAACTCAAAACAATGAAACAGTTCCGTTTACTTAAAATATATATCAGTTCTGTGAACTTGAAAGAAAAAGAAAGTGCTAAATACTCATAAAAGTTCATTTGAACTAATTAGTTTAATTTAAGTTTGTCCTACTCAAACCAATCAATTATTTTGAGCATTAGGGTTTACACCAGCTGAAGAACATTTTCTAGAACCTCTTTTTTTTTAAAGAGTACAAAAAAAAAAAAATACGTGCAAATTCTTTAGAGATTTCTTGTGAAAACTAAATGAAAGGTTATTTGAAAATATTCATGAAAATATTTCGGGTGTGGGGGTTACCGGTATCTGGTGTCCTCATACAAGCCTCTGTTTAATCTTCATGGGAAAGGACACCTGAAAATGACAGTTATGAGAGTTTATGCCTTTCTATTACACAATAAATGGCATTGCACTGTTGCCTAACACCTTTGTGTTTCTCTTGTAAGTCTATAGGCAGAATTATTCAGAAATACAACTGAAGTTGTTTTCAGTTTAGTACAAACCCACTGTGTGTCATTTATCCTTGCAACATATGAAAATGCAAAAAAATATATATGTATATTTTTTAAAAATGAATGAATGAATGAATAAATGAATAAACAAACAAATAAATAAATAAATAATTGAATTAATGAATTAATGAATTAATGAATGAATGAATGAATGGATGGAAAAAACGTGTCCAAGAAAACCTCACAGTTCAGAAACTCACTCTCAGTAAAATAATGTTCTTTCAATACAGAATATGTCTATAGGCAAACATGAATATACACAGAAGTATGAAAAAAATTAATTTCATGACAATGCAGGAGTCCTTTGCGGTGGATATAAGAAGTTCATGTTTGGAAGCCACTACATATGTTTCTTTCTTTTATATATATTTTTATGTAGTTATTTATGTAATCGAGACGCTGTCGATGATGCTTTGGGAACGCCTCAGTGTGTGTGTGTGTGTGTGTGTGTGTGTGTGTGTGTGTGTGTGTGTGTGTGTGTGTGTGTGTGTGTGTGTGTGTGTGTGTGTGTGTGTGTGCGTGTGCGTGTGCGTGTGCGTGCGTGTGCGTGTGCGTGTGCGTGTGCGTGTGTGTGTGTGTGTGCGTGTGCGTGTGTGTGTGTGTGTGTGTGTGTGTCAACTAATCCAATTCTGTTTACACCTTAATTTAAACTTTGTTACATCTATTTGATCCTGGATTTAATTTATATTTAAAATAGATTAACTTTAATCCTGTTGCTCCAGAACATTAAACTCAGATTTAAATCTCAATAGGGATTTACCTTGTTAATATGTGTTTAAAATGAAGTGGTGCAAAACAACTAAACTTAAAATAAAGCCCAGATCAACAAATCCTAGATTAGCTTTAAACTGTGCTTAATTCTTATTGGTGCAATGATGCATTAATTATACAATAAGCACAATATTTGATTATTTTTTGACAAAATGATTGCATTATAAACATTTTATTACATTAATAGTGTAATTACATTATGTGCAGTTTTAATTATGCTTTATTACATTATGAGTTGTTTCAGAGCTGTTAAGAAAAAAATTAGAAAAAGAAAAGCAATACAATTTAAAAATAAGTATTAAATTAAAATTACAAAATATTAACCAAGCATCTTTATGTTTACCTCTTGTAAATAAGAGGCTGCATTTACTAATTTCTGCTAATGCCTATTAATATAATATTTATTATTAGTAGTAGTTCTTTATCTCAGATTCTCTAAACTGTTAAACAATGCTCTGTGTATGTTTGTAAACTAAACACAATAAAGAAAAACATGATATATACTTTTTGGGGTGCATTTTTAAAGGGATAGTTGTATGACTCATTCTTCCATGGAACATAATTACAAAAAAGAAGGTGTTAATGTTTTTTTGTACATACTAAGCCAAGGGGCAACAATATCGGTTCTACTGGTTCCCAATATTCTTCAGAATATGTTATTTTGTGTTCCACAGAAGAAAAGACGTCATACTGCATGGTTTCGAACGCGTGTGTCAATGATGACAGAATTCTCATTTTTTGGGTGGACTATTATCATCAGGATACTCTTTTTTTGTTTTTGTTATAGCACACAATATTTAAACAAATATATCAACACTAAATTAGCTACATGAATCACTAGAGACATTGTGTGGTTGTATTTTTCTGTGCTTTAACAGTTCTCCCTGACAGACACTAATAGGACTTCAGGTGCGTTCAAGCCACGCCGAAATTACCGTAATTACAAGATTCCAACTTAAAAATCATTCATGTCCTCATCCACATCTTTTCTGGGCAGTTTTCAAGGCTTTTGCACACATAATCTGATCGATTCTCAAGACGGCCATTGACAATCATATGAGCAGCTCCTGTATAATTGCGCCCTCGGCTCTATTTAAACACGCACATGAGAAACTTGGAAATGTAACTTGGAATTTTAAAATTGTTAAAATTTTACAGCACCGATTGTCTGCTGTAAATAAACTAGCATATGTTTAAATTAAAACAATAAATTAATATGTAATATAATAATAATTATTATTATATGATATTTATTATTTGATTATCTTCTGTTTAAAAAATAGGAAAATGGGTGTGCTGTAGTATTAGGCTATATCTTAGAATGGTTTTCTTTCTTGCATTTTATCTCTCACAATGATGGATGTCAGTTAAAAATTGTGGATTGTTAATTAGTCAATGCAAACTCTTATTTTCAAGAGCAACATAAAGCTGCTTGGTTTATGTGTGTTTAATAGCTATATATTAGCCTACAATATTTCAAATTGTATTGCTTTTTCCTCTTTCTTCATTTTGTTCTTAAAGGTGCATTGCGCAACTTTTCATGTTAAAAATACCCGTTTTCTAACCCATACATGCTTACACAATTGCCTGATGGGCTGAATGAGCTCTTCTCTGATCACTGCGATTGTCTCTATAATCCTGTACAGTAAAATAAATAAGAGGGATTCGGGTCGGAATTTGAGACTGGGCGTGACGTCATGCGCGTTCACGGCACGCTCACCTGGCTGTCTGGCAGGTTTGTGTATTCGCCGCCATTCTCCGTAGAAGATGGATTCTAAGAGACCGGCTTGTAGTTCATTTCAAACACCAACGCAAACTCCACGTAAGATAAAAAAAAAGAAAACTTTTGTCTAGTGCAAAAGACAACGTCTGGTTGCAGTTTCGCTTGCCGCCAGAGGGGGCATAGTTCTGCAAAAACTCAGAGACTTGCGCAATTCACCTTTAACAGCTCAAACTCGCTGAGGTGGAGCCACATGAAATATTGTTCTTGTAAATACTTTCCAACATTTCAGTAATAAACTGGCCCGCCAGCAATATTTTCTGGCCCGCCGGATTATTTTGGAAGTCCGTGAAAAAAAAAAAAATTTTATCAGCCTATTTTTATTTTACAATAACGGTTTACAAATAGGCCCCGTGTATCATTCGTTCAATCGTTTTTTCAAATTAAAACCAAAAATAAAAAACGACTTGCTTTTCCATTATTTATTTCCTGAACTAAAATGAAACTTGAGAAAAGCCGTAGCCGCGCAGCAATTTCACCGCCGCATACTGTGTGAAACGCCCATAAGGAATCATGCTGCGCGGGATTACATTTTAAAGTATAAAGACGGTAGCGGTCGGAACTCTGGAACCTATACTTTGGACGGAGCGGGCGGTCTGACTGACAATAGCCCACTCCTGACATCTTTTGACAGCGTATCCGCACTTCACTCTGACCCCCTGTACACCTGCTCTGAGGAGCTGTTTGGTACTGAAACCAGAACCATTGTCAGTCAACAACATTCTTTTTTTTTGCAAGGATGTTTGAAATAGTTTGGCAGAAAAAAACCTACTTCATTTGTCAGTAGGGCGATATGGTTTTCGTTTATGTTGCTTAGAAATTTGAGTGATAGGCTTTGTCCTATTTAATTTATGTTATTTATATTTCATTAATTCTTTCCTGTGACATTTTTTTCTCTGCTGACAGTAGCCTACAATGTTAAAATAATATTTATATTGACACGAACACAATTTTTGTATAGCATTTATAATTGTTATAGGCTACTTAATCTCATTCTTTCCGTTAGAGACATTTGAATGTGAGATTCTGGAAACGAGATTATGGTACGCATTATGATATCAGTGAGAAAAAAAATATTTGTTATGTTTTTCCTGCTTAAAATTTGACACTATAGCAATATCAATAAACATTATCATTATTTTTTAATTTATTTATTAATTATAAGTTTGTTGCCTCAAGGCAACATTGTACCACAATGGAAAAATTTAAACATTTGACATTTTCATGAAGAAAAAAAATTATATATTTATTGAAAACATCAATTTATTTAACTAAACACTTGAACAAACAGATTTATCAAGTTTTTATTGAATTACACATTTCATATTTAATCAAAAGTAACATTTATTATCCAGCTGTTGCCCTCAGGCAACATTGTACCATCGTGGAACGCAAGTAATACAAACCATTATATCATCAAGTTATCATATCAAAACATTAAAAAACATCAAAACATGCTGTGTCAAGGTAAAACATTTACAATCACTATAACATTATCCTAATATGAAGGCCAGGCCTCAACAACAGCAAGATCAAACATTTGGAAGACCTCCCCGGCCGACCTAATGACCCGTGTGGGGTCCTCCAGGGGCCCGTCGGGAACCCCCCGAAATACGAGACCCCTACAAGTCCCACTAACCCTCTATTTGTCCGATTGCCCACTATAGTAGACAAATGTCCTGTTGACCCCACCGCCGGTCTCAAGCCACGCCCCCGTCCCACTAACCCACTATTTGTCCGATTGCCCTACTGTAGTGGCCAAATGTCCTGTTGACCCTCCCTGACTTGTCCCAAGCCATGCCCCCATCCCACTAACCCACTATTTGTCCGATTGCCCACTGTAGTGGCCAAATGTCCTGTTGACCCTCCCTGACTTGTCCCAAGCCATGCCCCCGTCCCATGGACCCGCTATTTGTCCAATTGCCCACTATAGTGGCCAAATGTCCTGTTCACCCTGACCGGCTCCAAGCCATGCCCCTGTCCCACTAACCCATTTGTCCGATTGCCCACTATATTAGGCACATGTCCCGTTGACCCCCCTGACCAGTCCCAAGCCACGCCCGTCCCACAAAACCACTATTTGTCCGATTACCCACTATAGAGGCCAAATACCCCATCGACCCCCGCTGACCACTCCCAAGCCACGCCCCTTTCCCACGAACCCACTATTTGTCCGATTACCCACTATAGTGGCCAAATGTCCCGTCGAACCATGCCAAGTTTTCAGTTTGCAAAAATACAGATACATTTAGATAATTCAAACTCTTTTCCTTACAAATAAAATATAATTGTATTCATACGTAGTATGCCTGGCATGGCCTTATGTGATTCCATTATGGTACAATGTTGCCTCGAGGCAACAAGCAGTTTTATGTAATTTCCTATGATAAATTTGATGATATATAATGTAAAGTTTTTTGACAATACTTCTTTACTTACCAATGAAGGTGACTCTGATTTTTTGTGGCTGATTATTTGGACAGAAATTAGTGAAAAATGCCTTTTTCAGTGGAGAAAATATGGAGCCATGTGACATGTGCACGTGTGTTGAAAGAGGGAACAAAATGGACCCCTGTGGGTCATGTGACCACTCTTTTGCATTTTCTTTGGTTAGTATTTGAGTTCCCCTCCCCTTAGAGAGCATTGAACAATTACATTTTATTATGTTTTTATAAAAAAAAAGCTAAAATAGACTATGTTGCCTGGAGGCAACACCGTACCATAGAGGGTTAATTTTGTGGACCCGTCAGGTCGGGAAATAAAGCGGGTGAACAGAGTGTATTTAAGCAGTTGCTGAATAGAACCTTGTGGGAGCGGGACGGGGAAAAATGAATAATAATAAAAAAAAAGGAATAAAGTTCAAAAGTCGGACTGTAAGCGAATGAGGCATGATTGCTATTCACACCTTTATTAAAATGGATGTAATCTGTTTTTAATCAGTTCTATTTACTATTTAGTAGTTAAATAGAGTATTTAATTTGTATCCATAGGCCTACTCCGTGTAGCTGGCCCGCCATCTACTGGCTAAAAAAAATATTGGCCCGCGGCCAAAGTTACTTGCCGACCCCTGCCCTAGGGTTTGGCAGTGGTCAAAAAGGGTTTAAACAGTGCATTTTGAATTAATCTATTCTTGTAAACTCAGTGATTGTGGTTGTGGATTCAGGTGGCAATTCAATTACCTCACGATTTTTGTGTTTGACAAAAAAATAAATAATTCGGCCAGGAATTTCTACGCAGGTGGTGGGAGAAAACCACCGACATTCTGGATTTGAACGGCAATAAAATCATCGACTAACTCCTGGAATTGCTGAAAATACCCCACGACCCCTTGAGAAACAATTAGGCCATTATCCGAAATCACACTGACTGATCAATATCCAAAACCAACTCGATTTCCGTCATCGTATAAATTGTATTAGCCTACTTTTGTTTAGAATTGTTTGTCTGTTTTTGTTCTTGTAAGAGGTCATTGAATGTGCAATTTTAGAGAAGAGTTCAAATGCAAACATCTCGTTATTATTTCTGCAATAATGTCATAGGCCTAAGCATTTCAATTAATAGTAAAATTCCATTATATTGAATTGAATTGAATAATCATTACACATTTTAATTGAATAATTGGTTGAATATTGTTCAATTATCCAATTAAAATGTGTAAGCTTTAAATCTTAATTTCTTTGTGTGTACAGGTTATACTCGAGCTGTATTGAGCTTTGATAAATTCTGAAAAAAGTGCTTTATGGTGCAAAAAAAGTTATTCTATGGCACCAGCTGAAGAACGTTTTCAAAAGATTCTTTAGAAATTTCTTGTGAAAACTAAATGAAAGGTTAAAATATGTAGTGTGTGGGGTGGTGTCCTCATCTACAAGCCTCTATAGGCTATATCTTAAATCTTCATGGGAAATGACAGTTGTGACAGTTTATGCCTTTCCATTACTCAATATGTGTATGACATTGCATTTTTGCCTATCACCTTTATGTTTCTCTTGTAAGTCTATAGGTAGATTTTGTTTTCTTCAGAAATACAACTGAAAAGTTTTCAGTTTCGTACAAACTTACACACACTGTGTGTCATTCATACTTGCAACAATCATGAAAATGCAATTAAAAAATAAGAATAAATAAATAAATACATGTAAGCAATAAGCACGGCTGAAGGGCGATGCCATTACAGGCATTAAATTATGATGTTTTGATGACTGCTTATTTTACTTATAAACTGCAGAAAGCAGGACAAGACAGTAATAAATAAATTCAGAACCAAAAGAACATATTATTCCCCCATGATACTAATAAATTATATATATTAGTCCCGCCTCATTCAATTCTACCCGAAATAATAACCTCACCTTCTTGCTCTTACACTCAGGAGCATCAAGAGGATTTTTTAAAAAACTTAATCAAACTGAGCTAATAGATGTATTAATTAAAGAACAAAGTATGAAATGCAGTTTGAAAATATAAGCCTATTTATATTTATCTACATGTTTAACATGTAGAAAAATCAATAAATACATATAATTAACACTAACCTTTAAAATCATTGGCTTATCATTAATGTTTCACTCGCTGGTAATATTTAACACTTGCCGAGCTTCTGATTAAATATAGCTATAAAGAGTGCTAATGACTTTGATAAGTCCCATCTGGATTTATTATCAATAAATAAAAAATTGAAAAGGTCATTCTTTGTCATTTACTTTGTGGAGGGCATTTTGAATGTATTATATCCAAATTAAATTATATTATATACACTCTTATATTACTCTTCACTTTTATATTACATTATATATTAGTTAATGATATTATTATATCAATGATATTATTTAGGAGGCAAATTTAGCAATTGTAATTGTAAAAGCTTATCAGAGAAAGGGGATTGTCTTTACCACAGGAATACCTCTACATACCTGTCTCTTCTGTAAGTTCTTGATCACATATGCAGGTATGCACATGACATTTTTGATTGATAGACCAAACCCACATTATAATGTCACAGGAGGTGGAGAGTAGCGCCGGAAGTGAACTTCATATAAAGGAGCTTAAGAATAAACTGAGGATCCAGAGTCTGTACATCTTTCATTCAGGCAAAATGTTGACCTACAAGGTGACTGTATCTACTGGTCTAGAGGGGATTGCTGACACAACGAACAGCATTTACCTGACACTGATAGACTCAAAGGATCAGAGCAGTGAAAGAGTCCTGGTCAACAAATCCTTTTCTGCTGGTTTTCAAAGGGTAAGAACGTTAAAGACTTAATTATTTTTATTTTAAGTAATTTCTTTATTTCTATTTTGATATTATATATATTATGATTTGATATATATATTTATGGGTCAATGGCATGGTGTGCATATTTTTGTATCCAAGTGCATTATTTCCTTTTAAAATAATTTTATAAATTCATGACATATATCACTTTATTCTAGAAAACCGATTTAGTTTTAATTCATTTTGGTACATTTAAATAATACATATTTTTTTGTTTCGTTATCTTTAACCCTCAGTTGTCTGCTATCACTATTTAAAATGGTGTATTAATAATAAAAAATGAAAAGCTAAATACTATGGCTTTATCTTAGGTTTGAAACCTTTCATAAACAATTTTTTTAAATATCAGTAGTTTTAAAGCTGTTGAGATCATTGAAAAACTTTTGTCCAGCAATCAGTATATTCTCAAATGTCAGGGTGACACAACTGCAAAAGTATATATATATATATATATATATATATATATATATATATATATATATATATATATTCAGTAGGAAGTGTGTCATTAACACAAAATAAGAACATGTCTTATTTTAAATAGTTACATATGTGCCCATTGTGCTTTGGCCTGTCTTCAGCTATATTTCATTTTGTTTTCTTATTAACCATTTTCTGTTAAAAGTTAGGATACACAAATAAATAAAAACTGCATCTGGTGAGATACAATTTGGGCATCCTGATCACATATATCCCAGTGCACATAATCAGGGAATTAAATTAGGATGAATCCCTCTTCACCAAAGCCTGTGGAGAGATGTTTCTTGTTTATTTGTTTCCCATACAATGTGTCTAATAAAAGTTGTCATTAAAGGAGATCTCCCTCGACATCAGTGTGGAGAAGGACTTTGGAGACGTTGTCCTGGTGAAACTTGAAAAGGAGGAACACTCTGTCAATAATAATTGGTATTGTGAGCATATCACAGTGAAAACACCCTCTGAAACATGCTTTGAGTTCCCCTGTCAGTTCTGGATAACAGACGAAGAGCCAGTGTTTATCCGAGAAGGCACTGGTACGTGCATTATCGCTTTTGTTCAGTATCCAGTTTGAAATGAAGTATTATTATTATTATTATTATTACTATTGTTATTATTATTATTTTTTAAAAATATTTTTTAAAAATATTCAGTTGTTCAGTTTTGATTTGAATCATGTCTTAAATGCTGTCCTTTCTATGTGTAAAATGTGTGATATGTATATCTTTGTGTTCATTTAGCTGGATTGCCTCAGGATGACCCTGAATTTCTTAAAGAGAAAAGACAAAAGGAACTGAAATCTAGACGGGACGAATTCAGGTTTGAAGAAACAATTACGTTCTTCAACAATATTCATTTGTTGCTGTTTTTTTCTTTTATTTCTCCTGATACAGTTCAAGGTGCTTGACACACTAATATTGTAAATATATTGCACATATACATTACAATGTCATTTACACAGGCCCGTAGCAACAAATGTGTGTGTGTGTGTGTGTGTGGGGGGGGGGGGGGGGGGGGGGGTTAATTTCACATTATAACCATTTGCACTCTTTTAAATATATATTTTAAGTTAATAACATTTTTCATTGGATACATTCTTACTTTTACTCTAGTAATTATTTGGGTTATTTACAGTGGCCCAGTACAATACAATGAAACATAAAAAGCAAACATGAATTAGCACAATGGAATCAAAATAGACAATGAAGTCTAACAGGCGCGTAATCCTCTGGTGCTCCTCGTGTGGCCAAGTGGGTCAAGTTATGAAGAAAAAGATGCGTCTTCAGTAGTTTCTTGAAAATGGCTAAATACTCGGCAGAGAGGAGTGATGTGCGCTCTCTTCGGCTTGATAAAGAACAGTTGCAGAGGTTTGACAGTGTGTGCTGGAAGGCCTGCCAAGAGCCAGTCTGGAAAGAACAAGCGCTTAGACAAGGAGTTGTGATGAAGAAATGCCCAAAAGGATCAAAATAACAAAAGGTTTATTAAATAACTCAGTGTTACATAAACAAACAGTGTGATGTGCACAAACAATACCAGACAATAAGGAACAGAAAACAGAGATCATAAACAAACAAGATAATGAACTAAAAGAATAACAGGTGTGATGATAGAATCAGTGTCATGCATAGAAACAAAGGAAACAGGAAACTGACGCTAAACAAACTAAAAGTCCATGAAAGTGAAACTAACCAAACATAACAGTGTATATGACAGTGGAACTGTACAAGTTAATGTTGTCATTTTTCTTCTTGAAGGTGGACTGAGTGGCACAACGGCTTCCCTAAGAGCATAGAGGGCAAAACACTTCCTATAGAAGTTCAGTTTGATTGGGGAAAAAAGAAAGACTTTTATGAGAATTTGGTGAAAGCGTAAGTTTTGGGGGAATGTGTCGTGGCCACAGTCCTTGTTGATTTTATACTGAATTTTTACTCCATTTTCCAGAATGAAAAATCTTGCAAATAATGTTCATGTCTATAATTATACAGTATGCCCTCTGTTTCAGGGCTGTGGAATTATTTCGTGAAAAATGTAAAGAATACTTTCATTCCTGGAAAGGCATGAAATTCTTTGAAAAGATGTTGGAAGATTTTCATATCAAGAAGACTCTACTAGGTTTGGATTATTTCTTCTTTTATTAAGAATGTTTGTTTGTTTTTTGTTTGTTTCTTCATTTAAACTAAATCTATATATCCAAAAACACAATTGTTGTGAGAAACCAACAATGAAGAGGCACTTTTTGTTCATGCCTGTAAAGCCTTTGACAGTTGACTGAATTTTCCCGTTTGAAATCTGAACAGAGAAACTGATGCAAGACTGGAGGGAGGATTACATGTTCGGCTATCAGTTTTTGAACGGCTGCAATCCTGTCATGATCAGGAAGTGCATGGAAATTCCAGACAAGTTTCCAGTCACACATGAGATGGTGGAGGGCTTTCTGGAGAAAGGTGTCACACTACAAGAGGAATTAAAGGTCAGAAACATTAAGAAATAAATCACTTGAACAGTTGGTAAGTTATCAAATCCAAGGCTTGTATCATATAATTTTACATAATTCACATAATTAATAACACTTCACATCATTTAATTTACATAAATGACTTAAATCAATGTTATTTTAACCCACAAATAATTAGTTCTAAACTTTGCACCTGTAAACACGTTTATAGGCAGGAAACATCTACATAGTGGATTATGAAATACTGGAGGGAGTGCCAACATCCAGCAATATGCTCTTTTTGACTGCACCCGTCTGCCTGCTGTACAAGAACAGATCGGACCAAATTGTGCCAATTGCCATTCAGGTATATGTCCCATATAGAATCAGTATCAAATGAAGACATAAATTAAAAATAAAAGTGCTTTTTCTGTGAATCTACTCATATCCTGCTTCTATTATATCTGAATCAGCTCAGTCAAACCCCAGGGGAAAAGAGCCCAATCTTTCTCCCAAGTGATAATGAATATGATTGGATGTTTGCCAAGATGTGGGTGAAATCTGCCGACTTACTTGTACACCAGTTGGTCACGCACCTTCTCAAGACACATCTGATATCAGAGGTTTTTGAAATGGCCATGTACAGACAGCTCTCTGCAGTCCATCCTGTATATAAGGTACCTGTCATTCAATATCCAGTCATGATATTTAGATATAATGTTAAACAAAAACCCCCCAGGGCAGGACACTGAAAGCACAGTTCCTCTTTCAGGTTATGCTTTTTAAAAAAAATTTTTTATGATTTAATGCACATGTTTAAATGCATCATTTAATTTTTACAGTTGCTGAAACCTCATATTCGTTTCACAATTGCAATCAATGCAGCGGCCCGTGGAACCCTCATCAGTGAAGGCGGGATCTTCAGCCAGGTATTACACCTAATTTAATATATCCACACATAAACAGCATCTTGCTAGGATTCAAAGCAATTCTATTCATATTGGATTATTTTGTCTTTGTCTACCAAGACATAATTTCTGTCCATGATATAGTTTTAAAGACGCACACAGTGTTAACAAATCTTCAACATGACAGGCCTGAGCCATTACTTTACTTTTTGTCTTGTGATATTCTGTATTTTTGCTGAATGCTCTTACTTCTATTTCATAGGCTACGTTGTATTTAGTTAACTGGTGTTTGCTTAAACCGACAGACCTAAGTAGTTCCTAAATTTTATTCCTAATTTAATGCAAAAAAAACCCCACCAGAATAAAACTTCACCCATAATCCCCTACATGGTCACTTGAGTAAGCTAAATAAGTGCTGAAAATATTGAGGCAAAAGATTAACTGAATTCTTGGTATCCACAGATTACTAGCATCAATGGAGATGGGATAGCTAAAGTGATTCAAAGTGCAATGGAGACTTTAACCTACAAGTCCCTGTGCTTCCCTGAGACCATAGAAGCTCGAGGAATGAAAGATGTGCCCAATTACTATTATAGAGATGATGGCAAGATGATCTGGGAGGCAATACACGAGTAAGTGTAGCAACAGTTCAGATCCTGTACTACTAGTGCAAAAGTACAAACTAGTTCACATACACTCCAATTAACATTTTTGGCATCCAGAGTTATTTTTATTAATTTGTCATCTTGTTGATCTTCCTGTAGTTTTGTTTCTGCTGTGGTCAAGATCTACTATGAGAGCGATGAGACCGTTAAAAGTGATGGAGAGATTCAAGACTTTGTTAAGGATGTTTCCCTTGGCATGAATAATTCTGACAGTGAGTACAGGTTTAATTTATCAAACGCCCTGTTTACACCTGATATTAAGAGGTTTAGGTTTTACACATATGGACTGGCCCGTAGGGCATGGCTACATAGGGAAGGTCTCTTTGGTAGATCCAGCCTAGCTAGGGTGGAGTCAATACTGTGCAGAGACGGCAGAGCAGATCTATAGAGGGAAAGACACAGGCTCACTGATAGGGAAGCCGTACCGTGGAAAAATACACTTGTTGGATCACCCGTAGGGGAATCACAACACATGCACACCTCGTCTAGCACAGGGGCTGACCTAACCCTGATCTAGCACAGGGGCTGACCTAGCCCTGATCTAGCACAGGGGCACAGAGTTAACATAGATGGGTAGATCACCGGTGAGAATAGATCAATTAAATTCTCTGCGTCCCATCCAGAGACCACACGTGGAGGTTCCAGAGGTCTGGACGTGGTGCCATTAAGTGCCCCGTCTCTGAGAAAGCAGGTTTTTCTTCAGAGGAATCCACCAGGGAGGGGCTGTCGAGAGGAGCATGAGTGCTGGGAACCAGGTCTGGTTGGGCCAGTATGGTGCAACCAACAAGACCTGGTCCTTGTCCTCCCTGACCTTGCTCAGTGTCAGTGCAAGTTGGCTCACTGGGGAAAATTACGTAGGCCATGAGGCCAGCTGTGTGCCACGGTATCCGTGCCGAGGGTCCTCTCAGTCAGGGAGTAAAACAATTGGCAGTGGGAATTGTCCGCACAGGCAAACAGGTCTACTTGTGCAACTCTGAAGCGACTCTAAATCAGCTGGACCACCTGGGGGTAAAGTCTTCATTCTCCCGAGAGCGTGGGCTGTCCTAAGAGCTCAAGGGCTACACGATTGAGCTCGCCCCGGATGTGAATGGCGCTAAGCGACTTCAGATGCTTCTGATTCCAGACGAGGAGATGGCGGACGAATGTCGGCATGCGCTAAAGCGTAGACCATACTGACGGTTGATGAATGCAATGCAAAGGCATTTGTTTTCAACACAAACAGGTCGCCCGCCACTGCGCAATTCCTACAAATTATTGTGGTTTGGCGGATGTTCATTTCCTACTCTCTGAAAAATGGTCGCTTATTTATTGTATAAATTAGGAGCGTATCAAAAAAAATGCTAATGTGATCATTTGTTGTAGTGGTATTGTTTACTTAGCGTAATAATCTGTTTGTTGTAAAAAGTATTACCTGTATGAAATTATAACTAGCTATACCTGTGGAATCGTTCACAGACAGCAAAGGCAGATGTTCATCTAGGCCTAATCAAGATGTTCATCGCTGGCAAACAATAGGATGCATTTGCAGATTTGCGTTCAATTGTAGTTCCACGGCCACGGTCTTAATTTTCTTAAAGGTGCTCTAAGCGATGTCACTTTTAAATGTGTGCACAAGTTAAATGCATACTGCCATTGTTTCCAGAGTTTCCAGAGTCTCTAGAAACTCGAGAGGAGTTAGTCAAGTACCTGAGCGTTGTGATATTCAACGCTTCAGCACAACATGCTGCTGTCAACTTTGGACAGGTGAGATTACACACTACATTACACACAACAAGAGCATTAAAAATTGCTAGGCACAATTCTGGATAATATCCATAAGCTAATATGTGTGAGTAAACTTTTATGTTCCAGTTTGACTGTTATGGCTGGATCCCCAACAGTCCTTCCACCATGCACATGCCGCCTCCCGATCAGAAGGGCAAAGTGGATATGGACTATATCATCAAGAGTCTGCCTGACCATGATCGTACCTACAAGGTTCTAGCAATATCTTGGGCCCTCACTCAGTTCCAGAAGAATGAGGTTTGATGTCTTATTCCAATATACTTTCCACTTGAAATTGTAGAGAACATTCTAGTCTAAAACAATGTGAAAAAGAATGAACATGTTACTAGCTGAGGGTACAGAGCATCAATGTATGAGTTTTAAAAAAAGAGCCAAAAAGAGCCCAAAGATTTTTTTATGTAGGCTCAAATACATTTTAATTATTCTTATTGTTGTAGATTGTTTGCTTGCTAAAGTGTATGTGTTCTGCGGCACTGCCAACACAATATTTTCAGTCAGGTAGAGCAATTAATTTAACTGATCCTTTGCTAAGTCCCACATTAAAAACATCATCATGTTTGGGGAGTAACAGAAAATGTATCTATTTATTTAAGGCTGTTCGTATTTAAAATACCATATATTAGGAGCTTTGCACAAAAACTGAGAATGAAACTTCTACTAGTACACTATATATTGCTGCTGCCACAGTCACACTTTTAAAATTCAAAACAGTGCTGAATAAGTAATCTAAAGTATTAAAATAATATTACTTTCCTTGAGTAAACTAACAGAATATGTTACAAATTAAATTTTACGCAATGTATTCTGTAGTGAAATACATTTCTTCCAATCCTAACAGGCAAACTTTTGCTCTTCTCTAATGGTAGTCAATGGAGTCCCTTTGTGTTTGTACAGTTTTAAACTAAATGATCTAAAAGCTATAGAAGAGATAATTTATCTTTTTTTTCTGGAGCATGTAGTGACACAATTCATTTATGTTTTGATTAAGGTTACAGACGGGATAGTAAGAAAACAGTTCCCAGTATTGTGATTATGTAGTGGTAAAGTTCTGTTCACTCACACTAATGTTATCAGCTCTCTGACACAAATTTCCACCTTCAACTTAAAAACTTAGTAAACTCAAAAAAAAAATTGTCTGTACAAGTCATATCAACTCATTATTTTAAATCTTGACTTACACATTTCAGCTGAATCTTGTACAACTTATTCATGGGTTTCATCCGGTCCCTTTCCACAGGTGTATAAAATCAAGCACCTAGATTATGAATGCAGACTGCATTGTGCTTGATTAAAGGGGTGGTAAAATGCCCTTTTCACAAGATGTAAAATATATCTATGATGTCCCCAGAGTGTGTGTGTGAAGTTTTAGCGCAAAATACCCCACAGATATTTTTATATAGCAAGTTAAAGTTGTCACTTTTTGAGGGTTTGCAAAAACGCACCGTTTTGTGCCTGGCCCTTTAAATGCAAATGAGCTGCTGCAGAGGGCGGGGTTTCAAGAGCTCGTGTGTGTGTTAGCAGCTGCTATTACCTCACGCAGACACACTAAAATGACAGAAACTGTTCTGCCTTTAATGTTAAAACGGAGTCAGACAAAGATGGAGAGAGCTGACTCACAAATGTACTCTTATACAACAACTTTTCCTCTTCTCAACATGGACTGCGTGTTCCCGGGGGCGGGGTTTCTAGGGTTAGTGATGTCACTAACCCGGGAGGAATGTCGTGTAGTCCAAACCAGCTGTTTTTTGTAGTCCTTTTCTTTAAAAGCAAATATCTTCCTTTGCTTTGAACTTTGAGTATTGTAACTTTGCAGATGTTGTTTATGATCAAACAGCAACATTACGCACTAACTAAAGTTAGAAAAGTGAAATCATACTCAACCACCCCTTTAATACACCTGTGGAAAGGAACCGGATGAAATCCATGAATACAATTAAGCTGAAATTGGTTCAATTATTTCGATAAGTTAAAGTTAAATTATAATCATATAATTTTTTACAGTGCAGTAATCGGATTCTCTATGTTCAGCTGAATGTAAAAAGCATTTGCACTGATTCTGATCTCTGCTGATCTGCAGTTCTTAATCATGTTACCGCATTATTTTACAAGTTCTTTAAAGAAACAAGGCAAATAAAAATGCTTTGGAATGTCAGACTTCATTCTAAGAATAATATCATTCAGTTTTCTACATTTCTTTGAAAAATGTGCTATTAATGAAAATCTTTTATAAAGTTACAAACTATTATAAAGTTTGTTTTATAAGCTTGTCTGAGTGATTGACAGTAACCAAGGGGGCGGAGCTTAGAGAAGGGTCAGTTTACCTTGTAAAAAGAAAGAAAGATGTTGTTCTGCTTTCTGAAGAACTTACTTTTCCCCCCAGCTGTACTTGGGCATGTATCCAGAAATGTGCTTCACAGAGGAACCAGTGAAGGACGCCATAAAGACTTTCCAAAAGAAACTAGATGAGGTGACCAACATCATCAAGAGCCGGAATGAGGGATTAGCATTTGATTATAGTTATTTGTCCCCAGACAAAATCCCCAACAGTGTTGCAATTTGAGAAAATATTTTGCCAGGCCTATATATAGTGTTAACAGCTAATGTGTGCTTGACATAGAAAAAGAGAAGAACAGCTCTACTTAAATATTAAGTATTGTAAAACAAAGAGCATTCTGTCTTTTGAGGTGATTTATAGAAATTATGTTAGATTAATGCTTCTTGTATTTGACTCTGTTGCTGGGAAGTAAGGGAAATTACTTTTTAATGCGATCTGTGCACTCATGTATGTTATCTGAGGGGTGATTGTCTGGTTCACGTCAGGAAAGCAGAACAGTTTATTTGACTATATGCTTTAAAGAGCTAAACTTGTGTTATAATCCAATTATTATTGTTTATCTTTTTTATTATTTTCTTTTTTCATATAAACTTGCATATTCATATATCCATACTGTGGTAATTTACTCATCTTTTGATTCATTAATTCAAATTCTTAATTACTCAGATGATCTATTGTTTGTAGTCTATAGTCTAAATAATAATTTGACTTATTTTTGACCTTACAGTTATATTGAGATCTTACATCTATATTGATTTTGCGCTGATTGCGCAACTGTTTTCTTTTTTCATCGTAACAAAAGCAATTTCCCCCTGTTCTTTGCCATTTTATAAATGTTACTGTGTTTACTGTAGCTCTAGCAGTGAATTATGCTAGGCCATATATTCATTCATTAATTTGTTTCTGTTCAGCTAGAGTTCAAATATGCCTGCCATGTTTTTTAAAAAGCTATAAGATAACTTTTCTGAGAAAAAATACAATAATTGAACTTTGGTGTATTTCTTTTTGTAACTTGAATAAAATAAAAATGTTTTACCCTTAAAGTAACTGTATTGATTGCATACTCAATCCAAAAAAATACACAGCAGAGAATAAACAGGATGTGCAGCAGTCTTTACTGCAAACAAACTCAAACTAACATTAATACTCGGGAATCTTCAAAAACAAGAATGGAACAATCAGGAAATAGTAACAGGAAACATAGACAACGACAGACACTGAAAATGACTAAACATGGGGCTTAAATACACAGAAAACAAGAGAGGGTAAATTAACTAGATAGGCTACACCTGAATAGAACTATCTCAATTAGTAACCATAGAAACAAACTGACAGAGGGAGGAGAACTGAACCAATTAACAGATATAAGGCTAACTAGGAAACAGATCAAAAACAAACTCAAACCGTGACAAATATGCAGTTTTAAAGGTATATTTATTTTTATTATAGGCCGTTATCGGCCTGATAAGAAAATTTGGTCTATATAATAAAGCTGATAAATAATGTATTATTTCCTTCAGCTGAGACACTTCAGATGCGCACTGTTCAACATGATGGTTTTGAATTGCTGGAAATATGATCGGAATCACTTCAAAAAAGGACAATACAGTAAAGTGCAACATGTGCAGCACAAGTCTGTCATATCGGCTACACAAAATTATTATGAGAACATCATAATTGTGTGCTTGGGACATAGCAGTTAATGGTGAGACTTTTTTTTTTTTTTTATTAGGCTCTCAAAAGTTATATAAAAATGTGTATTTTAAAAGTATAAATACCTTAAAGTCCCTGTAAAGGCAATTCTACAAAAAAATTCTAAACACATTATAAGTGCTAGAAATGTATTGCTAAAACATATTACAAAGACTGAGAACTGTGAAGTACTAAATTGTGGAGTTAGACCGTTAAACAGTTTTCACCATTGCTGTGAGCCGGATTTTTTTTGGGCGGGGCTAAAATGGGGGATTGATGACGCACTGCGACCCCCTGAGCTTGATTGGGCCCCTACTTGATGACGCACGGAGTCACTAAGCCTATCGCCGCTCAATCGCAAGTTTTTTGTTTTTTTTTTAGATGGAAAAATGTAATATTTCAGAAGAGTGGATCAGGCAAAGTATCACTCTTCAAATGTTGCACTTACAAAAACTTGGCCACGAGTTACTATCTTGAGGCCACGAGTTACTATCTTGAGGCCACGAGTTACTATCTTGAGGCCACGAGATACTATCTTGAGGCCACGAGTTACTATCCTGAGGCCACGAGTTACTATCTTGAGGCCACGAGATACTATCTTGAGGCCACGAGATACTATCATGAGGCCACGAGTTACTATCTTGAGGCCACGAGTTACTATCTTGAGGCCACGAGTTACTATCTTGAGGCCACGAGTTACTATCTGGAGGCCACGAGTTACTATCTGGAGGCCACGAGTTACTATCTCGAGGCCTCGAGATACTATCTTGAGGCCACGAGATACTATCTTGAGGCCACCAGTTACTATCTTGAGGCCACCAGTTACTATCTTGAGGCCACGAGATAATTATAATAAATTTTTTTGACAAAGTGGGACTAGGGGGGCTCCGTAGTTTCCTGTTTTCTGTTCATGTCCTGAGTTCCGTGTTCTGTTGTCTGCCTGGATTACCTGTTTGTTTTATTAAATGTAATGCTTGCATATGGATTCTCTCTCCGCTTCATTCCTGCCTCATCATAACAGAACGACCGACCAAACGATGAATCCAGCAGCTTTAAATGGTAATCTCCAGCCAAGTAGGCGTCTACGCCTGATTCTTATCCCCAGGATGCCTGCCGCCACATCTGCAAAGCCTGAGTCTCTTCGCGTCAGTTTATGTAATGATTCATGTCTGTGTTCCTCTGTCTTGTCCCGTGTTTAGCAGTTCCCCATTATGTTGATTAGTCTCCCCAGGTGTTCTTATTTACCACGCCCCCTTGTTATCTTGTTTAGCTTGTTTGCATTTGTATTTAAACCTCTGTGCTTCAGTTGTTGTTTGTCGGTCGTTGTAGCTGTTTCCTGTTTTCTGTTCATGTCCTGAGTTCCGTGTTCTGTTGTCTGCCTGGATTACCTGTTTGTTTTATTAAATGTAATGCTTGCATATGGATTCTCTCTCCGCTTCATTCCTGCCTCATCATAACACTATTGCTGTTATTGCTGCTGTTATTGCTATTGATGTTATTGCTACTGCTATTGCTGTTATTGCTGCTGCTGCTGTTATTGCTATTGCTGTTATTGCTGCTGCTACTGCTGTTATTGCTGCTGCTGCTGCTGCTGCTGTTATTGCTATTGCTATTGCTATTATTGCTGCTGCTGTTATTGCTGCTGCTGCTGTTATTGCTACTGCTGTTATTGCTGCTGCTACTGCTGTTATTGCTATTGCTATTGCTATTATTGCTGCTGCTGTTATTGCTGCTGCTGCTGTTATTGCTACTGCTGCTATTGCTGTTATTGCTGCTGCTCCTGCTGTTATTGCTATTGCTATTATTGCTGCTGCTGTTATTGCTACTGCTGTTATTGCTGCTGCTATTGCTGCTGCTGCTGCTGTTATTGCTGCTGCTGCTGCTGTTATTGCTGCTGCTGCTGCTGCTGCTGTTATTGCTATTGCTATTATTGCTGCTGCTGTTATTGCTGCTGCTGCTGTTATTGCTGCTGCTGCTGTTATTGCTATTGCTGTTATTGCTGCTGCTACTGCTGTTATTGCTGCTGTTGCTGCTGTTATTGCTGCTGCTGTTATTGCTATTGCTATTATTGCTGCTGCTGTTATTGCTATTGCTGTTATTGCTGCTGCTGCTGTTATTGCTGCTACTGCTGTTATTGCTATTGCTATTGCTATTATTGTTGCTGCTGTTGTTATTGCTGCTGTTATTGCTATTGCTATTGCTATTACTGTTATTGCTGCTGCTGCTGCTGCTGTTATTGCTGCTGCTGCTGTTATTGCTGCTGCTGCTGCTGCTGCTGTTATTGCTATTGCTATTATTGCTGCTGCTGCTGCTGCTGTTATTGCTATTGCTATTATTGCTGCTGCTGTTATTGCTGCTGCTGCTGTTATTGCTGCTGCTGCTGCTGCTGTTATTGCTGCTGCTGCTGTTATTGCTATTGCTGTTATTGCTGCTGCTACTGCTGTTATTGCTGCTGTTGCTGCTGTTATTGCTGCTGCTGTTATTGCTATTGCTATTATTGCTGCTGCTGTTATTGCTATTGCTATTGCTGTTATTGCTGCTGCTGCTGTTATTGCTGCTACTGCTGTTATTGCTATTGCTATTGCTATTATTGTTGCTGCTGTTGTTATTGCTGCTGTTATTGCTATTGCTATTACTGTTATTGTTGCTGCTGTTATTGCTATTGCTATTGCTGTTGTTGCTGCTGTTGTTGTTATTGCTGCTGCTGTTATTGCTCTGTTTTGAATCATTATTTACTATCATTCCCTCTTGTTAATACTGCTAAATATAACTTACTCAACATCACATATTAACCTGACATCACTAGCTTCACTCTAAATCATTGCTAGCACAACAAACTAGTAATTCGCTAGCCGTTAGCGTGCCATCCGTGCACTCTTTATTTATTTATTTATTTTGCTCGCGCCTTTTACAACCATCAAACAACTGTGGTAAGTAAGACCAGTCAACAAACACGGTGAGTAATGTCATCTTCTCCTCTTATTGTCACTTGCACTTCATGTAACATGTATAGCATAGCCTTCTCTGTCAGCACAGGATTTACATGTGATAAATGCAGGGAGATAGTCAGGATGACGGAGAAGATTTCAGAACTAGAGACACGCATCCAAACTTTAATTGAGGTTAATTGTAAGAGTGCAAGGGCTTTAGATACTACTTTGGATGTGACTAGCTTAGTGAACACTGTACATTGTTCGGTTCCGACTGTAGTAGTGCCCGTGCAGCAAGGCAATTGGGTGACGGTAAGGTGCTGTAGTCACGGGACAAAACACCACTCTTCCGTTCTGACTACAACTTCTCCCCAAATAGATTCTCCCCACTCAGTGAAACACCCACTGAGAATCCTGTTGAATGTGCCCTAGTTATTGGCGATTCTATTACACAGAACGTGAAAATAGAGACACCAGCCACCATAGTCACATGTTTGCCGGGAGTCAGACTGCCTGAAATCAAAGCAAATTTAAAAGTGCTGGCTAATGCTAATCGTAAATTCTCTAAAATGATTCACGTCGGCACTAATGATGTTCGACTCCGCCAGTCGGAGATCACTAAAATTAACGTTAAAGAGGTGTGTGAACTCGCAAGTACGATGTCAGGCACTGTAATTTGCTCTGGCCCCCTTCCTGTTTGCAGGAGTGATGAGATAGTTAGTACACTATAAAAAAATATTTTCATGATTTGTTATCACAACTTTTTATCTTTTGTCAAATCAACTTCGATAACTAATGTGGTGAAGATAACATACTATTTTGAGTTTCTGTTTATTAAACCATTCTTCTTCATTGTATTAACTCAAATTTTTTATTACAATGAACTCAAAATTTTAAGCCAACAAGGTAACTTGCTTTTTTAAGTTAAATATGAGCGACAGGTTTAACTCATCTAACGTTATCTGTAAATATCTTGATATTGACGAAACTTGCTCATTTTGTGGTCTTGAAGAAACAGCTGCCCATTTATTTTGTGATCATAGTATACCCAATAAATTATGGGTTGATTTATGTTCTTATATTTTTAACCCACAGTTTTATCCTTAAAGGCACACCGTGGACTTTGTGACCTAAAAAGTTGACGCATATGAGTTATTTTAAATGATTCCTCAGGCCAATGTACAGTGTTTGACACTATTATTGCTCCGAGCGGGGCTGCCCTCTTGAAATACCGCCTATGTAAGTTTGGAGGAGACGGACCGTCGTTGGCCAGGTCATGTGACCTGTAAGAACATATCGCTTTACGGCCACAGGCTCTGATATAGTCAGGGAGCTAAGGCTTTTGCTTCTATTTTTCCACCTGCTCTACTCCTGGTCATGGCAGAGGCAAGGAAAAAGTTTAAAACTGCTTCTGAGGAGGCTAAAAAGAGAAAACGCGAAAGGGATTGTGCTCGAGGGAAATCAAGAGTCGATCTTGGAATGGAGTTTGTTCGTTGGCGCAGGTTGAAAGAAGAAGCTGGATGTGAAACCGATTCTATTTTCTCAACTTTATTACTAGACTGGAAAGTTAACTCTTTCCTCATAGTATACAGTCATATGCTCTCCCTCGTCATCCTCATCCTCTCCCTGTTTCAGGAGGGGACTCGGAAGATTCTGCAAGCGGCGAAGAAAATGATGACTGAAAATAAAACATAAACATTGGCATAAAAGTGGAGCACATTTTGCTAACTATTATGATAAATTGCAATAATCATATCTAATGACATTATAATGGCCAATGTTATGAAATAATGTGACGTACATTTAACTTTATTGATGTCATCTGGCATTTCATCAAAAAACACAAAAGAAATTATACAGTAGGCCTAGACTATAGGCTATTTACTTGTGATTTAGCTGCAATCATGTAAAAATGTTATAAGCCAGCAAACGCGGTTGGCTACTTTTATTATTATAAAGCAGTCTAACACTTGACATAAACTTATTATAATCCGATTACTATCATCAGTAGTTCAGTAGACTATGCAGTAGCCTAATATTTGTATGAAATCGTGAAACATTACCTGGTCAATATCTTCGGAGTCTATCTGTGCCTGTTCCACGCCCGACGCTTCTATCCTACCGGACAGGTACCGGTGTGGAGGGTGGGTATTTACGACAGTGCAAGTATTCCACAGCGACTCTAGGGGTCGCTGTTTGACAAAAACACAATTTCTACATAGTGTGCCTTTAAAGATATTTTTTTATTACAAAACCCCCAAATCGTCATCTCTTGAATATGTTGTTAAATTTCTTCATTTTATATGCAAGAATGTTCGCCCACAAGCAAAAGTCACTTAAATCTCCATTGTTTTCCACTTTTTCTTGTTGAATTTAACCCTCGTTTTATCCCTCAGGCTTATAAATAGCAAACAAAAAATGCATTTTCTTTATGTATTATGATGAATTATTCAAAGATATTTAACCTCGTCATTGTGCTTTTTTCCCCTGTGTATATAATCATATATTATGATGTAAGCAAACCCATACTATTTATGTTTTCTGCATTATGATTGTTCATTGTTGAAAGATACAACCATGGTATCTTTCCCTGATCTTGTATGTAACTATAAGTTCTGCAATAACAAAATTGTGAAGAGGCGTGTTGGTAAAAAGGCTCCCGGCACAAGAATGATGGCTCAGCCACAATAGCACTTCAGTGCAAGGGTTCTTTATTTTTAGTCCAAACCATCCCAACGTGTACAAAAATACAAATACAAACAAAACAAAACAAAAAATATATATAAATATATTTACACCGGGCTCTTGGCTGAATTTCCTTCCACTAAAAAGGATTTCAATAGACTCCGATTGCACCTCAAATCGCACTCAACTTCCACACCTCACTTCTATGTGTGAGATGCTGCCCTTTATATTTTAAAGGCCCCGCCCATTTGGGTGAAATCATTATGGTAAGTATCAGGTAAGTATCCATTTTCCAACCTTCTCCAAAAAGGTAAACTGGTTATACAGACCTTCGTATATGTATTATGTAATAATATGTATTCATTATACTTCAGTAATAATATGAAATATACATAGTCAAATAAATAAATTATTAAAGACATTTTTTCCCCTTAAACCTTAAACTGGAATGGCTGCAAGGACAGGTACCAGCGAGTTACCCGGGTGTTCTGGTCTTTCATGGTATGTATCCAGGTAAGTGCTCTGTGGTCGGTCTCGAGGTCAAATTCTCTACCCAAAAGATTGTACCATAGGCTGTCTAGGGCCCACTTGATAACCAAGCCCTCCTTTTCAATGGTTGAGTAACGGGTTTCTCTGAGTAGGAGTTTTCGGCTGAGGTACAGAATGGGTTGTTCTCGACCAACCTCTCCCTGAGCCAACACTGCCCCAATCCCCTTTGCAGAGGCATCCACCTGAACTAAAAATCTTTTAGTGAAGCCCTACCTAGAATGGTTTTACTCATCGTTTGTAATGTCTGTACAAAGGAGACGGGCAGCTGCGCGAAGATCTCGCCTTTGGAGAAAACGTCTCGGGTTACGACTGTAACCCTTGTTCCCTGAGAAAGGGAACGAGAACTGCGTCGAATGACACTTTGGGGGGAACGCCCTTAACGTAACGCGTCTGAAGTATGAATGAAACTAATCCAATCCTGATTGGTGCTGCGTCATGACGTATCATGTGACGGCATAAACGGAAGCTTACAAAAGGAAGCCGGCACAAGACAGAGTTAGCTTCTGCGATGAAGCAAGTCGCTCCCAGGCAGGGGAAGGCATGGCGAACGGACGCAGTTTTCGTTCCCTTTCTCAGGGAACAAGGGTTACAGTTGTAACCCGAGACGTTCCCTTTCGAGGGAACTCGAACTGCGTCGAATGACACTTTGGGGGAACGAGTGTCCGCTCAACTGGGATCTTTCTTGCAACAAAATGATATCTATGAAAAGTTTCAGTCTGGATTCAGACCGCATCATAGCACTGAAACTGCGCTCGTTAAAATCACAAATGATTTACTTTTAGCTTCTGACCAAGGCTGTATCTCAATACTAGTTTTACTTGATCTTAGTGCTGCGTTCGATACTATAGATCACACAATACTCTTAGATCGACTACAAAATTATACTGGTGTTCAAGGACAAGCACTAAGCTGGTTCAAATCATACCTATCTGACCGCTACCATTTTGTCTATTTAAATGGAGAAAAATCGATCATAACTCCAGTAAACTATGGAGTGCCGCAGGGATCTGTATTAGGCCCTCTGTTATTTTCAATATATATGATGCCACTTGGAAATATTATAAGGAAACATGGAATTAGTTTCCATTGTTATGCTGATGACACTCAAATATATATTTCATCACGGCCGGATGAAAACGCTACATTTTCCAAATTGACAGAGTGTGTTAAAGATATAAAAGATTGGATGACGCGTAATTTTCTTTTATTAAATCCAGACAAGACAGAGGTAATACTTATCGGTTCAAAAAACCACCCACAAAACCTCGCACAATACAACTTTAACATCATAGGATGTCCTGTTACTTTATCCTCTACAGTAAAAGACCTGGGTGTTATACTCGATTGCAACCTGTCTTTTGAAAATCATATTTCATATGTTACAAAAACAGCCTTTTTCCACCTTAGAAACATTGCTAAGCTACGTAATATGCTATCAGTTTCTGATGCAGAAAAGTTAGTTCATGCATTCATGACCTCGAGACTGGATTACTGTAATGCTTTATTAGCTGGTTGTCCTGCATCCTCAATAAACAAGCTACAGTTAGTCCAAAATGCCGCCGCTAGAGTTCTTACGAGATCAAGAAAATATGATCATATAACACCGATTTTATCATCACTGCATTGGTTACCTATAAAGTTCCGTATTAATTACAAGGTATTGCTACTGACTTATAAAGCCCTAAACGGCTTAGCTCCAGTCTATTTAACGGATCTTCTATCGCCCTATAAGCCATCGCGCTCTTTAAGATCACTAAATTCAAGGCTTTTGGTCATACCTAGGATATCCAGAACCACCAAAGGAGGGAGAGCATTTTCACATTTGGCTCCAAAACTCTGGAATAGTCTTCCTGATACTGTTCGTTGCTCAGACTCGCTCTCCCAGTTTAAAACTAGATTAAAGTCGCATCTCTTCAGCCAGGCATTCATATAATCCTACAGTTCAAACTACAATCCGGCCTCTATCCAATGCCAGAGGAGAACTGGCCCCCGACTGAGCCTGGGTTCTCCCAAGGTTTTTTTTTCTCCATTAAGGCACCTGATGGAGTTTTAGGACACCATTAGGTCACTTGATGGAGTTTTTCGGTTCCTTGCCACTGTTGCCTTTGGCTTGCTCAGTTGGGGATATTTTGGGGATATTTAATTTAATTTTATCAATCAATAAATTCCTCTTGAAACAAACTTTGTTGTATTATTTTAATTTAATACTGTGAAGCTGCTTTGATGCAATCTGTATTGTGAAAAGCGCTATACAAATAAACTTGACTTGACTTGACTTGACTATGCCACAACGAGCCCTGCCTGTCCCAGTGTGAAGCTGCGCACAGGCACACTTAGGACGAGAGCACTAGAGTGCCTGGCGTAGAAGAAATGTCCAGGCTATAGAATCTGATAAAAGTATGAGGGCTCTAGAGGACGACATGCCTCTGGTTGAATGAGCCCTCACGGCCAAAGGTGAAGGCAAGCTGCACACCTGATAGGCCATAGAGATAGCCTGAACGACCCAGTTACTAATGGTCTGTTTGGATGCGGGAAGCCCCTTCTTGGGCGACCCGAGCACACCAGAAACTGGTCTGACTTCCGCCATGAAGAAGACCTCTGGACATAAATCCTGAGAGCTCTGACAGGGCAGAGCAAATTAAGTCTTTCTTCATCCGCCGTCACGTGAGGTGGAGGATGAAAAGCCTGCAGAACCGTAGGCCGTGCCACATTAGTTGGCACTTTAGGCACATACTGTAGCCTGGCCTGGGATGCAAGATAGCCTTAAGAGATATAGAGAGTACCTGAAGATCCCCTACTCTCCTCAGAGAAGTAATGGCTAATAAAAAAGCTACCTTGACGGAAGGTTCTTGGACTCAGCCAACTCCAGAGGTTCGAAGGGGGCCTCGACCAGCCCTTCGAGAACCACTGCCAGGTCCCATGTGGGAACTCTGGTACGAGCCGCAGGTCTCATCCTCCGAGCCCCACGACGAAACGTACGACCAGCTGATGTCTCCCCAGAGTCCCATCAACCAGAGGAGCGTGTAAAGCCGCAATGGCAGCCACGTATACCTTAAGTGTGGACAGGGTAAGACCAGCCGAGAGGCGATCTTGGAAGAGCTCCAGCACTAAAGCCAACCAGGCAGTTAACCCTCTGAGGTCTGAGCTGTTTTCTGGGCGCTGGAGGTGTTCTGACATGCTCTGACATTTGTGTTTTTTTTCTGTTACTAGTGACATTTTCATGGCTAAAGTCTAATTACACTGTATTTAGCACAAACTCTGCTACAATAATATATCAGCAGCATGTATGTAAAAGTTTGTAGTTTTGAGATAATGACATTTATGCGTGGTTTGTGAAAATACAAAATAAAATTCTCACTGAAATAAGGCCATGAAACCCATACTGATTATTTCTTCACAAGACTTTTGAAAATTGTATGACATAGCCTAGAATATTTGCTCCAAAACTATGTGAAAATCACCCTGACAGCTCATTCAGATAAGACAATATATTGATTTAAACTTTCTAAGACGTGTTTTGTGTGACAAAGCCATATGCGAAGAGGCGTGATCATCTCATTAATATGTAAGCCTTTAACACCTGAGAAAGACAAAGACACTCCCCTAACTGCCCTATTAGGAGCGATCAGGCCCTGTCATTCAGAGCAACCTTGCACAAAGAATGAGGAGATTTAAAAAAGAATGGCTTTTAGATTGTTTGGATTTATTTACAACACAACACAATCCAAAAATACAAATGACAAAAGAGCACATTGAAAACAATGATCCAAAGACAGAGACCTTTGTGCCATTCCTAAAAACATTGTACATACCTTTAATTTCCAAGGTGTTTGATTTTCACTTTACCATGTTCATGTACAGAGACTCATGCGAATGTTGAAGTCAGCAGGACTCAGTTGCATCTGGTCCCTGAAAGAAAAAAAAAAAAAGAAAAAACTGTGAACATACTGATATCAAGAGAAACTATAGGGCTGCACGATTTTGGGAATAGATTTTAGATTTTTCTGGTTAAAATTTCTTTTTAAAATTCACAGAATACACACACACACACACACACACACGTTTCCAACAATATATAATGAACACCAGGTTTGTTGTGCCTTGTAGGCATAGGCTACGCAGTGCTGCATAAAATAATAATAACAATAAATTAAATCTTCCAAAAGATTTCAAGAACAACTACGCTAGAGAAAAATATATTGATTATCATATGTTACTTCAAATGTTTCCATTCGTTATGATGATATGAAATGAGATAATAGTAAAAACATAAAGCCTAATGTTTGGTGCATTTTTCCTTTCAAACACAATCGCGCTCCAAAATATGATACATTAAAACCCACAGCGCGCTCCAAAATATGATACATTCAAACGCCATCGCGCTCCAAAATATTAAACATTATGGTTATACATATCTATGTTTGAGCAGATATCCACAAACAGTATTTAACAGGAAACACAGGTCTAAATAGTATAATATTCACCATATATCTAGCAACAGTTCAACTGCAATGTGAAGTTTATGCAACAATACCATAAACTAATAAGTAAGAATTTCTTACCTTACATCTTTCTTGTCTTCAAATCGCGTTCTTCTTCTTCTGAGGTAAATCCAATATAAGCTCAGACGTGTCTTCCAAACTCGACGAAAAGCAGAGACTTGTGAAGTTTTTTGGTGTTTTGTGTTTGAGGTAACGAGGGCGTTCGCGTTCCATGTGGAGATTTGCATGTGAATCTCTTTTGCGCGAGTGGGCGTGTCGAATTAAAAAGTAATTAGCAAGCGTTTGAGAAGCTGGACATCCTGTTGGTTTTATACAAATTACTTAAACAGAGAATATTTGTTTTCAGTTTGAATCCGATCATTTAAAAGTACACACTTAAATGTGTATAAAGGTATATGGCTCATAAATGTGTGAGAAGTATTCGCTGAGTTTTGTTTCAGTTTATAGACGTGCTCAAGAAAAAAAAGTTCACCGCGACGGAGAGGCAGAACGCACACCCTGTTTATTTTCTTTATTTTACAAAAGCACAATGTTTTGATTTGATTGTAAGTGGACACATACAAAAGTAGAAATATCACAGATTCTTTTTTTTATATTTCTTTTTTCTGTATAACCATAAATGACGGAGTAATTTAAGTTTATGTTGCTGCTATGTGAAAAAAATCCAGCAAAACGCGTTGGCGCGTTTCTCGACCTCAGAGGGTTAACTGGGTCCACCTCACACTATCTACACCAAGTGGAAACACATTCCACTTTAGGCCGTACAATCTCCTCGTGGAAGGAGCTCTGGAACTGAGTATGGTCTCAACCACTCCAGCCGACAGGCCAGCCTCTAGGTACTGAGCCCCCTCAGGGGCCAGGCCCAAAGTTTCCACAGATCTGGACAAGGGTGAATATTGAGCCCCGGGACTGTGGAAGCAGATCCCTCCTCAGAAGGACCCGCCAAGGCTGGTCTGCTAGGAGTGCTATGATGTTTGAAAACCATACCCGAGCCGGCAAGTACGTGGACTACTAAAAGTAGGCTGATTCCGTCTTGACGGACCCTCTCCAGGGGAAAGGCGTACAGGTGTAGCCTCGGCCACGTCTGTACCATGTCATCCAACCCAAATGGGGCTGGATGGGTGAGAGAAAACCACAGTGGACAGTGGGACATCACTCGAGACGTGAACAAATCCACTTCCACTGGGCCGAACCTCTCGCATATCGACTTCACCACCTCGGTGGGAAGTCTCCATTCCCCGGGCCTCAGCCCCTGCCTCAACAGGATGTCTGCTCTCTGATTCTGGCCCTCTGGGACGTGCATTGCTCTGAGAGATAACAGTTTCCCATGGGACCACAGGAGGATCTGATGCGCCAATCTGGTTAGAGGGCGCAATCTCAGAACTCCCTGATGAATCTAGAAGGAGACCACCGACACATTGTCTGTGTGGTGACCCCTGAAGTCTGGGAGGAAGTTCCTCAGAGCCCTGCCATCCATTACCATGCCCCAGCCCATTAGGGAGGCGTCTGTCGAGACGGGTTTCCGGCGACATGACGCTCCCAGCACGGGGCCTTGGGACAGAAACCAAGCTTTTTTTCCACATAGATAGGGAACAAAGGCATCTGCGCGTAACTCTGATCATGCGGAACAGGTTCCCCCTCAGGGAGAACCCCTTGGTTTTCAACCACCACTGCAGGGCCCTCATGTGCAGCAGGCCGAATGGAATGACGCTGTTGCCATGAGCCCTAACACTCTCTGAAAATGTTTGATAGTGATGGCTTGGCCTAGCTTTATCCTGGTCACCGTGGCGATCCTCCTCCGCTTGCCTCGGCAAACGCGAGATCCGAGCCACTATAGATTCTGTATTGCAATGCAGACCTCAAATCTGCGCGCTACCTCAGCAACGCGAGATCCCAACCACAGAATCTTTACTGCAGAGTAGACTCGTAATCTGCACGCTGCCTTGGCAAACGCGAGATCTGAGCGACTAGATTCTATATTGCAATGCTTTATTTGGGACAATTCTTATGGGACAAACAACACCAAATAGGACAGACAGTTTGACACAGAGCGCTTGCTGAAGAGCAAAAAGCTAACTCTGTCTTGTGCCGGCTTCCTTTTGTAAGCTTCCGTGTATGCCGTCACACATACATCATGACGCAGCACCAATCAGTATTGGATTAGTTTCGTTCATACTTCAGACGCATTACGCTAAAGGGGTTATAAATATGAAATTATAAAGAAAATGAATAAAGAAAAAAAATAAAAAAAAATAACATTAGACATCTTCAAACAAACACTGACTCAATATATAGCAAAGGCTGACGAGCCACAGCTGAAACTGATTGCTAATCAGCGATCAAGGTTGCCCAGCAACACAGGTGACACACACACACACACACACACACACACACACACAAATCACAGAAGACAAGAATGAATCTACAGACCTGCGAACCGTGACAGTTAGGCTGCATAGATTAGGTCAGCCGGAACCAGGAACACTCCTCATAAATCCTGATGTACTTGTTACATCATAAGAAGTATGGCGTCTATGCTAATATTAGTCTCTCTGTTTATCTGAGGTTTACCGCAGTCTGCCAGATCCAGGCCGTATCCAGATCTGATGAAGGACCTGCGCCTGGACACGATGACAACGCAGTCCTGAAGTGTCAACCAGTCCTTCACTGTGAAGGACTCCTTCCCTTTACCTCATTACAGATAAAATGTTGTCGTGGTAATTCCGGTTCGCGTGGCTACGCAGATGCGACAAAATTTCTGTATTTAAAATTTTAAATCTGTATTTAAGCCCAGACAAGTGGTTTATTGAGGGTAGATTTGTAAAGAAGGACTACACGCCTGCGCACATGTATATTCAAACGTGCATACAGTACCTTTGGACTGAACACGTAGTGTGCGTATTACACTCTGTGTAAGCCCTCTCCTATCGTCCTTCCAGGCAAGAAGGGGTAGTGGCTTGCACAGGGCACTGGATGGGCTGCAGCAGCTCTGGCCCTTTAGTAGGGATTCCTATTCGTCGGTCTCGACGTAGCGTCACATCTGCTGCTGCCCGCTGAGGGGGCCAGCTTGTCAGGCTTGGCTCCTCAGCAAAAAACTGAAATGCAATCGTACCAGATGCTCATTATATACCCGCGCTGCGTGGCTGAACAGCTGTTGCAAATGATTGCATGTCAATGTGCATTGGCTCGTTTTAGTTTCACTCGAAGTAGATTGGCCTCTCTAGCGTGGCGTCTCCGTTCCCTCCCTCAGGGAACGAGGGTTACCATATGTAACCGAGATGTTATTGCTGCTGTTATTGCT